>NC_082663.1:28803484-29106515 GCF_025265405.1 Mesoplodon densirostris
CTGGACTCAGAATGTGCCAATGCTGACGTTAACCTGAAGAGCTACCCCAACTCGGAGTCCAACCTCCCTCAACTGCAGTTCCCTCATCTATAAAGTGAAGCTCCTAAAACAGGTCTTTTCAAACTTGACTCTTCTGTGATTTAAAAAAAGGCAGAACGGTGCCGAGACTAAGACCACAGGAACAGGAAGTCAGCTGCTTCAATCTCCTCTCGATGTGTGTCCTTTAGAAAGCCACTCAACTTACTTGTGCCTCAGTTTCCTTGCCTAGAAATGGGAGGTGATGATAATATTTATCTGTAGGGTTCCAGCAAAGCCTAAGTCAGAATGGAGCCTGGTCAGAAGAGTGAGCTATCTATTGGCAGAGATATTTTATTCCAAATTTCAAGTATCCGCTAATCCACATGGGGGGTGTGGGCTAACCATGTTTTAGATCAGAAGTGTGCTGCCTGCTCTTGTTAGACGTTTTACAGTCACACTAATTGGCACGTGCTCTTCCCAAGTCTACACATTCTTGAGTCACACTGAGGCAAGGCGCTTCCCTTTCTTTAGAGGATCCCAAGCCAGTCTCCCTGATGTGTGGTTGGTCCCCTGGCTCCAACCTTGGGAGGGAACAAGAGAATGGATGTCTTCACTCCATGCTGAGGGAAGCAGACTGGACAGGGGGTTCCTTGCTTGGTTCCTACTGAGGTCAAGCTTCTCACCTCCTAGGTTTGACTATCTGGCCACTTCAAACCCCCTTCTGCAAATACTGTGCTCTCCCGCCCCTATCTCCACCATCTTGCTCATTCAGAAAGGTTGTATAAAGCTGTTTACTGAAACACAAGCAGTAAAAACATAATAATTTAGCCCTGCTCCCCTGCTTTTGTCCACCCTTTTATGTTCACTATAAATAAACCACAGTATTTTGCTTGGTACTTTCATGAAATGGGAAGAAGAAAACTCTCCTGCATTTCAATAGGGTCGAATAAAGTGACTAGCTGTGAGGGAGAGAGATAATACAAAACAAAGATGGCTTTGGCATTAAATAATTCAAAGCTATTTTCCTAAATGTATTCTGATGAAAAGATGATTTTTTTCTAAGCAAACCCCTAATTCCCCATTCACTGACATTCCTGTACAGATCCTAAGTGGGTAGCATCTGCAGAAAGATGCCAAACTTTGATGAAGGAGTAAGTGCCCTGGAAAGGTGTTACTTAACGTATTTTCTCTAAAGCTTTACAAAAGCAGTGAGATCCAGGTCCAGGACTCAAAAGATTAGCATGGCCTATTTTATTCCTTTTCTTTCTTCACCTCTGTCTTTATAAGAGCTTAATTTAAGACATAACAATGCTCATACCCTAGGGTCCCACTGCAGTGTTCAAATTCCTCTCTCATCACTAGCTGTGAACTGGCAGGTTTCCTACCCTCTCCCTTGCCTCAGTTTCTTCACCCCACCTTTGAACTGATCATGGTTCAGTGTGGCATTTTCAGAGCTCAGGACCAGGGACCCAACAGCCTGGGTTTAATCACCGCTTAGCTGCTTACTAAATGCAGAAACTCAAGCAACTGACTTAACTTCTCTGTGCCTCGGTTTTTTCTTCTAAACAGTGGAGATTATCATAGAACCACCTCATAGATTTGGGGTTAAGGTTAAATGAAATAAAGAGGTAGAATAATGCCTGACACACACAGTCAAGTGTTCAAGCTGGTAATAGTCCTAGTAGTAGTAATCACAGTATCAGCTCTCTGCCCAAGACCCCAGGAATGCAGTGGCCTTCCTGCAGCCCTGGTCCTCTGCACGCTGAGACTCTGGATCACCAAGGCCAACCAGCAGGGCTAGCAACGATCTTCAGCCTGCAGACACAGCCCCCAGCTACCAGCTCAAGCCCCCAGCTACCAAGGCCAGTGGTTTAATGCAGAGGTTCATGAGGCTAGAAACTTCCATGTCTGCTAATCTGAACGGCCTCCACACCCAGTCCTGGCATGCTCGCCCAGTCTTTGTGGCTGGCCTTCAGCACAGTCTCTTGGTTCATAGGCCAGCATTGGATTTTCACAGGGAACTCCAGACTACTCAGCCAGGCCCTGATACCCACAGCCCTTATCAGTTCTGACCAGGGTTCAGAGGCTCCGGGCACTGCTGGAGCTCTTTCACTTCCTGTCCCCCAACCTCACACTCTCTGCGTCTTCTCCCACCTTCACTTCCACCCTCCCTGTGTTAGCAGAAGGGATCAGACGCTGGTGTCTGGCATCTCCATGGCCACTGGCAGCCTGGCTGCACCCCAAGCCCTTGTCCTGAACATGCTCTGCCTGCCCTTGTACATCCTTGCACCGTAGCTGCGACCCGTGAGCAGGGAGCCGTACATCACCTGCAAGAAGGAGTAGCTGGCCAGCCTCGTGGGCACCACACTGGTCTCCAGCCTAACCTGCCGCTGCACACCCAAGGGCGCACGGAGGAGGGAGGTCTGGAGCCTTCTTGAGCCCCACCCCTACCAAGCCAAGCAGCTCTTTGTCCTCGAAATCTAAGCGAAGATGAGGCAGGGGGAGACCTTGGTCCAGGCTGGGGACAGCCCCCAAGTGGACGCATGTCCCTCAGGGGCCAAGGTTCCACGGGAGCTGGAGCTGCGGAGAGGGGGGCGCAGCCACAAGCAGCGGCTGGAGCGCATCCTCCAGAGGGGGGCCCTGGAGGAGTTACCTGAGACGGACTTCTGCCGTTGTGCTGGCATCATGAAAGCTGCCGCCCCGAGACCTACACCGGCTGATCTGCATAGGGGCTCTGCGCACGCGCTCTGCGCATGGGCCCTGCTGAGTGTAGGAGGGACGTCGGGTTCAGTTTCAGGCGGCTATCTCCAAGGCAGTGCGATGCAACCTGCACATGAGCGACCTGCTGCAGCCCCGGCCCAGGCCAGACGCCCCCGAGCTCCACACCAGACACTCCCATCCACGCCTGACACCCCTGATCCATGCCCGATGCCCCGTGTCCACGCCCAATACCCCGGCATTGCTTTCTCTCGGCTAGAAACTGTACAAAAGCACAGACACCCTCAAAAAGTCATTATAAAAATCACACCTTTAAGAAGTAAAAAATTAAAAATTAAAAATTCCCAACTAAGGCAAAGTCGTCTTCTCACTGTGCTCTGAGTCTTGGACCCCGTTATTTCCTCAGGGTCCATGGTTCATCAGCTGTCCTCTCTCTGTATGGTCAACCTCTGGCTCCTGGTGCCTTCCCTCAAGTCTCTCCCAACTTCCAAAAAGAAAAGTCAGGGCTTCCCTGGTGGCGCAGTGGTTGAGAGTCCGCCTGCCGATGCAGGGGACACGGGTTTGTGCCCCGGTCCGGGAGGATCCCACATGCCACGGTAGCGGCTGGGCCCGTGAGCCATGGCCACTGAGCCTGCACGTCCGGAGCCTGCACGTCCGGAGCCTGTGCTCCGCAACGGGAGAGGCCACAGCAGTGAAAGGCCTGCGAACCGCAAAAAAAAAAAAAAAAAAAAAAAAAGTCAGCTCACACATAACCCTTTCTTTCTCTCTATCCATTGATGTGTATTTTTCTTTCCTTCAGGAAGAGTTGCCTACAGCTGGAGATTCATTTCCTCCTATTCACTGTTCTGTGTAATACACTGGTTTCTGCCCTCGCCACATCACTGTTCATGCTCACCACGACATTCCAGACCCTGACGCCTCTTCATTTTCCTCTTACCCCACCCCCTTCCTGACTCCTTAATCTTCTTACACACCTGGGTACCCAGGTGAAGAGAGTTAACAACATGCATGCATCAGATAATCCTGTCATGCCCCTTCAACCATCTCTCAGCAATGCTTCTCAATTGCCAGAACAAAAGAACTATGATTTTACTTTGTTAGGACATCTAGGGATATAGGCCCAATAGCTAATTGGATAGGTTCATGTGTAAGTCACAACAGAGAGAAAATATTGGGCAATCCTAAGCACAGAAGTGTAACGTGTTCTCTTTGTGCCCTTTCAATCTCCATCTCCGTTTACTGATTCCCATTCTTCCTTTTTAATGCTTACATAAATTTAAGGGTGCTTTACTTAGGGATATATTTCAAATTATACAGCTGAATCGATGGTCAAATAGAATTCACTTTGGGGATGGCTCCTGTATAAGTAAACTTACAGGGTTGCACCTACCCACAAAGGGAGGCTTAACAAAAGTATGTCTCCATCTCATAAAAGCTTTTTAGAGCAAAAGGAATTTAAAACAGGAGTTGTCCACACTGCGATTTTTAAACAGACCTTTCACACTGAAACTAGCATAAAATGTACTTAATATCCACAGCGCTTCATAAAGAACTATTGAGAAAACTCCAGGGGCAGCTGGAAAAACACAGGGAAATAGGAAGCAGGCATGGTGCCAGGACCTGCGGCAGTTAAGCCCTGTAACATTTGGTGGAGAGGCCCTGCAGATGACACATATAAGGATAGAAGACCCCAAGATACCAAGACAGTGGGCCTAACACCAAGAGCCAGGGTAACAGTGAGGTGTGAACGCTAAGGATGGAAGCAAAGGCCAGGACAACTACCAAAGGCACAGCCACACTTGGTGGGCACACAAGAAATACCAAGGAGAACTGGGAATCTGTGACCAACCCAGCATGGGGTCACAGAATATCTGAATTGGAAAGGTATTTGGTGATCACCAAGACAAACATGGTCAAATTTCAGACAAGGTGCCCTTCTCTCTCCTTACTCTCTCTCTACTCTTCTCTTCCTGAACAAATCAGTTCTAAAGCCCTTAAGTAGGGCAGAGTAAAGTAGGCACCCACAGGGCTGGGGTAAGGAGGTTGGAGGTGCAGGGAGAGCTGCGGTGGAGGAGAGCAGAATGTCAGTGCCTGAGCAGAGTGAAAAGGATACCTGCGCAGGAGGGATGCATAATGCATCCATGTTGATGGAGAAGTGGTACAGTGCTGAGTTTCAGAGCCTAAACAAAATGAGGTGACAACCCCACAGGGAGACAGCCTAGCTAGGAAAGTGAAGTCCAGTGGGCTGGCATGAGGGTCAGAGCCCAAGCAGGGTGAGGAGGGCACTCACATGAGGCATCTGGGGGTAGCCAGCATAGAATGGAGGAGGCCAGTTCAGGTAACAAGGGCATCTACAGAAGAAAGGAGGTGGCCATAGCAACGAGAGCAATGGGATGTTGGTTATAAAGAGGGGGACTGATCAAATGAGTAAACATGCAAAGAATAATGGGAGCCAGTTTTGTCATTGTCAGAGAAGATAGTTTTACAAATTTGGAAAGAGAGAAAACTAGAAGAAATCCTATTGTTGGACTAGAATTGAATGTATTGATAGAAATTCATAATTTTCTATATGTATAGATAGATTAATAACTATAGATGTGACTGTGTGTTTTGATTTACATACATGTATGCATGTGGACATACATATTCCATTGAGTGGGCCTGGAACAGCAACACCCAATAGCAGTGAGCACATCTAGTGCCCAGATCTTTGCTTCTACATACTGCTCTTCAGGAGAGGGAGAAAAAGTTCTCTGACAAAATGACGGATTTTAGGGCTGGGTAAGTACAAGATGAGCCTTGAACAGCTTACTGTACCTGAAAATAACAGAGTGCTCAAATAGTGATGGGTCAAGTCAAAAGGACACAGAAGCCAGATTGAAGGACTTCCACTGACCAAATTGAGACAATTGCACATCACAGTAAATAATGATTTATTAGCATGGACACAAGTTCATACTAATATAAATAAACGAAAGGATAAATTAAAAGTCTATGAGAAAGAGAATGTTTACATAGTTTCAAAATTTTCTTTTCCCCCTAAATATTTATTAATTATAGAGAGTAAAAAGACTTTCTCTCTGCTTTCCAGCCACACCCCTTTCTTGCAGTTCCTCCAAGGGGCTTCCTTTTCTCCTTCCTGCCCCATGTCCTGTACACATGTTCCAGAAATGCTGTCTTCCACCTTTTTCTCCTATTTGTCCTTCAAACTCAGATTAAAAATTATCTTCTTATGGAAGCCTTCTCCAAAATCCCAGACCTCACTGCGTCCCTCTTTTATATGCTCCTATAGCATTCATAGCACTTATGAACATCCAAATTATATGTTTACAATTAGTTATCTAATATCTAATACCAAGAGCTAGGCACAGTGACATCATTCTGATACTGTGGACATTTATTAATGGTAGCAGTAAGATGCTGATATTTGCACTTCTCCATGTAAGCATTGGCTGTGGAATGTTCCCAAGGTGGACACTGACAAAATGCACAGAGGACCTATAGAGAATAGTCAAGGGGTCCCTTACTGCACCTAGGTGTCAAACCCAACTCTTTGAAGCAAGCTACAATCACAGGCTTAAAATGCAGATCTTCTGGCTCCAAGTTCAGAGCTTGGCCCTACTATGCCACAAGGCTCCAGCTCTGGTCTGGGAATTCCACAGTGCCTAATTTACATACAACTTCTGTTCTCCACAGAGACATTGAGATTTTAAAAGTCTACAGTAAGAATTTTCTTCCTTTTTAAGCAGTTGATAACTTATACTATTCAACCTTTAAAGGAAGTATACAAATGGCCAACAGGTACATGAAAAGATGCTCAACATCACTAATCATCAGGGAAATGTAAATCAAAACCACAATGAGATATCAACTCACACCAGTCAGAATGGCTATTATCAAAAAAAAAAAAAAGCTAACAAGGTTGGGGAGAATGTGGAGAAACTGGAACACTTATACACTGTTGGTGGGAATGAGAAACGGTGCCACTGCTCTGGAAAATAGTATGGCTATTCCTCAAAAAACTTAAAAATAGAATTACCATATGACCCAGCAATCAGACTTCTGGGTAGGTATCCAAAAGGAATGAAATCAGGATCTCAAAGAGATATCTTCACTCCCACATGCATTGCAGCATTATTCACAAAAGCAAAAACATGGAAATAACCCAAATGTTCATCAATGGATAATTGACAAAGAAAATGTGATATATATGTATATGTATGTATATATATATATATATATATATATATATAGAGAGAGAGAGAGAGAGAGAGAGAGAGAGAGAGAGAGACATACATGCACACTCACATGCACATGCACACACACACACACACACACACACCACCATGGAATAATATTCAGCCTTTAAAAAGAAGAAAATCCTACCACTTGGGACAACATGGATGGACCCTGCATGGTAAACGATAGTATGTTAGTGATCGTAAGTACCTTGGCCACAGACTGGTCACAGTGTCAGTGGTCCTGAGTTCTATGAAATCATGGATATTGTTCAGCCTTCATTTCACAGACAAGGAAGCTGGAAGCTTGAGGAATTAAGGGACTTGCCTCAGAGCTCCTGAGAGCCAGGAGCAGTCAGACATAAAGTACAGGTTTTTCAACTCCAAGTCCAATGTTTTTGATTAATAAAATACTCTTCTTAAACCCTACATCACAGTGGACTGGACTAGGGATTGAATTAAAAGGGAAGAAAAGCCCACTTGTCAAACTTGCATCTCTTTATTAAAACAGTTGAATGGAAACAGAATTAACTAGTAAAAGACTGAATCATTTCCAGAGGAAGGATGTAAAGCATTTATCAGTAGATCTCAAATCCTTTCCTGTTCATTTGTCAAGGCAAATGCCATTACAACCTTCCAGAGAGAAAAGAATACCCAGTCAGAAGAGAAACTAGATGAGTGCCTTCAATCCATCCTCCAAGATCAGATATGCCCTTTGCTCCAGTGCAATTTCAAACAAATGATGGTCAAGGATGTTTTACATCTTCAGTTGTAACAGTCGCTGTGATTTCATCCATCTTCTGAACCACAGCTTCAGATAAAAGTTGCTTTCTGTAGACATTCTTTATTAGCTATCTCCCTCCCTCCCCCACCCCTAATACACACACACACACACACATAGTCTGCTTCTCTACCTGCAATAAACACCAATTTGTCTGGAAATTCTGCTATAAGCAGCTCATTTCCAATGTTCTTTCTCTATCAAGTTATGTAGAGGTTGGAAAAGAGGTAAGAAATTTATATAAATTATATAAGTTAAATAACTTATGTTGTATGTTATATGAGTTAAATGTATATATTTAAAATTATATATAATGTAAACATAAAATATATAAATTATTTTCAAAGCTCAATATACACATAAGTTTTAGAAGTTAAATAAGTCTTATTCAATGAACAGCTCAACCTTATGTGTTCCTTCTGAAGATGTGCTTTAAAAAATTGTAAAAATAACTAAAATACAGCAAAAGCAAGAAAGAGAAAGGAAAGCCAAAGGGAAAGCCCAGAAAACTCACAACCGGGGAGGGTAGGGAGATTGGTCATTAAGAGATAAGCCGAGAATGTTGGAGGATCGGAAAGAGAAAAGTTCAGTGGTAAACTTAAAAAATATTTTTTTTAATTTGTTAGAAGAAAGGAAGCCTGCTTGGAAGGAAAGTAGTGCTATCTGATGACCCAGTCAGAGACTGGAAGCTGTGCATTTTTTAATTGTGTGACTCATTCTTTGGGGCCAAAGCAGAAATCAAGTGAGGAAAAAATTTCCAGAGAAAAATCTGTCTGTAAACAGGGTGGCGGGTGGTCAGGGGAGGGTGGATTGGTGAAGGGGAGAGTCAATGACATGAAGTGGGACCGTTTAGTATGAACTTTTGTAACTGATAAATCTGTTTCTCAGAATAGCTTACTGTCATCCCAGCCAATTTCACTGCAGAACCATGAAGGGATTGCAGTGAGAATGTGTGGTCTGGAAGTCAAAGAAGCTGGGTCTGGAAGGAAGCACTGGTGTAGGAAAGTCACTCTTTTTAAGTGAACTCCTGGATTATCTCAAGCAGGGAAATCAGCAAATCCAGCAACATACACCATTGGGGAATCTCAGAAGTTCATTTTCTAATGAGTTTGTTTAGCAGGAGATTTTCAGTTTTTGACTATTTTTAAAGCCTTAAAAGCAAATAACCAGGTATAATCTATGAAGAAGGCAAACAGAACAACTGTGGTGTTAACAAATGGTTACAGACAAGTGGAAAGAGAAACATATGCACACTTTCTCTAAGGCCCCAAAGTATTTAGTCAAGGATATAGAACGTAATGGAAGTAAGGTGGCCAGGCTCAGGAGCAGAGGCCGTGTCTCCTGTCCCTGTGGTCTAGGGGGTGCACTGCTGTAAGTGGCCCTCTCTGCATGGATAGTGTCCTCCCAGAACTGAGAAGGGAGCCCCATTCTTGCTTTGCCTTTTATACCTCGACTTTCACAAACATTCTGGAAAATGCCACACTTATAATCTCTTAAGGGAATATTTATAAACATCAAGGTGTCTTCATTCTTTACCCAAACTTACCATCAACAAGGCTCCATCCCTTTGGGAAGGGGATGAAAGTCTAAACAGTATCAGTTGTTATTGTCTCTCCCAGCCTTCCAGGGCCCAGAAAGCTTGTTTCTTCTCAACAGTTTAGATGAAGACACAGAAACAAGAGATTGCTACTTAGCACAGGCACCAGAGAGATGAGAATGAGTCTGAGAACCACCAGAAGTTGTCCTGGTAAGAGCTTCCATGCCAAAGACATGGGCTCTAACATAACAAAACACTTCAGAGGACACAAGAGCAGCGAAGGATGACAATGGGCACCTGACCACTCGAACCCATCTTATTTGGCTCCCAAGGTCACATGTACCTTCTCAGTCTTTTTCTGGGTCACATTATCTAAGATTCCTCTTCCATCCTTTCACTCATCCACACCGATTAGAATAGCAGCATCTCCCGCCCACTGCTTCTATGCGTCATTAGGCATTTGAGCAAATGATTTGCCAAAAGGATGCAATATGTAAAAGACTGAACTCAAATAGAATTAGGGAAGCTGGGTTTGATGGGCCAGTGCCTGTCAAATTTTAATGCACATACAAATCCCATGGGGATCTTGTTAAAATTTAGGTTCTGATTCAGCAGACGAGAAGGGTGGGATCTGAGAACCTGCATTTCTAACAGGCTCCCAGGTGGTGCTCATTCTGCTGGTCCATGGGCCACACATTTAGTTGCAAGGACCCAGTCCACTCAAATAAGAGACCCAAATGGGCAAAGGATCCCATCTAAGCTTACATCATTAGTAAGTATTGAGATTGGACTTGAACTCAGTTCCTGTGACTCCCAAATCCAGTGGGACTGCTCCATGTGAAAAATATGCCATCTCCCCTGACTTGGCTGTGTCTCTCCGACATGGGTTATATGGTGGTTAAAATTAAATCAGTCCTATCACCCTGAAAGATCATCTTCAAAAGTCAAGTTAAAACGTTATTTTCAATTATGAAAACTAAAACCCAGGCCTCCTGTTTTCTCATTTTTCAACATCCTTATTAACAACTGTCAGTCAATGGAGACATTTTTTAAAAGAACCAGATCTTTCTGAAAGCTAATATTTAAGCTCCTTTGACCTATGATTCATGCTGGATCAAAAAAGAAGAGAAATATTAATATATGAACATCTAGTGAGAAACTCTGGACACCTAATCTTCAGTCTCTGTAATGAAAACAGAAATGAGATTCAAAGTAAAGTCTCCAGAGAAGAAAAGAGTAACATCTCCATGCTGCACTTGTGTGGACCTGTAAGCCAAGTAAGTAGCCTGATAATAAACAGAACATCCAGCCTCTCATCTCCCATCACAGCTGAGGGTCATTCCTCTCCTGGACCATAGGGAGGATCCCTGATTCACAATCAGTGCTTCTTGAACTACTGATTCTTCAGGTGTCTCTCTCACTTTCAATCTGTCAAGCTGGGAACTCACAAAATGAACCTGATGAATTGAAAAATAAGCAGAAAGACAAAAAGGGAGAGAAGCAGGGGGGGAAATGCTCATATCTATGAGCCTGTAACACAAAGCATTATAGTGAGGAGAGGAATCTCCCGCCTGCTAGAGGCCCCGTTCCAAAGTCTAATGTCTGAGTAAGCATGGGTCTTACCAGGCAACCCCCAAAGGTCAGGGGTCATGGAGAATTCCTCGGCCTGAGAGCAGAGTTGGGAGATACACAGAGCATTTCTTTCCTTCCCCCTGGCGAGGAACAACAAACTCTGACACACAGGCACCTCACAACTCAAATGAGCGCTTTCTGCAAACAAGCCACCAAGTTCCACGTCGGGAAGCAAGGCAAGAAGCCACGCTGAGAAAGTTTTCCCACACAGTCCTGCCAGCGGGTTTCATTCCTCAGCTACATCACCCTAAGCTTCAGCTGAGTTCAAGAACAAGAGGGCAGAAACGGTTGCATTTTTTGATTGTATGTTAAAGGAACCAGCAGGGCTTTCCATCTGGGCCAAGAACTCAACAGCACTCGAGGGAATGATATGGTATAAAGTATATCCCTCTCAATAGAGGCACCATCATAAAGCAGAGACTTTTAAATGTCACTAGTCTCATTTGTAGCATTCACATAGCAAAATGCAGAGAACACTTAATTCTTGCATTTTTGGACATTGGAACCTAACAAAATTTAAACTGTTAAAATTATTGTAACAGCCCATCCTAGCAAAAACTGATACCTTGCTGGTGAGAAGCTGGAAAACGATTCCAAAGTTCCATGCTGTCCTGCATCCGAAGATTGAATTTCTTTTCAGAGTATCCCTTCCATTTGTTCTGGTGACAAAGATTAAAATTCTATTCACTTCAGTGTGAAGATGGCTAAGCAAAGAAAGAAAAGGATGCCTTCAAGCATGACTCTTGGGTATATATTTCAGCAGAAATGTTGCACTGCAGTTTTGGGAATCTGTATGGGAGAAATGTTTTTTCTCTACACATATTTATAGAAACTGAGCCTTTATGTATCAATAATTGTTTCTTCTTGAGAAGACCCCCTCCCTTGTGTTCCAGCTCAAGCAGTTGTTCACTGGAGATCAGTAGCAAAGACCCCCGATTTTCAGGAAATAGAACAGACTTGTTCTTCACATTGAAGCAAAGGGGAGATTGGGAAAGGCACTGGGTCAGGACTTGCTGCAGCTCAGTGGAAAAGGGTCTGTTACTAATTCACACCACTCCCCACCCATCTCTCCACACTGTTATCTGAAACTGAATACCTCAGGCTTTGGGGAACACACTGGCCGTGGATTGTTGTGTTCTCCTGTGATTGTCACTTGGGGGCCACAGAGCCAAGTCCTATGGGAAGGGGGGTCCAGGGCTACTGCAGTAGCACACATTTGTGCAAATTGCAAGAGGGGGCAATTGCAGGGGAGGCAGATGAAATTTTAACAGATGCCCCCTTCAGACAGATGAATTTTAAAAGGCACTGCATCTAAGTAGACAAATTACAAAAAGATGCTCCTCTTTGAGCAAAGGGATTATAAAAATACCCCTTTTCCTCCTGGAGCCAGGACATGCTTCGGCTGGCAGAGCCTGAGATGGATTTCAGCCCCAACTGGTCCCCTGGATGGGGTACCTTTGTAGGGTTAGTAACACAGAAACTGCCCGATGGGACCCAGCACCTTTAGGTTGGGCATCCTTCTGAAGAAAGTAGTTATTCCTTGAAAGAAACTCCTGGAAAGGAGAACTAGAAACAAAGATGGGCCTGAGGCTAGGGAAATTTCCTCCTTTCCCAGCGGCCTCATGATTGGGCCCAGGCCTCAGGAGAGGACTATGTTTAGGTGCATCCCTTACCCTGGAGACTGCTGTAGGGTGATTCTTGCTACACAACGAAAGCCCAAGTGCTTGGTTAGAGATGCTCTTGAAGTTCAGCCTAGGCTCTAAGCACAGCCAAGGTGAGCAGCAGTTTTAGGTTATTATTTGTGTTGTACTTCTCTTCCTTTTACATGCAAACCTTCAAAGAAAGCTTGCTGAAAATTATAGTTTGGACTCTGATGTGTTTTACAGAACTAAGGAAAGGCCTGAATGAGACACAGAAGAGAATAGCAAAGTTGATTGTGGTGTCCCCTTGCCAAAGTCAACATGATGGTGGCAGTCACCATGCTTGTAGAGTGATAGACCCAGGAGGATCTTGTAGCAGAGGTAACATCACCCAGCCATGATGGGGAACCAGCACCCTGGGAACCTATCAGAAGTGGCTCAGGGAACATTTAAGCAGACTGCATTCTGGAGTTCAATAGATGACATTCAAGTCATTGCTTGGGTAGCTGAGGAACTATAATCTCATTGTGAAGCCACAGACTGGGAGGGTCTACAGAAACTTGGAGCAGTATAAAGGCTAAATACTGAAATAAGCACATCCATTCAACCACTATTTACTGAGTGTTTATTATGAAACACAGCTGAACATGTGCAAATAAGACAGGGTGAGAGGAAGAAAAGTTAAGCAAAAAAGAGAAGAAAATATCAGGTATTGTAGGTTTTTTAAAAAATAAAATAGGCAATGCGATAGAATACTGGAGGAGCGTAGACTTTGTGTAGTCAGGGAAGACCACAAGCTGGGATCTGAAAGACAGAAGGAGAAGGAGCAGCTATGTAGAAATCCGAGGGAAGAGTGTTGTAGGCAGAGGAAACCGTCCATGCAAAGACAATGAAGCCAGAGTGTGCCTGATACTTTGAAAAATAGAGAGAAGGTCAGTGTGGCTAGAGGACTCTGCAGGAGGGCAACATGGTGGGAGAGGGGTGCAGGGAGGTGGGCCCCCCAGATCAGAGGGAGCTTTGGAAGCCAGGGCAAGTTATTTGGATTTTCTTGAGAGAGGGAGGACCAAGCATCGTGGAAGGTTTTAAGCAGAAGAACGCACTGCTCTATAAATGTGTTTAGAAGTCCAGTCTTGTCAGTCTGTGAGTAACAGCTTGTAGGGAGTTAAGGGGAGAAGCAGAGGAGCCACTTGGGAGGTCAATGCAATGGTCCAGAGCAGAGAGAATGGGGACTAGGACTAGGGCACGGTTTCTCAGCCTCGGAACAGTTGACACTTTGGACCATAGAATCCTTTGTTATGGGGCTGTTCTATGCATTATAGGAAGTTTAATAGCATCCTTGGCCTCACTAGATGCCAGACGCAATCCTCCCCTCCCCCAGGGGTGACAACCCAAAATGTCTCCAGACATTGCCAAATGTCACTTGGCGGGCACAGCCAGCCCTGCTGAGAATTTCTGGACTAGGGGCTTAGCTGCGGAAGTGACAAGAGTGGTAAATTCTGCATATATTGATATTTTGAAGGAAGAGCTGATAGGACTTGCTGATAAGAATAGATACAGAATGTGAGAAAAATTGATGAGTCAATGATAGAATAATGCCATGGGTTTTTGACCTGGGCAACAGGGAGAAGGGAGTTACCATGTACAGCAATAGGGAAGAGTGTGGGAGCAGGGAATTGAGGGTGTTGCTTTGAACATGTTAAATTTGAGATTCCTGTTCGGCATGTGGAAATGGCAAACAGACAGTTAAAGTTCCAAGAAATGTCAGAGTTAGATATACAAATGTAGTAGTTAGTCACATACATATACATATACAGAGATAGAGATAGAGGATATAGATAATAGATAGACAGACAAATAATTAGATGATTAGATTGATAGATATAATGATGAGAGATAGATAGATAGATAGACAGATAGATTGCAAAGGGCATGTTGGAATGAAAACAGTCACTAAAAAGAAGGTTCTTGCCACAACTTTCCAGATAGGTTGCACATTTAAAAGCTTATAAAAAGGCAGTCAAATTAAAAGGGCACTGAAGTCCTTCAGACTGAAAAGAAATCATAGATCATACTACTGAGGCACAGAAACGTATGTTACACCAGGACACTCTTCTCCAAGCATGCCCTAAATCGATGAGCCAAATCTCACCTATGAATAAAATGTGGTCATCCCACCAGCCCCCCTCTTTCCATGATGGGGAGACAGTGAGGCTCAGTACAGAAGAAATTGCTATCATTCTATCAGACTAATTTAGAATCAGGAAACTTTCCAAAACAGAATATTTCAAGAATTAATATGACCGAACAAACCAGGGGAACAAATTTGCAAAAATGTTCACTATTTTTTTTCCCAAATAAATTATCTGATCCAGAGGGGAAAAAAAGGCAACTGCTGGAGTTTATTTAAGAGAGTCATTCTCTACCCACACTAACTACCCTATGGGTGGGATAGGTCTGCTGATAGGACAGCCCACCCAATGGGTGATATTATAAGGGTGATGGGCTGGAAGATTTCCTGTAAGAAATGCCATCAGAGTGGGATTTAGAATTCCTCCCCAGAAGGCTATATAACTCTCCTTGGGAAAGAGGGAGGACCAAGCATCGTGGACCTTTCAGTTCCACCAGTCAACCTAGATAGGTCTCATGGGCAGAATTGGAAGAGACCTACCATGTTCATGGATTGGAAGACTAACGTAGTAAATATCAATTTCCCCAAATTAATATATAGGTTTAATATAATTCCTGTCAAAAAAAATCTCAGCAATTTTTTATCATCAGATTATTCTAAAATTTATATGGAAAGGAAAAGAAGTTAGAATTAATAAAATAATTCTGAAAAAGAAGAATAAAATGGGAGCGATCAGTCTACTTGATTTCAATACTGATTTTAAAGCAATAGTAATGAAGCCATAGGAATGGAAATTCTATTGGTAGACTAGAACATAAAACTCAGAAATAGATTCACAGAAATATGTCCAACTTATTTTTGACAAGTGCAGAAGCAATTCAATAGAGGGAAGGTAGCCTTTTAAAATATGGTGCTAGAGCAATCAGATATCCATAGGCAAAAAAAAAAGAGAAGAAAAAGGAGGAAGGAAGGATGGAAGGGAGGGAGGGATGGAGGAAGGGAGGGAGGGAGGAAGAAAGGGAATGAACCTTTACCTAAGTCTCACACTTTAAACAAAAATTAACTCAAAATGATCATGAACTTAAATATAAAATGGAAACATAAGGAGAGAAAGGAGGCAGGAAGGAAATGAGTGTGCCTTAAAGGACAACATGAGTGATTGTTTTGATGGTAATGTTAGGCATCTTCACTGTATCAATGTCAGATCCTGTCTATGATATTATATAGTAATTTTGTAAGATGTTACCATTGGGGGAGAAGGGGACCTCTCTGTATAGGTTCTTACAATGGCATACGAAACTACAACTATCTCAAGATAAAAAGTTTAACTCTAAAAAAACTAAAAATAACACCTTTTCAAAATTTTAATCCATAGTTGAGCTTGAAACAAGACAGGAAATCTCAATAGGCCCAAAGGGAAAGCGAAAGAGAGTTGAGTAGGAGTTGAAGTTGAATAACATTGCTATTCAGATTAGGGGTCAGCCTTCAACTCCTCAGCAGGGCCTGGAATTGAGGCGAGGGTTTAGGATGGAGCCAAGAACTGTATTCACTTTAATAAAGACTGAGCTGAGATATACTGTGCCTGACTGTGAGTAAAAATTAAAAATATTTTTTCTACTGACTCAAGGATGCAGTCTAGATAGTGGGTGCCTAGCCCAAGTCCCTTGGTGGAAGTGGGGTACTCCATGAAGAGGCAGAACCCCAATCCTGTACCACACGTAAGTGTGGAGTCTAACACCTTGCACTATCCTCCCAGTCCAGAAATCTAAACTGAAATACGAATGGCAAACTAGCCTGCAACACATCCTGTAGGGCCCTTGATAACAACAAATCCAACACCACCCCAGGGTTCTCACAGGTAACAACTCCCACTATGGATGAATTCCGAATCTAATTGATTAAAGAATACATTTTCTCTATCAAAGAACATAGAATAAAACCAATCAACTAAACTGTTCAAAAGAAACAAATTCCATATCTTCAAAGTTTATAAAAGTGTTGAGGGGAAAAGATGGTGAAAATGGTGAAGATGACAGAGAGAAAGTTGCTGAGCCAACTTTCAGACGGGGGCTGATCCGGTCTGAAAGCAGCTTCCAAGAGGATGGGTACCAGAGCCGTGTGAGAGGATATGAACTGGAGGAAGGAGGTCATCCACATCTTGTCATGGGTGACCTTTCTTGGGTCTTCAGTTTGTAACCATTTGAGTCTTCTCCAAGGGATACTAGATGAACCTCAAATTATAGAAAACTCCAAGAGAACACAGCCTCCAACATTAGGATGACCCCATCTGAAGCAAAGAATATGCCAGCCCTGAGCCATACAAACAAGAAGCAAATGTCCTGCTCCACACAAGAGGGTTTCCTGCCTCAGAAAGCCTTCCCCAATGCCACCTCTGTCCCTAGGAGTGCTGGGAGGCTTAGAGGCAGCATTTCCTAAGCTTGTCGTCCTGTGCATCTGAGTGTGGGGTCATCCCTGGGTGAAAAGGAAAATAAATATCCTGGAGATCAGGCCCCAGACAACTGGCCAGGAGAAATCAGACGCAAGTCCAACCACTACCTTTTGACTAGAACCACTGTAGATGAGCACTGTGAAATGATGGCACATGAGCAAACGAGCTTGAAGCCAGCCAACTTGTGTGCTCACAAAAGAAACTCATTTGGCTTTTGGTGCCTTTTTAATAATCATCCATTAATTGTCCAATTATGTGTGAAAAGATCCAAAATAATCCCAGTGGACTGGTTCTCCTGGAAAAACATCATTCAGTGATTTAGATCTAAAACTTTCCATCATCTTGGTCACCACATAAGTCTATTAGTTCACATTTGTTTCTTTGTGTTCCTGTGCTTAGCATGAATCTGAAATCTGAATCTGAAAATGGCCACATGGTGGATTTTGCAGCTCTCTGGGGCCATTAGAAATTGCAAAGCTCCCAGTATTCTACTCCCAAGCCTGGAATAATGCTAAACAGTATGCAATTTTCCTTAGAGAAAACAAGATGGAAATAGGGAAAAATTGAGGGCAATGGTCCTCAACCCTGGCTGCATGCTAGAATCACCTGGGGTGAGCAGCTACTTTAGAGCAATATTGGCTAATACTGCTAATTAATGCCCACTCGCACTAATCCAGTGATTGGCAACACCTAATGCACATCAGAATCTCCTAGATAGCTTTTAAAAATACTGATGCCTGGGCTCCACCCCCACTGACCAGTCAAATCAGAGCATCTAGAAGATGGGGTTGTGGCATGGGTACTTTTTTAAAGCTCCTTAGGTACTACTATACAGCACAGGGAATAACTATTCAGTAACTTGTAATAACCTATAATGAAAAATAATCTGATATATATATATATATATATATAAAACTGAATCACTTTGCTGTACACCTGAAATTAACACAGTATTGTAAATCAACTATATTTCAATTAAAAAAAAAACTCCTTAGTTGATCTAATGTTCAGCCTGGTTTAAGTATGACTGCCCTAGTCCAGGCCTTTGGGGAGCATCAGAATCTCCTGAAGAGGTCATTAAATCAAAGGTTTCAAATAAAGCAGTTAACAGACACCAAAAGTAGATTTGAGGCTCTCAAGGAGGAGGGGAGATGGGAGGATTGGAGAGTGACTGCTAAGGGGTTTCTTTGGGGACTAATGAGAATGTTCTAAAATCTATTGTGGTGATGGCTGCACAACCCTGTGAATATATTTAAAGCCATTGGATTGTACACTTTAAGTGGGTAAATTGTATGTATGTGAATTGTATCTCAGTAAAGCTGTTAAAACACATTCACATAGGTTTCTGCCCACCCCCAGAGATTCTGATGCACTGGTTCTGAAGTGGAGCCCATGAATTTGTCTTTTTAATGAAATCCCAGGTGATGTTGATTCTGTGAAGTCACAGAGCAAACTGCTCTAGGCCACAGAAAGGCAATGGCATTTAAACTTTCTAGGATTTTATGAGCATGATAACAGTTTATGAATGGTTAAAGGTTAATGACTATACGTGGGTTCCCCCATCAGTGTTCTCTGGAGCAGTGTGGCTTTTGCATGTTTGTTTTGTGGATCACTTCACTCCTATGTGCCTGTCCTTCTAGAACAAGGGCTCTTTCTTCTGTTACCCTAGTCATAGAGGATCAGGTGACACTGATGCTTCCAGGGTTGTCTCGTAGAAATGAAAGCAGAAATTGCAAAGGGAAAATGTGATATGAACCCAGAGGAAACCCAGAGGATTAGGACCATGAAGCCAGAAGATATCCCCTGGTTCAACCAAGCACTGTATGAGACCCTGGGAGAAGAAGAAAAGAATAGGGCATCTTTTTTTATTTTGTGTCATTTATGAAATGATAACTAGCTACATATGAAAATCTAGATTTACCAAAAAAAAAAAAAAAAAGGCAAAGCAAGACTTTCCACTTATCGTATAAAACAAGTCATCCCCAGAGGTCCTTCAGAATATTGAACTCTCTTGGTACCTTTAAACTGATGTACAATGTTTTACAGTAATTTTCCCACAGTTTTCAAGCAAAGCCAAACTAGACAGGTACAGAATAAGCAGACTCTTAAATTATGAAGAGCAGGATTCTCATCAAACTGTAGGTAAGGATGGGAGGATTTGAGATGAGCGCTTCCTGTAGGAATGTGAATGCCACCAGCGGGTTTTCCCGGCAAAACAACCCCGGTCAGACTTCCCTGGTGGCGCAGTGGTTAAGAATCCACCTGCCAATGCAGGGGACATGGGTTTGAACCCTGGTCCAGGAAGATCCCACATGCCACGGAGCAACTAAGCCAATGCACCACAACTACTGAGCCTGTGCTCTAAAGCCCGTGAGCCACAACTACTGAGCCCACGTGCCACAACTACTGAAGCCCACACGCCTAGAGCCCGTGCTCCACGACAAGAGAAGCCACCGCAATGAGAAGCCCACGCACCGCAACGAAGAGGAGCCCCCGCTCGTCACAACTAGAGAAAGCCCACGTGCAGCAACAAAGACCCAACGCAGCCAAAAATAAACAAACAAAAAATTAATTAATTAATTTAAAAAAAAAAAAAAAAAGCCCAGGTACAGGTGCCAAGGCCAACGCCCAAGTCTCTGCCACAACTGTCCCCAGGACTCCGGAGGCTTTCCGCCCGCAGTCAGTCCCTAAGTACCCTTGGTGAGTGCTGGGGCCTGCCCCCTACTCCAGCATGACAAAACCTCAACCTAAGTCCTAGGCACTGTTCACCATGCAGCTGCCAGTGGGGCTGTCACTGTTGTCACTGCTAGCAGTACGGGGGAACAAAGGGACCACTTTTTTTTTAAGGTTTAAATTTTGAAAAACAAGCTTGGTCACATTTTGAGATGCAGCACAGAACGAGACTTGGGCTCAAATTAACAACAGCACAGTAAAGATATTCAACATCTCCAAGCTGCATCATCCGTTAAAACATAGCTAAACTGGTGGCGGGGTTGGGGGGGGACCTTGTAGAGAGGACAATGTGCATAAATCACATAATAAGCCACACATTCCAGTGCCTGGCATATTAGAAATATAAATAATAATAATAGCAGCCAATATTCATTGAGTATCTCTTATTTACTAAATACTCTTCTAGGATTTATATATATATATGAATTCATTTAATTCTCACAGTACTGTATTACAGGGGTCAGCAAACTTTTTCTGCAAAGGCCAGATGGCAAATATCTGGGGCCTCGTGGCCCCATACGGTCCCTATCCTGACCACTCAGCTCTGCTGTTGTAGCTCAAAAGCAGCCATAGACAATATAAACACATGGGCATATCTGTGTTTCAATAAAATTTTATTTATAGAAACAAGAGGTGGTCCAGATTTGGCCCGTGGGCTGTAGTTTGCCAACCCCTGCTCTGTGAGTTGGGCGCTCTCATTATCTCCATTTTACAGAGGAGAAAATGGAGACACAAAGGAATCAACTGACAGCCCAAGGGCCCACATGATATCTGATTATAAACTACACACAGTCAACAATTAGATCATAGCAGCTGCTGCCATCACCATCCCATCTGTAAGCCTTGCACTCAGAAGGGGCTGGCCACCCAGTCCAGATCCAGGTTTTCCTAACTCAAAAGGGGCTGGCCACCCAGTCCAGATCCAGGTTTTCCTAACTCAGAAGGGGCTGGCCAGCCAGTCCAGATCCAGGTTTTCCTAACTCAGAAGGGGCTGGCCAGCCAGTCCAGATCCAGGTTTTCCTAACTCAAAAGGGGCTGGCCACCCAGTCCAGATCCAGGTTTTCCTAACTCAGAAGGGGCTGGCCACCCAGTCCAGATCCAGGTTTTCCTAACTCAGAAGGGGCTGGCCAGCCAGTCCAGATCCAGGTTTTCCTAACTCAGAAGGGGCTGGCCAGCCAGTCAGTCACCAGCACACTCAGAGCTGCCTCAGAGGTTGAAAACCCAACCCCAATCCCCTCCTCTTCTTGCCCTGATATTCCTGGTTGAAGTTCTTCCTGGACCCTCCACGTCCTTATTCTCCGCACCACCCAGACTGATTTTAATTTTATGCATTTTCTCCCCAGCCTGTTTGGAAGCCCAGACCATGCACATCACAAGTGCGCAATTCCTATGTGTTAAATGCATCTACCAACCCACTGGCACTGGGTGTGCAGGCCACGACAGTCAGGGACTGAGGGCAGAGAAGTAAGGGGACTCACCAGTCCATGGCAGGCACTGAGGGCTGCAGTCCCAACCCTGGTGCCTTGTTGCAGAACTGTGCCCCTGAGATGGCAGGGGGGACCCGAGGAAGCCTCCATCTTCACATGGGAGAGGTTCCCATATCTCCTCTCCACGATGTAGCTTTTGGAAAGTAATCCCTGATTGACCGTCAAGTTAAAAAACAGGTCCTTCTCCTCATGGGAAATTCTATAGTACACCCGGTCCTCTGGACTATCCAAATCTCTCTTCCTCCTGCTGCTGGTGACAGGATGGTGCAAGCCATAAGATAGAAAATGCCCACTCGCGTCGACTCGGACAGGAGCCACCACGTGGTATTCTGGCAGGGACTTGACAAAATGCTCTGGAAAAAAAGGAGACGCAGAATAAGCCTAAGAGATCCCTGCTGAGTCTGTGGCAAGACAAATACACCTTGTTTGGAACTTAGATTTTACCCTGTTGATTGCAAAATCCTACTGTTGAAGTGTAGAGATCGTTTCCACCATACAAACACCATCAATATCAAATTCCCCGAACAACACAAATTTACCCGGGGCTCTCTCATAGATGACAGGTGGCTGTCTCACCTGACACCAAGACATAGCTCTGGATGTCAGATGTTTTACTGCAGACAAACTAAGACAAGAATTAACTCATGAGGAATATGGTTAGGAAAGGGGCAAGATCATTATGACAAACAGGAACATTTCAGGTCTAGAGTTCATTAATACAAATCACAGGGCTTCACTGTTTATTATAAGGAGCGTAAATGCCTCTGGAATTTCCAGTTAAGTCACATTGGAGGAAAAATGCAAAAGCACAGTGAACCCATCATGTACACTCTGACAAGCCTTACACGGTTACAGCACAAGTGTTCTGTAATGTAGCAATGAGTACTTAAAAGAACTTGGGTGTTTCTTTTTCAATTTTATAAAATATACAACATAAAATGGTAAGGGAACATATTAGGATCAGAGGCATGGGGTCAAAATATGAAAATTGCCACTTTAAAAATGCAAGACACGCACACTTCTTCCTTCCTTCTACACACGAGAACACAGACACCTTTTGACTTTCTCAAATTGAAATCCCCACCACTGCCTCTTCATTTTCCTGTATGAGAATAACAAGGAATCTAACTAGTAAGGAGTAAGCATTAGGCTCTGGATTACAGACTACTTAAAGCAAACCATTAACCACTTACGCAGATAAACGAATCTTTTGCCTGAGGCAAAAAAAAAAAAAAAAAAAAAAAGAGGGAGGGAAGGAAGGAAAGAAGAAAACAAAAGGGGAAGGAGAGGGAGAAGGAGAGAGAGAAAGGGGAAAAAAATTCTACTTTTTTCTACTTTTCTATTTCCACCTCCCAACTGTACCTCTTGCACTTTGTAACTTGTGTTACTTTGTTCAAGTTACCTCCCCAACTACAATGTCTTTCACACTCTCTATCAAAATCTTATGTTTAACATAATCTTATGCTTATTTTTTAAAGTCCCAACTCAAATTCTCCCTCTTCTTTCTCCTAATGTCCTTGCTTAAAGTTCTTTCTCCCTCCCCCTGAACCCCCATGTTCTTACTTTCTGTAGCTTCCAGAACAGCCCAATTTTACAAAGCCTTTTGTTTATTATATTATTGATTCCCAAACCCTTTAGAGGTCAGAATCTTGCACATCACAGGTACCCAATTCATTTGTGTGGATGTAGCAGCGAACACATTTGTAGCTGGCTAAACAAAAGAACTGGACTTGACAGGGTACAATTATAAAAGAGTTTTTTTCCAGACAACTGCCTTCAAACACACTTGTCGTTCATCTGTGCCTTGGATGAAATATAGGACAGACAACATCAAAAAACAACCCAATTGAAAACACGGGCAGAGGACCTGAACAGACATTTTTCCAAAGGAGTCATACAGATGGCCAACAGGCGCATTAAAAGATGCTCAACCTCACTAATCATTGGGGAAATGCAAATTAAAACTACAATGAGATATCACCTCACACCTGTCAGAATGCCTATCATCAAAAAGACAACAAATAACAACTGTTGGCGAGGATGTGGAGAAAAGGCAACCCTTGTACATTGTTGGGGGGAATGTAAGTTGCTGCAGACCTTATGGGAAACAGTATGGCAGTTCCTCAAAAAACTAAAAATAGAACTACCATATGATCCAGCAATTCCACTTCTCGGTATTTCTCCAAAGAAAACAAAAGCACTAATTCGAAAACATATATGCACCCCAATGTTCATAGCAGCATTATTTATGACAGACAAGATATGGAAGCAACATAAGTGTCTATCAATAGATGAATGGATAAGAAAGATGTGATATATATATACAATGGAATATTACTCAGCCATAAAATATTACTAGGCATAAAAAATAATGAAATCTCACATTTGCGACAACATGGATGAACCTAGAAGGTATAATACTAAGTGAAATAAGAGAAAGATAAATACCCTATGATCTCACTTATATATGGTATCTAAAAAACAAAACAAATGAACAAACATAACAAAACAGAACAGACTCATAAATACAGAAAATAAACAGGTGGTTGCCAAAGGGGAAGGGGTAGGGGGGTGAGTGGAATAGATGAGGGAGATTAAGAGATACAAACTTCCAGTTACCAAATGAGTTATGGGGATGAAATATACAGTGTGGGGAATACAGTCAATAATATTGTCATAGGGAAACCTTCAAGATGATGGAGGAGTAAGACATGGAAATCACCTTCTTCCCCACAAATACATCGGAAATACATCTATATGTGGAATAGCTCCTACAGAACACCTACTGAAAGCTGGCAGAAGACTCAGGCTTCCCAAAAGGCAAGAAACTCCCCATGTACCTGGGCAGGGCAAAAGAAAAAAGAAAAAACAGAGACAAAAGAATTGGGACGGGACCTGCACTTCTGGGAAGGAGCTGTGCAGGAGGAAAAGTTTCCACACACTAGGAAGCCCCTTCACTGGTGGAAACAGGGGGGTGGGTTGGGGGGAAGCTTCGGAGCCACGGAGGAGAGCGCAACAGTGGGGGTGCGGAGGACAAAGTGGAGAGATTCCCGCACAGAGGATCGGTGCTGACCAGCAGTCACCAGCCTGAGAGGCTTATTTGCTCACCCGCCAGGGCGGGTGGGGGCTGGGAGCTGAGGCTTAGGCTTCGGAGGCCAGATCCCAGGGAGAGGACTGGGGTTGGCTGCGTGAACACAGCCTGAAGGGGCTAGTGTGCCACAGCTAGCCGAGAGGGAGTCCAGGAAAAAGTCTGGAGCTTCCGAAGGGGCAACAGACCATTGTTTTGGGGTGCACGAGGAGAGGGGATTCAGAGCACCACCTAAACGAGCTCCAGAGATGGGCGCGATCTGCGGCTATCAGTGCAGACCCCAGAGACGGGCATGAAATGCTAAGGCTGCTGCTGAAGCCACGAAGAAGCCTGTGTGCAAGCACAGGTCACTGTCCGCACCTCCCCTCCCAGAAGCCTGTGCAGCCCACCACTGCCAGGGTCCCGTGATGCAGGGACAACATCCCAGGGAGAACACACGGCACGCCTCAGACTGCTGCAATGTCATGCTGGTCTCTGCTGCCACAGGCTCACCCCACATCCATGCCCCTTCCTCCCCCCGGCCTGAGTGAGTCAGAGTCCCCTAATCAGCTGCTCTTTTAACCTCTTCCTGTCTGGGGGAAGAACAGATGCCCTCAGGCGATCTACACACAGAGGCAGGGCCAAATCCAAAGCTGAACGGCAGGAGCTGTGTGAACAAAGAAGAGAAAGGGAAATCCCTCCCAGCAGCCTTAGGAGCAGTGGATTAATCTCCACAGTCAACTTGATGCACCCAGCATCTGTGGAATACCTGAATAGACAATGAAACATCCCAAAATTGAGGAGGTGGACTTTGGAAGCAACTGTGGACTTGGCGTTTGCTTTCTGCATCTAATTTGTTTCTGGATTTATGTTTAACTTACTTTAGTATTTAGAGCTTATTATCACTGGTAGATTTGTTTATTGATTAGGTTGCTCTCTTCCTTTTTTTTTTTTAGCATAGATATATAATTTTTTCCCCTTTTTCTCTTTTTGTGACTGTGTATGTGTAAGTTTCTCGGTGTGATTTTGTCTGTATAGTTTTGCTTTTATCATTTGTCCTAGGGTTCTGTCTGTCGTTTTTTTTAAAAAAATATATAGATTTTAGGGGTTTCTCTGGTGGCGCAGTGGTTGAGAGTCTGCCTGCCAATGCAGGGAACATGGGTTCATGCCCCAGTCCGGGAAGATCCCACATGCTGCAGAGTGACTGGGCCAGTGAGCCATGGCCGCTTAGCCTGCACGTCCGGAGGCTGTGCTCTGCAACGGGAGAGGCCACAACACTGAGAGGCCCGCGTACCGCAAAAAAATAAAAAATAAAAATAAATAAATATAGATTTTAGTGCTTATTATCTTTGATGGATTTGTTTTTGGGTTTGGTTGCTCTGTTCGTTCTTTCTTTTACTTTTTTTTCTTTTGTTTATTACTTTAAAAATGTTTTTTAATTTTTAATAATTAAAAAAATTTTATTATAATAACTTTATTTTATTTTATTTTTCTTTCTTTCTTTCTTTTCTTCTCCCTTTTTTTCTGAGCCATGTGGCTGACAGAGTGTTGGTGCTCCAGCTGAGTGTCAAGCCTGTGCCTCTGATGTGGGAGAGCCGAGTTCCAGACATTGGTCCACCAGAGACCTCCTAGATCCATGTAATATCAAACAGCAAAAGCTCTCCCAGATATCTCCATCTCAACACTAAGACCCACCTCCACTCAACAAGCAGCAAGCTACAGTGCTGGACACCCTATGCCAAACAAATAGCAAGACAGAAACACAACACCACCCATTAGCAGAAAGGTTGCCTAAAATCATAATAAGGTCACAAACACCCCAAAACACACCACCGAATGCGGTCCTGCAAGAAAGACAAGATCCAGCCTCACCCACCAGAACACAGGCACCAGTCCCCTCCACCAGGAAGCCTACACAACCCACTGAACCAACGTTAGCCACCGCGGGCAAACACCAAAAACAACGGGAACTACGAACCTGCAGCCTGTGAAAAGGAGACACCAAACACAGAAAGTTAAGCAAAATGAGAAGACAGAGAAACACACAACAGATGAAGGAGCAAGGGAAAAATCCACCAGGCCAAAAGATGAAGAGGAAATAGGTCTACCTGACAAGGAATTCAGAGTAATGAGAGTAAAGATGATCCAAAATCTTGGAAAAAGAATGGAGAAAACACAAGAAACGTTTAACAAGGACCTAAAAAACTAAAGAGCAAACAAACAATGATGAACAACACAAAAAATGAAATTAAAAATTCTCTAGAAGGAATCAATAGCAGAAAAACTGAGGCAGAAGAACGGATAAGTGACCTGGAAGGTAAAATAGTGGAAATAACTACCACAGAGCAGAATAAAGAAAATAGAATGAAAAGAATTGAGGACAGTCTCAGAGACCTCTGGGACATCATTAAACACACCAACATTCGAATTATAGGGGTTCCAGAAGACGAAGAGAAAAAGAAAGGGACTGAGAAAATATTTGAAGAGATTATAGTTGAAAACTTCCTTAATATGGGAAAGGAAATAGTCAATCAAGTCCAGGAAGTGCAGAGAGTCCCATAAAGGATAAATCCAAGAAGAGGCATGCCAAGACACATATTAATCAAACTATCAAAAAATAAATACAAAGAAAAAATATTAAAAGCAGCAAGGGAAAAACAACAAATAACATACAACAGAATCCCCATAAGGTTAACAGCTTATCTTTCAGCAGAAACTCTGGAGCCAGAAGGGGATGACAGGACATATTTAAAGTGATGAAAGGGAAAAACTACAATCAAGATTACTCTACCCAGCAAGGATCTCATTCAGATTGAATGGAGAAATTAAAAACTTTACAGACAAGCAAAAGCTGAGAATTCAGACCCACCAAACCAGCTTAACAACAAAAGCTAAAGGAACCTCTCTAGGAAGGAAACACAAGAGAAGGAAAAGACCTACAATAACAAACCAAAAACAATTAAGAAAATGGTAATAGGAACATACATATTGATAACTACCTTAAATGTAAATGGATTAAATGCTCCAACCAAAAGACATAGACTGGCTGAATGGATTCAAAAACAAGACCCATATATATGCTGTCTACAAGAGACCCACATCAGACTTAGGGACACATACATACTGAAAGTGAGAGGATGGAAAAAGATATTCCACTCAAATGGAAATCAAAAGAAAGCTGGACAAGCAAGTCTCCTATCAGACAAAATAGACTTTAAAATGAAGACTATTGCAAGAGAGAAAGAAGGACACTACATAATGATCATAGGATCAACCCAAGAAGAAGATATGACAATTGGAAATATTTATGCACCCAACACAGGAGCACCTCAACACATAAGGCAAATGCTAACAACCATAAAAGGGGAAATAGACAGTAACACAAGAATAGTAGGGGACTCTAACACCCCACTTTCAGCAATGGACAGATCATCCAAAACGTAAATAAATAAGGAAACACAAGCTCTAAATGATACATTAAACAAGATGGACTTAACTGATATTTACAGAACATTCCATCCAAAAACAATAGAATACACTTTCTTGTCAAGTCCTCATGCAACATTCTCCAGGATAGATCATACCTTGGGTCACAAATCAAGCCTTGGTAAATTTAAGAAAACTGAAATCATCTCAAGTATCTTTTCTGACCACAATGCTATGAGCCTAGATATCAATTACAGGAAAAAAATCTATAAAAAATGCAAACACATGGAGGATAAACAATACTCTACTTAATAACCAAGAAATCACTGAAGAAATCAAACAGGAAATCAAAAAATACCTAGAAATGAATGACAATGAAAACACGACGACCCAAAACCTATGGGATGCAGCAAAAGCAGTTCTAAGAGGGAAGTTTATAGCAATACAATCCTACCTCAAGAAACAAGAAACAGCTCAAATAAACAACTTAACCTTACACGTAAAGCAAGTAGAGAAAGAAGAACAAAAAAAAACCCAAAGTTAGCTGGAAAGAAATCGTAAATATCAGATCAGAAATAAATGAAAAAGAAATGAAGGAAATGATGGCAAAGATCAATAAAACTAAAAGCTGGTTCTTTGACTTCCGGGTAAGATGGCGGAAGAGTAAGACACGGAGACCGCCTTCCTCCCCACGGATACACCAGAAATACAGCTACACTTGGAACAACTCCTACAGAACACCTACTGAATGCTGGCAGAAGACCCCAGACCTCCCAAAAGGCAAGAAACTCCCCACATACCTGGGTAGGGCAAAGCGGAGAGATCCCCACACAGAGGATCGGTGCCGAGCGGCACTCACCAGCCCGAGAGGCTTGTCTGCTCGCCCGCTGGGGCGCGCAGCGCTGGAAGCTGAGGCTCGGGCTTCGGTCAGAGCGCAGGGAGAGGACTGGGGCTGGCGGCAAGAACTCAGCCTAAAGGGGGCTAATGTGCCACAGCTAGCCGGGAGGGAGTCCGGGAAAACTCTGGAGCTGCTGAAGAGGCAAGAGACTTTTTCTTCCCTCTTGGTTTCCTGGTGCGCGAGGAGACGGGATTAAGAGCACTGCTTAAAGGGGCTCCACAGACGGGCGCGAGTCGCGACTGAAAGCGTGGAGCCCAGTGATGGGTGTGGGACGCTGGGGCTGCTGCTGCCGCCGCCAAGAAGCCTGTGTGCGAGCGCAGGTCACTGCCCACACCGCCCTTCCGGGAGCCTGTGCAGCCCACCACTGCCGGGGTCCCGGGATCCAGGGGTGGCTTCCCTGGGAGAACGCACGGCGCGCCTCAGGCTGGTGCAATGTCACGCCGACCTCTGCCACTGCAGGCTCGCCCCGCATTCCGTGCCCCTCCCTCCCGCCCGGCCTGAGTGAGCCAGAGTCCCCGAAGAGGCTGCTCCTTTAACCCTGTCCTGTCTGAGCGAAGAACAGACGCCCTCCGGCGACCTACATGCAGAGGCGGGGCCAAATCCAAAGCTGAGAACCAGGAGCTGTGAGAACAAAGAAGAGAAAGGGAAATCTCTCCCAGCAGCCCAGAAGCAGTGGATTAAAGCTCCACAATCAACTTGATGTACCCTGCATCTGTGGAATACAGGAATAGACAACAAATCATCCCAAATTGAGGAGCCAGGAGTCAGTGCTGTGCCTCTGAGGTGGGAGAGCCAACTTCAGGACACTGGTCCACAAGAGACCTCCCAGCTCCACATAATATCAAACGGCAAAAATCTTCCAGAGATCTCCATCTCAACACCAGCACCCAGCTTCACTCAACGACCAGCAAGCTACAGTGCTGGACACCCTAGGCCAAACAACTAGCAAGACAGGAACACAACGCCACCCATTAGCAGAGAGGTGGCCTAAAATCATAAAAAGTCCGCAGACACCCCAAAACACACCACCAGACGTGGACCTGCCCACCAGAAAGACAAGATCCAGCCGCATCCACCAGAACACAGGCACTAGTCCCCTCCACCAGGAAGCCTACACAACCCACTAAACCAACCTTAGCCACTGGGGACAGACACCAAAAACAACGGGAACTACGAACCTGCAGCCTGCAAAAAGGAGACCCCAAACACAGTAACCTAAGCAAAATGAGAAGACAGAAAAACACACAGCAGGAGAAGGAGCAAGATAAAAACCCACCAGATCTAACAAATGAAGAGGTAATAGGCAGTCTACCTGAAAAAGAATTCAGAATAATTATGGTAAAGATGATCCAAGATTCTATTTCCCAGATCCAAAATCTTGGAAATAGAATATACAAAATGCAAGAAACAGTAAACAAGGACCTAGAAGAACTAAAGATGAATCAAGCATTGATTAAAAACACAATACATGAAATAAAAAATACTCTAGATGGGATCAATAGCAGAATAACTGAGGCAGAAGAACGGATAAGTGAGGTGGAAGATAAAATAGTGGAAATAACTGCTGCAGAGCAAAATAAAGAAAAAAGAATGAAAAGAACAGAGGACAGTCTCAGAGACCTCTGGGACAACATTAAACACACCAACATTCGAATTATAGGGGTTCCAGAAGAAGAAGAGAAAAAGAAAGGGACGGAGAAAATATTTGAAGAGATTATAGTTGAAAACTTCCCTAATATGGGAAAGGAAATAGTTAATCAAGTCGAGGAGGCACAGAGAGTCCCATACAGAATAAATCCAAGGAGAAATACGCCAAGACACATATTAATCAAACTGTCAAAAATTAAACACAAAGAAATCATATTAAAAAGCAGCAAGGCAAAAACAACAAATAACACACAAGGGAATCCCCATCAGGATAACAGCTGATCTCTCAGCAGAAAGTCTACAAGCCAGAAGGGAGTGGCAGGACATAATTAAAGTGATGAAGGAGAAAAACCTGCAACCAAGATTACCCAGCAAGGATCTCATTGAGATTTGATGGAGAAATTAAAACGTTTACAGACAAGCAAAAGCTGAGAGAGTTCAGCACCACCAAACCAGCTTTACAACAAATGCTAAAGGAAATTCTCTAGGCAAGAAACACAACAGAAGTAAAATACCTACAACAACGAACCCAAAACAATTAAGAAAATGGGAACAGGAACATACATATCGATAATTACCTTAAATATAAATGGACTAAATGCTCCCACCAAAAGACACAGATTGGCTGAATGGATACAAAAACAAGACCCATATATATGCTGTCTACAAGAGACCCACTTCAGACCTAGAGACACATACAGACTGAAAGTAAGGGGATGGAAAAAGATATTCCATGCAAATGGAAACCAAAAGAAAGCTGGAGTAGCAATTCTCATATCAGGCAAAATAGACTTTAAAATAAAGACTACTAGAAGAGACAAAGAAGGACACTACGTAATGATCAAGGGATCGATCCAGGAAGAAGATATAACAATTGTAAATATTTATGCACCAAACATAGGAGCACCTCAATACATAAGGCAAATACTAACAGCCATAAAAGGAGAAATCGACAGTAACACACTCATAGTAGGGGACTTTAACACCCCACTTTCACCAATGGACAGATCATCCAAAATGAAAATAAATAAGGAAACACAAGCTTTAAATGATACATTAAACAAGATGGACTTAATTGATATTTATAGGACATTCCATCCAAAAACAACAGAATACACATTTTTCTCAAGTGCTCATGGAACTTTCTCCAGGATAGATCATATCTTGGGTCACAAATCAAGCCTTGGTAAATTTAAGAAAATTGAAATTGTATCAAGTATCTTTTCCGACCACAATGCTATGAGACTAGAAATCAATTACAGGAAAAGAGCTGTAAAAAATACAAACACATGGAGGCTAAACAATACACTACTTAATAACGAAGTGATCACTGAAGAAATCAAAGAGGAAATTAAAAAATACCTAGAAACAAATGACAATGGAGACACGATGACCCAAAACCTATGGGATGCAGCAAAAGCAGTTCTAAGAGGGAAGTTTATAGCAATACAATCCCACCTTAAGAAACAGGAAACATCTCAAATAAACAACCTAACCTTGCACCTAAAGCAATTAGAGAAAGAAGAACAAAAACATCCCAAAGTTAGCAGAAGGAAAGAAATCATAAAAATCAGATCAGAAATAAATGAAAAAGAAATGAAGGAAACGATAGCAAAGATCAATAAAACTAAAAGCTGGTTCTTTGAGAAGATAAACAAAATTGATAAACCATTAGCCAGACTCATCAAGAAAAAAAAGGGAGAAGACTCAAATCAATAGAATTAGAAATGAAAAAGGAGAAGTAACAACTGACACTGCAGAAATACAAAAGATCATGAGAGATTACTATAAGCAACTCTATGCCAATAAAATGGACAACCTGGAAGAAATGGACAAATTCTTAGAAATGCACAACCTGCCAAGACTGAATCAGGAAGAAATAGAAAATATGAACAGACGAATCACAAGCACTGAAATTGAAACTGTGATAAAAAATCTTCCAACAAACAAAAGCCCATGACAGATGGCTTCACAGGCGAATTCTATCAAGCATTTAGAGAAGAGCCAACACCTATCCTTCTGAAACTCTTCCAAAATATAGCAGAGGGAGGAACACTCCCAAACTCATTCTACGAGGCCACCATCACCTTGATACCAAAACCAGACAAGGATGTCACAAACAAAGAAAACTACAGGCCAATATCACTGATGAACATAGATGCAAAAATCCTCAACAAAATACTAGCAAACAGAATCCAACAGCACATTAAAAGGATCATACACCATGATCAAGTGGGGTTTATTCCAGGAATGCAAGGATGCTTCAATATATGCAAATCAATCAACGTGATACACCATATTAACAAATTGAAGGAGAAAAACCATATGATCATCTCAATAGATGCAGAGAAAGCTTTTGACAAAATTCAACACCCATTTATGATAAAAACCCTGCAGAAAGTAGGCATAGAGGGAACTTTCCTCAACATAATAAAGGCCATATATGACAAACCCACAGCCAGCATCGTCCTCAATGGTGAAAAACTGAAACCATTTCCACTAAGATCAGGAACAAGACAAGGTTGCCCACTATCACCACTCTTATTCAACCTAGTTTTGGAAGTTTTAGCCACAGCAATCAGAGAAGAAAAGGAAATAAAAGGAATCCAAATTGGAAAAGCAGAAGTAAAGCTGTCACTGTTTGCAGATGACATGATACTATACATAGAGAATCCTAAAGATGCTACCAGAAAACTACTAGAGTTAATCAATGAATTTGGTAAAGTTGCAGGATACAAAATTAATGCACAGAAATCTCTGGCATTCCTATATACTAATGATGAAAAATCTGAAAGTGAAATCAAGGAAACACTCCCATTTACCATTGCAACGAAAAGAATAAAATATCTAGGAATAAACCTACCTAAGGAGACAAAAGACCTGTATACAGAAAATTATAAGACACTGATGAAAGAAATTAAAGATGATACAAATAGATGGAGAGATGTACCATGTTCTTGGATTGGAAGAATCAACATTGTGAAAATGACTCTACTACCCAAAGCAATCTACAGATTCAATGCAATCCCTATCAAACTACCACTGGCATTTTTCACAGAACTAGAACAAAAAAATTCAAAATTTGTATGGAAACACAAAAGACCCCGAATAGCCAAAGCAATCTTGAGAACGAAAAATGGAGCTGGAGGAATCAGGCTCCCTTACTTCAGACTATACTACAAAGCTACAGTAATCAAGACAGTATGGTACTGGCACAAAAACAGAAAGATAGATCAATGGAACAGGATAGAAAGCCCAGAGTTAAACCCACGGACATATGGTCACCTTATCTTTGATAAAGGAGGCAGGAATGTACAGTGGAGAAAGGACAGTCTCTTCAATAGGTGGTGTTGGGAAAACTGGATAGGGACATGTAAAAGTATGAGATTAGATCACTCCCTAACACCATACACAAAAATAAGCTCAAAATGGATTAAAGACCTAAATGTAAGGCCAGAAACTATCAAACTCTTAGAGGAAAACATAGGTAGAACACTCTATGACATAAATCACAGCAAGATCCTTTTTGACCCACCTCCTAGAGAAATGGAAATAAAGACAAAAATAAACACATGGGACCTAATGAAACTTAAAAGCTTTTGCACAGCAAAGGAAACCATAAACAAGACCAAAAGACAACCCTAAGAATGGGAGAAAATATTTGTAAATGAAGCAACTGACAAAGGATTAATCTCCAAAATTTATAAGCAGCTCATGCAGCTCAATAACAAAAAAAACAAACAACCCAATCCAAAAATGGGCAGAAGACCTAAATAGACATTTCTCCACAGAAGATATACAGACTGCCAACAAACACATGAAAGGATGCTCAACATCTTTACTCATTAGAGAAATGCAAATCAAAACTACAATGAGATATCATCTCACACCAGTCAGAATGGCCATCATCAAAAAATCTAGAAACAATAAATGCTGGAGAGGGTGTGGAGAAAAGGGAACACTCTTGCACTGCTGGTGGGAATGTGAATTGGTACAGCCACTATGGAGAACAGTATGGAGGTTCCTTAAAAAACTACAAATAGAACTACCATATGACCTAGCAATCCCACTACTGGGCATATACCCTGAGAAAACCATAATTCAAAAAGAGACATGTACCAAAATGTTCATAGCAGCCCTATTTACAATAGCCCGGAGATGGAAACAACCTAAGTGTCCATCATCGGATGAATGGATAAAGAAGATGTGGCACATATATACAATGGAATATTACTCAGCCATAAAAAGAAATGAAATTGAGCTATTTGTAATGAGGTGGATGGACCTAGAGTCTGTCATACAGAGTGAAGTAAGTCAGAAAGAGAAAGACAAATACTGTATGCTAACACATATATATGGAATTTAAGAAAAAAAATGTCATGAAGAACATAGGGGTAGGACAGGAATAAAGACACAGACCTACTAGAGAATGGACTTGAGGATATGGGGAGGGGGAAGGGTAAGCTGTGACAAAGTGAAAGAGCGGCATGGACATATATACACTACCAAACGTAAGGTAGATAGCTAGTGGGAAGCAGCCGCATAGCACAGGGAGATCAGCTCGGTGCTTTGTGACCGCCTGGAGGGGTTGGATAGGGAGCGTGGGACGGAGATGCAAAAGGGAGGGGATATGGAAACATATGTATATGTATAACTGATTAAATTTGTTATAAAGCAAACAAAAAAAAAGCTGATTCTTTGAGAAGATAAACAAAATTGATAAATCATTAGCCAGACCCATCAGGAAAAAAAGGGAGAAGACTCAAATCAATAGAAGTAGAAATGAAAAAGGAGAAGTAACAATGGACATTGCAGAAATACAAAGGATCATGAGAGATTACTACAAGCAACTCTATGCCAATAAAATGGAAAACCTGGAAGAAATGGACAAATTCTTAGAAAAGCACAACCTTCCAAGACTGAATCAGGAAGAAATAGCATATGTAAACAGACCAATCACAAGCACTGAAATTGAGACTGTGATTAAAATCTTCCAACAAACAAAAGTCCAGGACAGATAGGTTCACAGTCGAATTCTATCAAACATTTAGAGAAGAGCAAACACCAATCCTTCTCAAACTCTTCCAAAATACAGCAGAGTGAGGAACACTCCCAATCTCATTCTATGAGACCACCATCACCCTGATACCCAAACCAGACAAAGACGTCACAAAGAAAGAAAACTACAGGCCAATATCACTGATGAACATAGATGCAAAATCCTCAACAAAATACTAACAAACAGAATCCAACAGCACATTAAAAGATCATACACCATGATCAAGTGGGATTTATCCCAGGAAGGCAAGGATTCTTCAGTATACACAAATCAATCAATGTGATACATCATATTAACAAATTGAAGGATAAAAACCATATGATTTTCTCAATAGATGCAGAAAAACCTTTTGCCAAATTCAACACCGAGTTATGCTAAAAACCCTCCAGAAAGTAGGCATAGAGGGAACGTACCTCAACATAATAAAGGTCATATATGACAAACCCACAGCCAACATCGTTTTCAATGGTGAAAAAATGAAACCATTTCCTCTAAGATCAGGAATAAGGCAAGATTGCCCACTCTCACCACTATCATTCAACATAGTTTTGGAAGTTTTAGCCATAGCAATCAGTGAAGATAAAGAAATAAAAGGAATCCAAATCAGAAAAGAAGAAGTAAAGTTGTCATTGTTTGCAGATGATATGATACTATACATAAAGAATCCTAAAGATGTTAACAGAAAATTACTAGAGCTAATCAATGAATTTGGTAAAGTAGCAGGATACAAAATTAATGCCCAGAAATCTCTGGCATTCCTATACACTAGTGATGAAAAATCTGAAAGAGAAATTAAGGAAACACTCCCATTTACCACTGCAACAAAAAGAATAAAATACCTAGGAATAAACCTACCTAACGAGACAAAAGACCTGTATGCAGAAAACTATAAGACACTGATGAAAGAAATTAAAGATGATACAAACAGATGGAGAGATATACCATATTCTTGGATAGGGAGAATCAACATTGTGAAAATGACTATACTACCCAAATCAATCTATGCATTCAATGCAATCATTATCAAACTACCAATGGCATTTTTCGCAGAAGTAGAACAAAAAATTTCACAATGTGTATGGAAACACAGAGGAACCCAAATAGACAAAGCAATCTTGAGAAAGAAAAACGGAGCTAGGGGAATCAGTCTCCCGGACTCAGACTATACTACAAAGCTACAGTAATCAAGACAGTGTGGTACTGGCACAAAAACAGAAATATAGTTCAATGGAACAGGATAAAAAGCCCAAAGACAAACCCACACACATATGGTCACCTTATCTTTGATAATGGAGGCAAGAATATACAATGGAGAAAGGACAGCCTCTTCAATAAGTGGTGCTGGGAAAACTGGACAACTACATGTAAAAGAATGAAATTAGAACACTCCCTAACATCATACACAAAAATAAGCTCAAAATGGATTAAAAACCTAAAAGTAAGGCCAGACACTATAAAACTCTTAGAGGAAAACATAGGTAGAACACTCTCTGACATAAATCTCAGCAAGATCCTTTTTGACCCACCTCCTAGAGAAATGGAAATAAAAACAAAAATAAACAAATGGGACCTAATGAAACTTCAAAGTTTTTGCACAGCAAAGGAAAACATAAACAAGATGAAAAGACAACCCTCAGAATGGGAGAAAAATATTTGCAAATGAAGCAACTGACAAAGGATTAATCTCCAAAATTTACAGGCATCTCATGCAGCTCAATATCAAGAAAAAAAAATAATGCAATCCAAAACTGGCCAGAAGACCTAAATAGACATTTCTCCAAAGAAGATATACAGATTGCCAAGAAACAGATGAAAGGATGCTCAACATCACTAATCATTAGAGAAATGTAAATCAAAACAACAAGGAGGTATCACCTCACACCAGTCAGAATGGCCATCATCAAATAATCTACAAACAGTAAGTGCTGGAGAGGGTGTGGAGAAAAGGGAACCCTCCTGCACTGTTGGTGGGAATGTAAATTGATACAGACACTATGGAGAACAGTAATGGAGGTTCCTTAAGAAACTAAAAATAGAACTACCATATGATCCAACAATCCCACTACTGGGCATATACCCTGAGAAAACCATAATTCAAAAAGAGTCACATACCACAATGTTCATTGTGGCTCTATTTACAATAGCCAGGACATGGACACAACCGAAGTGTCCATTGACAGATGAATGGATAAAGATGTGGCACATATATACAATGGAATATTACTCAGCCATAAAAAAGAAATGAAACTGAGTTATTTGTAGTGAGGTGGATGGACCTAGAGTATGTCATACAGAGTGAAGTAAGTCAGAAAGAGAAAAACAAATACCATATGCTAACACATATATATAGAATCTAAAAAAAAAAAGGCTCTGAAGAACATAGGAGCAGGACATGTAGAGAATGGACTTGAGGACACATGGAGGGGGAAGGGTAAGCTGGGACAAAGTGAGAGAGTGGCGTGTACATATATACACTACCAGATGTAAAATAGATAGCTAGTGGGAAGCAGCTGCATAGCACAGGGAGATCAGCTCAGTGCTTTGTGACCACCTAGAGGGGTGGGATAGGGAGGTTGGGAGGGAGACACATGAGGGAGTAGATATGGGGATATATGTATATGTACAGATGATTCACTTTGTTATAAAGCAGAAACTAACACACGATTGTAAAGCAATTATACTCCAATAAAGATGCTAAAAAAAAGATATAGAATGGCTGAATGGATAGAAACAATACATAAATAAACAAATAAATAAAGAGAAATTTAAAAATACCTTGAGACAAATAAAAATGGAAATACAATAAACCAAAAATCTATGGGATACAGCAAACATCATTCTAAGAAGGAAGCTTCTAGTAATACAGGCCTACCTCAAGAAACAAGAAAAATTCTCAAATAAATAATCTAAATTTGCACCTAAAGAAATGAGAGAAAGAACAAATGAAGCCCAAAATTAGTAGAAGAAATAAAATAATAAAGATCAGAGAGGAGATAAATGAAATAAAGACTAAAAAGACAATACAAAGAATAATGAAACTAAGAGCTAGTTCTTTTTTTAATAAATAAATAAATTTATTAAAGAAAAAGAGGAATTTCAAATTTACAATAACACAACCACGACCAGTTTAAAAAGAAGGAAACTAAGGTTAGATTTGCAAGAATAATAGGCCTGGATTTATTTACCTGTTGGACTTTATGATGGTCATTGACTTATTTTCTCTCAGCCCCAAATTCACCCTATTTGAGTGCTGTAATGAAAATGAATCTGAGCCCTTTAAATAAATTGCCAGCAGGCTCTGAAGTTTTGCCAGCAGAGGGCGCTGGAGAGGCACCACAGGAGGAAAGTCTCTTCCGGTTCTGAGGCCACCTCTCCTGGGTCCTGCCAGATGCCTGGCTTCCCCAGTGCCATCCTGCTGCCGTGCACAGCAGCCGGCAACACTCAGTGGCCAGCAGCTGCTCCCAGCAGCTCCCTCAGATGGTTTTGTAGCAGAGTGCCTGCAGTGAGACACCTCCTGTGAACAAGTTTCCCCAGCATGCTAGAGGGCTGATTTCCAATAAGCTCCAGAGGGCGGGTGTCCAGCAAGTTCCTCAGGTGGCACCACAGCAACCTGTCTGCCTTTCAGTAGCTATGGCTAAGCCTTTTCCAACAAGGTCTGCTTCTCAGTTCATGGGGTGAGGGGTGCCTATTAGACATACTATCATGTAATACTATATCTGCTATTATATATCTGCTATTCCTACATTCTTTAGAGTTCTCTTTACTTCTTTTTTTTCTTTTTTTTAAATTAGTTTCTGCTTTATAACAAAGTGAATCAGTTATACATATACATCTGTTCCCATATCCCTTCCCTCTTGCATCTCCCTCCCTCCCACCCTCCCCATCCCACCCCTCCAGGCGGTCACAAAGCTGATCTCCCTGTGCTATGCGGCTGCTTCCCACTAGCTATCTACCCTACGCCTGGTAGTGTATATATGTCCATGCCTCTCTCTTGCCTTGTCACAAGAGCTAGTTCTTTGAAAAGACAAAAATGACAAACATTTTGCTAGACTTGCTAAGAGAACAGTCAGAGCTCAAATAAATAAAATTAGAAAAGAAAGAGGAGAAATTACAACTGATATCAAGGAAATACAAAGTAATATAAAAGACTATTATAAACAATTTAACAACAACAAATTGCACAACCTGGAAGATGTGGATACATTCCTAGAAATACATAATCTTCTAAGACTGAATCATGAAGAAATTTTTTTTAAATATTGATTGATTATTTGGAAAGAGGTTGAGTCAGAAAAAAATAAAACTCTCACCAAAAAAAAAAAAAAGTCCAGGTGAGTTCTACTGAACATTTAAAGAATTAATAGTTACACTTCTCAAACTATTTTAAAAAACTGAAGAAGAGAGATGCTCTCAAACTCATTTTACAAACCCAGCATTACCCTAATACCAATCCTAGACCAAGAGACCACACACATTCATACACACACAAATTACACAGATGAACATAAATGCAAAAATCCTAAACAAAATATTAACAAGCTGAATTTAACAATACATTAAAAGGATCATATACCATGATCAAAGGGGATTTATTCCAGCAATGAAAGGATGGTCAACATCTGTAAATCCATCAACATGATACAGCACACTAACAAAATAAAAGATAAAAATCACATGCTTGTATTAATAGATGCAGAAAAAACATCTGAGAAAATTCAACATCTGTTTATGATAAAAACTCTCACCAGAGTGGGTGTAGACTAAACATACCTCAATATTACCTAGGCCATATATGACATACTCAATGGTAAAAAGCTGAAAGTTTTTCTTCTAGGATCAGGAACAAGAAAAGAATGCTCACACATAGGACTTCCATTTGACATATTTTGGAGTTCCCAGCCAGAACAATAAAGCAGAAAAAATAAGTAAAATTTATCCAAATTTTTTGGGAAAACAAAAAATTAAAAGTAGAAATACCATATGATCCAGCATTTCTGGTCATTTATCTGAAAAAAAACAAAAACTCTAATCAAAAAGATATATGCACCTTATGTTCATTGTGGCATTATTTACAATAGCCAAGATATGAAAAAAAACAACTGTGTCAATCAGTAGATAAATAGATATGAAAGATATGGCATATATATATATATATATATATATATATATATATATATATATATATATATACACACACACACACACAAAAGAATACTACTCAGCATTAAAAAAGAATATAATCTTGTCATTTGAGACACTAATGGACTTTGAGGATATTATGCTCAGTGAAATAAGCCAGACAGATAAAGGCAAATACTGTATGATTTCACTTATATGTGAAATCTAAAGGACACAACAACTTAAAAAATAGACATAAAACAGAATTCAGGGGCTTCCCTGGTGGCACAGTGGTTGAGAGTCCGCCTGCCAATGCAGGGGATGAGGTTTCGTGCCCCGGTCCAGGAAGATCCCACATGCCGTGGAGCGGCTAGGCCCATGAGCCATGGCCGCTGAGCCTGCGCGTCCGGAGCCTGTGCTCCACAACGGGAGAGGCCACAACAGTGAGAGGCCCGCATACAGCAAAAAAAAAAAAAAAAAACAGAATTCATAGATCTACCGAACAGATCGGTGGTTGCCAGATGGGAGGAGACTTGTGGGGTTGGGCAAAATGGGTGAAGGGGATCTAGAGCTATAAACTTCTCATTATAAAATAAATATGTCATAGGGATGTAATGTACACTATGGTTACTATAGTCAATAATACTTTATTGCAAATTTAAATGTTGCTCTCATTATAAGAAAAACAATCTTTAACATTTTATGGTGACAAATGTTAACTAAACACGGTGGTGATAATTTTCACTGTATACAAATATTGAATCATTATGTTGTACACCTGAGTGGAATGTCATATATCAATTATACCTCAATTTAAAAAAATTTGCATAAAGTGGTGCCATACTCTATCTAGTGTCTTGGTGAGGTGATAAAAGAGAAACAGACATTTGAAGTGTGTAATCACTAAGTTTAAAAGTCCTATCTTTTCTTTTTTTTTTTTGCGGTACGCGGGCTTCTCACTGTTGTGGCCTCTCCCGTTGCGGAGCACAGGCTCCAGACGCGCAGGCTCAGTGGCCATGGTTCACGGGCCCAGCCGCTCCGCCCCATGTGGGATCTTCCCGGACCAGGGCATGAACCCGCGTCCCCTGCATCGGCAGGCGGACTTTCAACCACTGCACCACCAGGGAAGCCCGAAAGTCCTATCTTTTAAGGAAGCCTATTTGCTCTAAAATACTGGGGGCGGAGGTAGGAGTGAGGGGGGATTATAGATGAAACAAAACTAGCCATAATTTGTAATTATTGAAGTGTTGGGTAATGGGAGTTTATTATATTATTTTCTTTAGTGTACATTTGAAAATTTCTGTGATGAAAAGTTAAAAATAAATAAAGGCTTATTTTGTTAACATAAAAAAAATGTGGGGGAAAACCGCATGCCTAGGAATCAATGAAGCAAAATATTTGTGATCACGTCTTACTTCTGGTTGACATTGGGGCTGGAATCAGAGGACAGGCCAAGTTCTCGCTCTGCCACTCACCAGCAGTGGGACCTTGGGTTCATCACCTAACTTCTTAGCTTCTTCAAGTATAAAATAGAGATAATATCAGTTGTGTCTACCTTACACGGCTGTTGGGAGGAGCTAATGAAACAATGAGAGTGAGAGGGCTTTGCAAACTATGGTGCCAAATAAATGTACACATTGAAAGGAAGAGAATTCCAAGTCTATAAGGCCTCTGAAGGCAGGTTCTAGATGTGATTCACCTCTGTATCCTCCACTAGGTCTAGCTGCATCATTCATACAGTAGATGTAAAGATGGCCATTTGTTGTTCCTATGGCTGCCTTGCATCTGAACTTCTTTACCACATTTGGGGAGTTCCTCATCATGAGCCTTGGGAACAGAGCCCACCTCCCAGGAGAGAAGATGCAAGTGCAGGAAACATGTCCCTTACCAGTCTAGCAGCTCTGGAGCAACCCATACACTCACGCTTCATTCATCAGAGGCACTGCCTTGACTCTGAATCCAGAAGCAGTGATACTAAGAAGCAGGGATTATGGTAGCGGCCCTGAGATGAAGGAGGAGCTGGGGCTCACAAGCAGCTCCCAGCATCCAGCCCCAGTGGATGAGCATCACACGCTGAAGTGTCTAGGACACGGCACAGGCAGTGGCAGCAGAGGCAGCCATATTCTGACCCTTGTTCCTCCTGCAAAGCATCCACACTTGGCTCTCAGCTCTCCTGGCATTTCTTCGAGCAATCCAGGATCCCTTTAATAAATTCTTCTTCTGGGCTTCCTTGGTGGCACAGTGGTTAAGAACCTGCCTGCCAATGCAGGGGACACGGGTTCAAGCCCTGGTCTGGAAAGATCCCACATGCCGTGGAGCAACTAAGCCCGTGCGCCACAACTACTGAGCCTGCGCTCTAGAGCCCATGAGCCACAACTACTGAGGCCTGCGCGCCTAGAGCCCATGCTCCACAACAAGAGAAGCCACCGCAATGAGAAGCCCGTGCACTGCAACAAAGAGTAGCCCCCGCTCGTCACAACTAGAGAAAGCCCGTGTGTGGTAACGATAACCCAACACAGCCAAAAATAAATGAATTAATTAAATAAATTTTTTAAAAAATAAAATAAATTCTTTTGCTAAAATCTAAAATAGTAATAATAATAATAATATTGTCATATCTTTGTAGGGTGACAGATGGTAACTAGACTTACCAGTGATCATTTTGAAATGTATAGAAATATTAAATCACTATGTTGTGTACCTAGAACTAACACAGTGTTGTAGGTCAATTATACCTCAATAAAAGAAAGAAAGAGGGAAATATGAGACAGAACACAGTTTTCACTCTTAGGTACTAACCAATAGTCTCAATTTTTAAGAGACTGTTAAAAGTCCAGACCCTTGTCTCTGACTGCAGCAAGTAAGAGCAACAGAGCACAAAGCAACATGAATAAACCTTAAAAACAATGCTCAGTGAAAAATAAGAAACAAAACAAGTTAATACAGAGCCATTTACATTCATGGAAAATACATGCAAAAACAATAACACAGAGTTTGCCAGAACATACTTGAACAAAAAAATACATATGGAACCCATTAAAATGGTTTTCTATGCGGAGGAATGGGAGTGGAGAATGGGGATCATAATACGTAAATAAACAAAACAAGAAAGGTGTTTTACACAAATTAATAGTGCTAATGTACCACACACTAGGAGTCCAATTGACTCAGGCCTCTGTACTGCCTGCTCCCCAAGGAATATCTGGACCTCGTTAGTATCAGAGCTTCACTGCCCTTCAGAGTTCAGACCTCAGGGGGGAATGGGCAGGTTGGCTGAGGTTGGATGTGGTCAGCTTCTCTAGTATTTCCCTCATGTTGCTCTTTTCTTCTATGACTCACAGTGATGTCTCTGGCTCTTCCAGGGTTGGAGCAGTGGGGAGCAGTAAGGGGCAGAAAAAGTCTTATTCAACTGAATATAGCCATTATCCTGCAATGGTACCCCCTGTACGTGGTCCTGTCCTGATGCTGACTCCTCTCAAGAGAAGCTCTTATGTCCCTTATAGCAGGGGTCCCCAACCCCAGGGCCACAGACCGGTGCTGGTCCACGGCCTGTTGGGATCTGGGCCACACAGCAGGAGGTGAGCAGGGGGACCAGCGAGCAAAGCTTCATTTGCCAGTCCCCATCATCCCCCATTGCTCGCATTACCTCCTGAACCATCCTCCCCATCATTCGCATTACAGCTTGCACAAACACCCCCCAACCCGTCCATGGAAAAATCATCTTCCACGAAACCGGTCCCTGGTGCCAAAAAGTTTGGGGATCACTGCCTTATAGGACCTGTCTCTGAAGATACATCTCAAAGAATTAAACATGATTTAAATATAAAATGAAAGACTAACTTGCCTAAACCCCAGCACCTATTTCCCAAAGAATAAAAGAGCAAATACCTATACAGCTTTTGACCCAGTTGCTTTTGATCTAATGTGCTTTTAAGAGAGCCAGCATAAGCTGGCTGTATCATCATATCATAATTATAGTAGCCATTTAATGAACACTTGCTACAATACTCCTCATTTAATACACACAACGACTCTGTGACACAGATTCCGTTACTATCCCCATTTCATAGAAAAAGAAACAGAATGTAAGAGAGGTCACAAAGCCAACATGTAATGTTACTTGGATTAAAATCTTGTGCTTCCTATTTCAAAATCATGTTCTTGGCCACTGCATTTTGTGTACATAAGCAGTTGTACTTGGCAGCGGGGATAGCAGAGGAGAGGTAATAGCACTGCCCCTGGGGATGATGATCTGACGAGAAAAGAACTGCATGACTTCTTCAAGAGGCCTCAAGTCACTCAGCAATACATGGAGAACATAACTGCCCCTTTATCAGGGGAAGTAATGGGAGATAAGATCAGTTTCACCTCTTGAGTTTACTGCAAAGGAAGTGGCTAAGCCACATCTGCCAATAGGTGTGGTTGGAAACAGGAGGCCACTTACAGAGTGTAGCTTCCGTGGGTGGCCCAGCTGCACCTGCCTCATCTACACAACGGGCATAACAATAATAGTATTCCCTCCTAGGGTGGGTGTGAGAATTCAATGTAGTAATATATGTAATAGATTTGGGACCGTGCTTGACAGATAACACTCACTATCTAAACACTAGCTACTTACTCTTGGTATTAAAGATAGAAAATTGGGGGAGTTCCCTGGCGGTCCAGGGGTTAGGACTCTGCACTTTCACTGTCAAGGGTTCAGTCCCTGGTCGGGGAACTAAGATTACCGCAAGCCACAAGGTGCAGCCAATATATATATATAAATAAAGATAGAAACTTGGCTACTAGGGATCTCTGTGGCCTTAAATACATGGAAGCTCCAGGCGATGGGGGGAGGCTTGCACTCATCTTGGCTTTCTCTCAGTAGGTGTTTAGTTTGGAAGATTAGCTAGCTATCATCCTGGCCAATAGCAAGAAGAGTTCAGAGGGGATATGACAGGGATAGAGAAATAAGATGTCAGGAAATAATAATAACTCCTAAATTTTACCATTTCTATGGTCAAACATGTCATTTAGAGTATACCAACTTGGTCTTGGTCATCCTCACAATTATCTGGAAGATTATTAACAAGTGTCCCTTGTCTTAGCCTTCATCCCCACCTCTGTAAAAAGACAATAAAGAGGAGTGGGGATTCCTGCTGTGGCAATCTGACCCCAGAGCCCACCCTCCTAACCTCTGCTCTCACTACTTCTCAAGAGGCAACCACCGAGAGCCAGACATCAAGGTAGGGTGTCAACAAGGCTGGGGCCGTTGTGGCTCACAGGCTCAGTAGTTGTGGTTCGTGGGCTCAATAGTTGTGGCTTGCGGGCTCTAGAGAGCAGGCTCAGTAGTTGTGGTGCACAGGCTTAGTTGCTCCGCAGCATGTGGAATCTTCCCTGACCAGGGCTCGAACCCGTGTCCCCTGCATTGGCAGGCGATTCTTAACCACTGTGCCACCAGGGAAGCCCTGTGAAGGCTCTTCTTACATTAAGATCTGAAATCATTTCCTCCTTGCAGAAGTTATTTTTTGCAAATGGCATAAATACATGATTATGACATTGGTCTTGAAACGCACTGCAGCGCTCCCTCAGTTCTGACCATGTCCACGCAGCCTGGAGCATGTCTCTAACATGGGATGAAGTGCCGGCCCTCTCAACTTCATGGAGTTGTCAGCAGCAAAAGAGATTGTGGAAGTGACCGGTGACTTGTAAACAGTACAGGGCAAAACGAATCTGAGGGGATATCGTCAGCTATAGAAGAGAGGCCATGTGTTGTGTGCAAGATTAATACTTCCTATTGTTCTGATACTTGGTTGGGAGCCTTGTGGAGGTCATCACACAATTGTGTATGTCATCACTGAGCGATGTGGAAAGAATAGTTGGCCGAAATTGCCCAATTTACCTGTTTCTAGTCCCAGAAAGGACTGCATTTATTTCCATGGTCCTTCCTAGATCTAAAATCCCGACTCTGCCTGCCCCTTAGAACTAGAAAGACCTTAATAGTCATGGAGGTTCTGAGTCGGCCTCCTACCGCAGGACCCTGTGTGACTCCCTTGATGCCGCTGCTGGAACGGCAGTTAGTAGGTGCTCAGTAAATGCATGTTGACTGATGGACCAGCTGGGCCACTCATTCCTCATCTGAAAAAATAAGGAGGATAGCAGACATGACATCTGAAGTAATTTGAAAGTTTAAATGTTCAGAATTTGGGTGCAATTCAAAAATGTTGTCAGAGTGGAAATGGAATTCTAGGGAGATTGTTTAATTATCAAGCAGCAAGCAGGTCATGTGGAGGCAAAGCTCTGGTCATCCTATTCCCTGGAAGCCTTAAGGATTTCCTTCTCAATGCAAATCAAAACTACAGTGAGGTACAACCTCACGCTGGACAGAATGGCCATCATTAAAAAGTCTACAAATAACAAATCCTGGAGAGGGTGTGGAGAAAAAGGGAACCCTCCTACACTGTTGGTGGGAATGTAAATTGGTTCAGCCACTATGGAAAACAGTATGGAAGTTCCTCAAAAAACTAAAAATAGAGTTGCCATATGATCCAGCAATGCCACTCCTGGGCACATATCCAGATGAAACTCTAATTTGAAAAGATACATGCACCCCTATATTCATAGCAGCACTATTAACAATAGCCAAGACATGGAAACAACCTAAATGTCCATCAACAGTTGAATGGATAAAAAAGATGTATTACATATATACAATGGAATATTACTTAGCCATCAAAAAGAATGAAATAATGCCATTTGCAGCAATATGGATGGACCTAGAGATTATCACACTAAGTGAAGTAAGTCAGAAAGACAAAGACAAGTACCATATGATATCACTTATATGTGGAATCTAAAATATGACACAAATGAACTTATCTACAAAACAGAAACAGACTCACAGCCATAGAGCATAGACTTCTTGTTGCCAAAGGGTTGGGGAGTTTGGGATTAGCAGATGCAAACTGTTATATAGAGAATGGATAAACAATAAGGTCCTACTGTATAGCACAGGGAATTGTATTCAATATCCTGCCATAAACCATAATGGAAAAGAATATGAAAAAGAAAGCATATATATGTATAATTGAATCACTTTGCTGTACAGCAGAAATCAACACAACATCGCAAATCAACTCTACTTCAATAAAATTAAATGTTAAAAAAAAATTTAATTTAAATTAAATTAAAAAAAAAGAATCCTTCTCTAACTAGCTTGCCCTCATTCTCATTCTCATTCTCTCACTTCTCTCCCTCTCTCTCTCTCTTAGTTCTACATGGAAATCTGCTCAGAAATTTCTCTTTTGCACCAAATGGGGATTACTTGTAAATCCACTGGTGGGTTGATTGAGAACAAATATTTTGATGAAAAAAAATTTAAAAATCTGAATTTTTTTCTAGTTTAATTTTATTTATTTATTTATTTGAAGTTATTACAAAATAATGGCTATATTTCCCTGTGCTGTACAATATACTCTTGTAGCTTATTTATTTTATACATAGTAATTTGTATCTCTTAACCCGCTACCACTATCTTAACCCTACCCCTCTCTCCCCCACTGGTAACCACTAGTCCATTCTCTATATTTGTGAGTCTATTTCTGTTTTGTTACATTCATTTGTTTTATTTTTTAGATCCCACATACAAGTGATATCATATAATATCTGTCTTTCTCTGACTAATTTCACTAAGCATAATACTAGGTCCATCCACATTGTTGCAAATGGCAGAATTTCATTCTTTTTTATGGCTGAGTAGTATTCCATTGTATATATATATACCACATCTTTATCCATGCACCTGTTGATGGACACTTAGGTTGTTTCCATACCTTGGCTGTTGTAAATAGTGCTGCTGTGAACACTGGTGTGCATGTATCTTTTTGAATTAGTGTTTTCATTCTCTCCCAATATTTTCCCAGCAGTGGAATTCCTGGATCATATGGTAGTTCTGTTTTTAGCTTTTTGAGGAACCTCCATATTGTTTTCCATAGTAGCTGTACAAATTTACATTATCACTAACAGTGTACAAAGGTTCCATTTTCTCCACATCCTCACCAACATTTATTACTTGTTGACTTTTTGATGATAGCCATTCTGAAATGTGTGAGGTGTTATCTCATCATGGTTTTGATTTGCATTTCTCTGATGATTATTGATGTTGAGCATCTTTTCATGTGCCTGTTGCCCATCTATATGCCTTCTTTGGAAAAATGTATATTCAGGTCTTCTGCCCATATTTTGATTGGGTTGTTTGGTTTTTTTGATATTGAGTTTTATACATATATATATATATGTGTGTGTGTGTGTGTGTGTGTGTGTGTGTATATATATTTTTTGGATCTTAACCCCTTATTGGTTATATCATTTGCAAATATTTTCTCCCATTCAATCGGTTGTCTTTTCATTTTGTTGATGGTTTCCTTTGCTGTGCAAAAGCTTTTAAGTTTAATCAGGTCCCATTTATTTACTTCTGCTTTTGTTTCTTTTGCCTTAGGAGACAGATCCAAAAAATATTTCTACGTCTTATGTCAAAGAGCGTTCTGCCTATGTTCTCTTGTAGGATTTCAATGGTTTCAGGTCTTACATTTAGGTCTTTAATTAAAATCTGAAAATTTTTTTGGAAATTATTTTTTAAATCTATATATCTGTACATCACTAATAAGCTCAGAGTACTGTACAGCTTTTTTTTCAGTATCAACTCCTCTCAGCCCATAACCCTAAAGGTGACCGGGGAAGACAACCATCTCTCACTTTTTAGAGAGGAGAAAGCAAGTCCCAGTGGAGTCTGTTGCACACTAAGCTGAATTTGCTTACAAAGATGTGGAACAAGCAGAGCTGAAAACCAACCCAGGAGAATGCGTGTCTTTGAACCAAATCATCTCCAAATGCCCTGGGAAGTGCTTGCAGGCTTTGTTTGTGCTGCCAGCAAAAGAGAGACTTTTCACAAAAGGGCTGTTTTTCAAAGAACAACAAACGCTATTTTAAACTTGGGGGTGGAAGATCGTATCTGGACCATTTACACAAGCGAGTGCTGGCTGACTGACATCTCATCCCAGTGTTTGCCCGTTCTGGCTTCCCAGGAAAGCAAAGGGACCTGCTTCTGATGGCTCTGGAAGTGAGCAACAAATGAGGTCTCTAGCAGTATTTGAACTTTGCAACGTAGGCAGAAACCCTCAACAAGGTCAGGCTGGTGATGTTTGCCACCCAAGTGGTCTTGGGCATTAAAGGGGGTCAGGAAGCTATGGAAGCTTCCCAAGACTTAAGCACTGTCAGCAGACACAGGACTTAGTGGATGCTAACCCCGTGTTGTCTCTGTGTGTGTGTGTGTGTGTGTGTGTGTGTGTGTGTGTTGTCCCTGTTTTTGTTCTAGGACAATGCTGCTTGTTTGTAAGAAGCCAACCTCTGGAGTCTGGCTACCTGGGTTTAAAACCTCACTCCACCATAGCTAAGCCCATAAACTCCCCAAGCTTCAGCTTCTATGGGTGTAAAGCAGGGATGGTAACAATGGTCCCTGTACCCCAGGCAGCTGTTGTCAGTGGTCAAGAGGCTGACACACCAGAGTACCTTAGCAGTCCTGGCACATGGGACACACTCCAGCCACGCAGGTCATTGCTGCTGCCATGACTGTTTCCCCTCAGAAGTCCAACGAACTCCCCACCAAACAGGAAAGTGTGTCTGACCCTTGCAAGTCCAATAAAAAAAAAAAAAACAGAGGCAACAATACCATCCTGCTCAGGGTGTTAGGTTTTAAATATATATAATAACAACAATAATAATAATAATAAATTTTCCATCACAACTCCTCCAGTGCTTTCTATAGCGTTATAGAGTTCCATGAAATTCTGAAAGAGAAGCAGCCAGCTGTGACCAGCAAGACAGGACAGGGAAAGGTGCACCCCTATGGTAGGAAATTTTCTCTAAAAGGTCTGTTATTTTTACAACACAGCCCTAAATCTTTCCAGGAAAACACAGCCAAGCTCACTCAGCAGCGGGGGTGGAATCACATTTCCCCTTACCTCACCAGAAGTTTCAAACTAACTAAAACCATGGCAATGACTGCCAGTGGCCGGTTGGAACTTTAAAAAAAAAAAATCATTTTCCGTTTTCAGAATCTGAAAAGTAGGGATTGAAACAGTGCAGCATTCAGAAGAGACAAAAGAGACAGTTGGGGGTGGTTCCTAGCTACCTCTAGAGTCTTCACCGCAGCATCCTCAGTGTAAAAGAGATGTGGATCCTCGCCTTTCGGTAAAAAGTAAGGAATCTACACCTTAAGCACTGAAATGCAAGATGCTCTCAGCCCAGATTTCCTCGCAACTCAGCCAAACGGCTTTGCGGAGCTCAGCCGAGTGGGGGAAGGGAAAAGAGAGCAACCAACTTTGCTCGCGTCTTACCCCTGCGGTTTTCAAAGGAAATAAAGAAAAGCCACTAACCTTGCCTCCTGTCCGGGAAGAGCACAGGGCCCGGCTGAGGTTGTCTCCCATAGCAAAGGGCCCCCAAGTTCAGGAGCTGAGCCACCACGGAGAGCTTTGCAAGCCAGCTCCTCTGTGCACATGGCATGATTCAGTTGTTGCGGAGAGAAAAGTCAACAAGTTTTAGCTCAAGAAATCAAGTGCTCGCCTGTGGCCGGGCAAGAAGATGCAGGGGTGCATGGTCCAGGGGTGGGGAGGGGGAAGCTGCGCTGCCCACGATCTCCCTTTGCTCTTTTAAGGCAGAAAGGGGCTAGTTACCTTTCCGTCCCCTCCCTCCTCCCGAAAGTGGAGCGATTCAGCTGACAGCGTCTGCTTTCCGTGGGGTGCGGAATGGGTCAGAGCGGGAGGGCGCAGCCCACCCCCGATCCCCACCCCTATGCCTTGGGCGCCAGGCCTCCTCGCAGACAGCTCCGCGCATCTTCCTCCGGGACTCCCACCCCCGCGCTCCGCCGGCCCCGCCCAGAGCCCGGCCAAGCCGGCCAAATAGGGGAGCCCCGGGGAGAGTCACCCTGGGCGGGACTCCGAGTGAGAGGCCCCCCCGAGGCCAACCCCTCATACAGGCGGAAAATGTTGAGCGCAGGGATGGGGCAGAGAGGACCCCACTCCCTGACCCTCCTCAGCTCAGTGCTGCCCCCTTTCTGGCCTTTCCCAGTTCCCGAACTTTTCCTACCATTGCGCTACCAAGACTCCTCATCCGGTCTCTGAGATTCTGTTCCAGGCCCGGCTAGGGCTTCCATTTGAAAAAGTAACATGGAATTTTTCTCTTTGCCAAGTCACACAAAGGGAAATGGTCTGTTCAAATGCTAGTTCAACCCTGGACAAGTCCCTTCATCTGTACCATGAGGCTATGCATAGGACCAAAGGACCATGAGCCACTCTGAGTCTGCAGGTCTCTCTAGTGCTTTTCTAATTTCCTAAGCCTACCTCCACTCACCCAAAAGGAAACCAGGAGAGCAGAGGAAGTAAGTCAGTCCAAGAGGGTGTCAAGGTATTTCTCCAGTTCACCTGCACAGGCTGCCCTTGGAAGGGGAAATCATTCAGAGGTTCAAGCTTTACATCAATGAGCTAATGCTGCAAACTAGGGTGCTTGTCAGGCATCCTGAGAACTTCCTGGGATAACCCAGCCAAGGTTTTCACCTCTGGGCTGAAACAGGCCTCCTTATTCCATTCAGGAGGAATTTGGCCCCATATTGGCTCTCCGTGGCTTCCAGCCAACCATATGTGCTCAATGAGAGGAGTGGGGCAGGGTACCAACTCATCCAACCTTGCCCAGGGCCAATGCAGCCAAGTCAAACAGTGATCCAAGTACAAGGTGGTACTCACAAGCCTGGGGCGGGTAGTTTGAAGGACTTCAGACTGGATACATACACACCACAATATTTCAAGGGGTAGGTATAAGACTCCTGTTATTGCCATTACAAATTCCCAAAAGTTTGGTGACTCAAAACAACACAAATTTAGTATCTTACAGTTCTGGTGGTCAGAAGTCTGAGATGGGTCTCCCTAGGCTAAATAAAGGCATTAGCCCAGCTGCATTCCTTTCTGGAGGCTCTTTCCTTGTCTTTTCCAGGTTCTAGATGCTCACATTCCTTGGCTCATGGCCCTCTTCCCCCATTTTCAAAGCCAGTAAGGGCCAGTTGGGTCTCTTAAGTCACATCATCCTGACATTATCTCTTTTTCTTCCCTTTTCCATTTATAAGGACCCTTGTGATTATGTTAGATCCACCCAGATTATCCAGCTTAATCTTTTTATCTTAGAGTCAGCTGATTAGCAACCTTAATTCCATCTGCAACCTTATCCTCTTTGCCATACATTACAGGTTATATCGTGCTGTCATAGGCCAGTCATAGAACTGCTCTGAGCCTCTTGTCCTGTTACATAAATATTAGGCAAGAAGAGCATAGCTTCAGTCCAAAGGAGATACAGAGAAGACAGGCATGTCTAGTGAAATGTCATGAAGACCCAACAGAAGGGCAGTTGCAAAGGCACTGAAGAGCCACTCTGGGCTAGAACTCTTTGTTTCTTTCCCTTTTCTCCTCTTCCCTCCCCGCCCCCCTTGCCCGTCTCCTCCTCCCTTCTTTCTCCTGTTTCTTCTTTTTTTTTTTAATTGGATTATAGTTGCTTTACAATGTTGTGTTAGTTTCTGCTGTACAACGAAGTGAATCAGTTCTTCTTCTCCTTTTAACAGCAAGCAGGGTCTCACCTGAAGGGTGAGAAAAGGAGTTTTCTACTGCCATTTAGTGGGTAAAGGCCGGAGATACTGCTAAACAGCCTACAATGCATAGCACTTCTCTCCACAGCAAAGAATATGCCAATAGTGTCAAGGTTCAGATACCTTTTTCTAGATACATGTATGAGAGTCAGAGCTAGGCTTCTGACACTCAGTTCTTTTATACTTTTTGCCATTGAAAGGACATTCTTTTTAATTGATGTCTAGTTGATTTACAATGTTGTGTTTGTTTCAAGTGTACAGCAGAGTAATTCAGTTATACATACATATATATATATATTCTTTTTCAGGGTCTTTTCTCCGCTTTTTTTTTTTTCCAAGTACTGTGGAAGTGACTCATAATTGCACCTACTGGTGCAACTACCAATTCATGTCTCCAATTTCAGCAAGTTTTCAACACGGCTCAGCACATATATGCATCCTGCTATTATTCCAAGACTGAGTTCCTCTTACTCTCTCCAGAATTAATAAAATTCCTCCAAAGCCTGGTGTTACCTAGGGGTAGAGGGAAGAATTCATCCTCCTCAACTTTTCCTCTGCTCAATGGGAAAAAGAAACAAATCCTTTTGGTGACCAAGGTTGGTAGCAATAAAAAAGCCAACTGCCTTTCCTGATATGTCCTCTATAGAAAGCACAGCTGTGAAGCAGTGCATAGTCTCCAAAATATCCCATGGCTGATGCAAATATGCTACCATTGAAAAAAAAACTACAAACACTTGTAAAATCCAACTGTTAAATAAGAGGTAGGAACAGCAAACATTTACCACATGCTGACTATTTACTGGGCATTGCCCTGTATCTGCATTACTTTATTTAATCTTCACAAAAACCTATTAATTAGGCAGATAATATTATTATCTTTGGTTTGCAGATGAGAAAACAGACACTGAAAGGTTAATAACTGCCTAGGATCACATCACTGTGAAGTGGAAAGCTAGGATGAAGCAGTGAAGGTCAGAGAAATGAAAAGACTTAGCCAAGACACTAGGTAGAATCAAATATATATGTCTCACTTACTTGTAATGTCTTCATCCACAAAGAGTGAAGGGACTAAGAATACCAACATATAGACATTATCATAGTGTCTCAGGTAGTGGTTTAGTTCTTATGGTAAACTGTTTTCCATGTAAGAAAACAAACTGAGACGAAATATCTAAAATGCTTCACAAAGAGTTTCCTCTGTTACATAGGCAAATAAGGCATTAAAAAGTCATACTTTCCTTAAAAACCTGTAGAAGAACAAGGGATGGCTGAAATTCAAGGAAAATTAGCTCAAGGCATTTTTCAAAGCTGTCATTAACACTGGAAAGACAAAAAACTGACATCGGCCAAGAAAACCAAGCTCGACTTGGCCCCAAGCATCACAAATGAATATGCCACAAAAAGAGAATTAACATCTGTTAATCCTACCCAAATACCACAACCACCACCTCATAACGGCAATCATAGTATCATACTCTATAGTTTACAAAGTTGTTTTCGTAAGCCAAGTCAGAGGCTGGAAGGGAGAAAAGTCTTCCTCTGAGGTTTTCGAGCATAGTTAGACCTTAACTGTGCTTGGAAGTCAAAAAATATTGCCTTCAAAAATCATACATTTTAATATTGTTGTCACAAGTGCTATTTTCTTTTAAACCTCTCTGCAGTCCTTGAAAGAAGATGGGGATGGTATTTGTAACCCTCAGGACTGTCAGTTCAGTTTTATTCTTCCACCCACTTGTATTCAACATATAATTGGATCAATAATCAGCACTGCACACTCTGTACATTCCCAACACCTAAGGAGTTTGTCTTCCTGGCTCAATTTGAAGACCCTAGAATCTATTCATTGCAGATTTTGTAAAGCTACTTGGCTTTGTATTAAGTGAATGCCATTGGACCATCCCTCAGATGTTGTAATTAATCCATTTGATTAAAGAAACAATGTCATGCCAATGCCCCTTTGAAAGCCATGGCTGAGAAGGCTATGGATCCCTGATTATTAAAACATACTATTGGCTGAAAGAAAACAGTGCATCTCAGAAAAAAAATGTGTAGCACTTGGATCAAAATGTTGCAGCAAATTGAAAGTAACATCGGTTTGGGATCAACTTAAGCCTAATCAAAATGAAATGTAACAAGAGTTTACTAGGGTTGGTGGAAGGAGATCCACATGGGTGGTCTGCCAGAGGGAGCCCAGGTGAGGTGAGGGGGGGATAGGGCTTGTGGAAAGGGGTCAGAGCCTCAGCAATGTAAAAAGGACATCCATGTAGGATAGATGCCCAATGCATTGTATCAGAGCCAGAGCAGAGTGAGAAGGGTACCCACCTAAGAAGGGATGTCCCAGCAGGGTGTTGAAATACTGGCAGGGTAAGGAGGTGTGGGGTGATGGTGGCAACTGAGGCAGTGACTGGAGGTTGGTTACATACAGGGGGATTGATTAAATAAGTTAACACAGCAAGGATAATGGGAGTCAAGTTTCTCACTGCCAGTGAAGAGAAGTACCAGTCAGAAAAGAGAAAAAAGTAGAATGAACTCTGTGATGTTGTATTGTAACTTAATCCATAGTTGGAACCCATAGTTATTGATGAATGTATCAATGTATACAGAACTAAAGATATAAATGTGCATAAGTGTTATGTATATGTGTGTATGCGTACATATATTCCCTAGGCCTGTCCGTTTGAGTATGTTGGAGCAACAACACCCCAAAAGCAATGAACACATCTGACACTCAGATCTTGTATTCTAAATACCATTCTCCTCTAAAGGAACTAGGACTCCTTAAAGAAATGGCTTAGAGAAAACAGAAGATGAGCCTGAATCATTTTATTGCTCAAAAAACAAAAAGACAAACAAAAACAAAAAACAAAAAAAGCCAAGAACAACAAAGAAAGACTCAAAGAAAGATGAGAGCACATCAGAAGGAGAGAGGAGCTAGCATGAAAGAGCACCCACTAGCCAAATCTAGGAAAGTTTAAGCAAAAATACACAACAGTAATAAATTATTAGACATATAATAAAATAAGAACCATGAATCCATACTGATACAAATAGATAAATGAATACAAAGGTCGATGATGGATGGAATCTTTATATAATTTTAAAGTACCTCCTCCCAAATATTTATTAATTATAAAGTACTCAGAAGAGTAGAGTGCAGAAGCCTAGCAGGTATCACCTTAATCGAGTTAACAAAGTAAACAGAATCAGTGAGGTGGAAAATCAAAACTGCACACTCCCTGATAGGCTTCAGTGAGAACGACATCACTTGTGTGAAACCTCTGCCAGACATATATAGTCTGAATGCAGAAACATCAGGCAAACCAAAATTGAGGGACATTCTACAAAATAGCTGGCTTTTATCTTCAAAAGGCCATAAAAATCAAAAGAAAATGGAAAAACTCTTCTAGATTGAAGGAGACCAAAGAGATATGACAACTAGATGCAACACATGAGTCTGAATAGGATCCTTTTGTTACAAGACATTGTTGGAACAATTAGTGAAACTGGAAAGGGGACAGAGGATTGGATGGTAGTACTGTTTCACTTAATTCCCTGATTGTGACTGTTGTGGTTTTGTAGAAGAATGTCCTTGTTTGTTAGAGGTATATACCTTAAAGTATCAATATTTGAAGGTGATGAGACATCTAGTTGACAACTTAAATAATTTAGAACACAAAATGTTTTCTGCTCTTTTTTTAACTTCACTTCCAACTTTTCTGTAAGTTTGAGATTGTTTCTAAATAAAAGACATCAGATGTAACAATCTGTTCTCATTCTTTAAAATAATTTAACACTTGGTGGAGATGCTATAGAATTGGAAATTAGAGAAGCCTAATAATGAGAGGTTAGTAGTCAATTAAGTGCCCATGTATGGTAGTCTCTGAGCACCCATTCTGACAGCTGTGGATGTTACCATTGTCAGACTGGTCCTATAATGGTCCTGAACCACATGGGCACCAGTCCTTTTCTATCACTCTGCCTTAAAGATTAAGCCTGAATTAAAGAATAGTGTGCTCATTGTTCCCAAAGAGAGGAAGAAATTAGGGATGGAATGTATCAGGGAACCTTTGAATACTACTACCTTAGCAAAAAGAGAATCCCTCATTTATTCATTCAACAAATATTTATTGATTGCCTACTATGTCCAGGCATTGAAATTATAGCAATGAAGGAAATAGAGACTCTTTCCTCATGCTTGAATATGTCTTAGTTTGGGGTTGTTGGAATCAGGGGTAAAGGAAATAAACAAACAAATATATACTATGTAAGATAGTGGTAAGAGCAGCAGAGAACAATAAGCAAGCTAAGGAGGACAGTGAGTGACTGAGAGGGGTGGGTTTCTATTTTATATAAGGGGGCCAAAAATGGCCTCCCTACTAAGGTGATATTAACAGAAACCTGAAAAAAATAAGACTCTGAGGAAAATAGTTATCTGGGAGAAGAATATTCCAGGCCAAGGAAACAGTAATAGCAAAAGTCCTCAATTGGGAAGAAATATGCTAGGAGGACATGGAAAATTGAGGAGTGTGGTGTGGCTGGAGTATGTGGGCAAGGGGAGAGTGGTGGGAGAGGGAGAGAGGGGAAAGCATGAAGGTCCCTAGTGGGGACTTTAAATTTTACCCTGAGCAAATTAAGAAGCCATTGCTGGTTTTGAATAGAGAAGTGACTTAGGATTTACAAGGATCTCTTTGGTTGCTGGGTTGAGAATGGCTGTAGAGAGGGAAAGGCAGGAGCACAGACAGCAGTTAGGAGGTTACTGAATTAACTCTGGTAAGAGATAATGGTGGGTTACATCAGGTAGTAGCAAAAGGCGTGGTGGGAATTACTCAGATTCTGGATTTATTTTGAAGGTAGAGCCAACAAGACTTTCTAATGAATTGTATGTACGGTATAACAGAAAGAAAGAACTCAAGGATGATTACAAGGTTCAGAATTGCCAATAATTGAGATGAGGAAGATGGAAGGTAGAATAGGTTTGATAAGGGTGGGGAAATCAGAAGCTCAGCTGGAGACATGCTAAGATGTCTCTTAGACACTTGAAAGGAAATGTCAACAAGGCCATTGGTTATACAAGTCTAGAGTTCAGAGAGGTACAGATTGAAGGTGTACATATGGTCATCATAGGTATATAGATGATATTGACAGCCATGAAATAGAATGTGTGAATGTAGCAGAGAAGAAAAGAGGCATGAGGACTGTACTCTGGGTACTGTAGACTAAATATCTGTGTCTTCCCAAAATTCATATGGTGAAATTCTAACCCCCAATGTGATGGCATTAGGGGATGGAGTCTTTGGGAAGTGATTAGGTCATGAGAGGGGAGCCTTCTTGAATGGGATTAGCGTCCTAATAAAAGAGAACCCGGAGAGGCGCTTCCCCCATCAACAGTGTGAGGACACAGCAAGAGATGGCTCTCTCTGAAACAGGAAGCATGTCTCACCAGACACTGAATGATCCATTGCCTTGATCTTGGACTTCCCAAGCTCCAGAATTGTGAGAAATAAATATCTCCCATTTATAAGCTACCCAGTCTATGGTATGTTTGTTACAGCAGCCCTAATGGGTTAAGACATTGGTGGGGGGATGAAATAAAGAGGAATCTGCAAAGAAGATTGAGGGGTGGCCAACAAGGTAAGAAGAGAATCAGGAAAGTGTGGTATCTTCGAAATCAAGATACCACAGTGATTCACTAGCTCTAACTGGAGATAAGGACAGGAGAGGAGTCTTGCTCTCTATACCCACCTGTGTGGAAGAAAAAATGGAAGAAAGAGACCAAAGACTGAGTTTGTTCAGTTAAGAAGCAATAACTCCACCCACTGATATTGGTTGGCCTAAAAGTCCATAACAGACTTTTTGGAAAAAAGTCTTACAGAAAAACCTGAACGAACTTTTTGGCCAACCCAATAACTGTAGCTCAGTCAAGGTCCTTGAAACCTGACCAAATTAGAAATTCTGTCATGGAGAGTGGTGTCAGGAAAGGATGGGAGTACCAAGGAATGTCCACAACCCTAACTCACCTCACTCTTTATATTCTCTGAACATGCTGAGCTCAACCAGAGCCTACGAGTAGACTGGGCTGAGGTTCTCATCAGAGACCAGCTAAGTGTCAGTATTTATCACTGTTCTTTGATCTCTTCCTGGGATCATTGAGAGCAGAACATCAACTGTGCCCTTAAGAAACTTTGAAGTGAGTAAATGAAATTAGTTCAGGTAACAATAAGGATATATAATAATAGTACCTGCTCTTTTTTTTTTTTGCTTTATTGAGGTATAGCTAACATAAAATAAATTGAATATGTTTAAAGTTTACCGTTTCATGTGTTTGTACATACACACTTGTGAAACCATCACCACAATAAAATTTGACACGTACATGTGTGTGCAAGCATGTGTGTGTATGTGTGTGTGTTTATGTGTCAGACCCGAGTTTCCTCTTGCTCCTTTGTAATCCCTTCCTCCTGTCCTTACTTGCATCACCCCCAACCACAGGAAGCCATTGCCTTGCTTTCCATCATTGGAGATTAGCATTTTCTAAAATTTTACATAATGGAGTCATACAGTATGTACTCACTTTTATCTGTCTTCATTCACTCAGCATAATTATTTGTATGTTTTGTGTGCCAGTACTCTGTTCCTTTTTATTTCTGCATAGTATTCCATCATATGGATCTACCACAATTTGTCTATTCATTCACTTTGTTATTAATTTATCTGCTAACCACTGGAAAAATGATGGAGATAAAGCTTGGTCATGGGCGCCTCATCTAAAATCAGGCAGATGTGTGCATACCACTAGTTCATGTTAGAGATCTTTCCTCGACATTTATGAAGGTCCCTAATTGCTCAAAAAAAACTTTATTTCCATGGACAGTATATATTTCTCCTCAAGATGAAGTGCTTTAAAAGATATATATCAAAATAATGAAAAATCATCTTTGAAGTTGACCCTGGATTAAGAGAAAAGATCTCTTGATGGTGTTGTAGAGATCAACTCCCCTGCCAGACCCAAGGAGAGGTTATCTTCATAGCCATGGGATGAGTCTTTGTAGCACTTTGATTCTCCAGAGCACGGATAGCCAGACTCAGTGCTCTCGCGAGGCCCAGGGGATGACTGGCAGAGGGCAAGATGCTCTGCTAACACCTTTATCCACCTTGGCTATTCTCTCCAAATGGTGCTGCCAGGGTTGCCTCCTTGGCAACGAGAAGACCTCCTTTGTTGCTTCATAGCCCTCTGAGTGTTGCTGATAACACAGACTCACACTAGTAGTTACTTGTTTTGCTGTCCTGCTAAATCTGTACCAAGTCTCCTGAGAGGTCCCCAAGAGCAAAGGGTTGTATTGATTCAGTCACTGCTTCCTGCAGTGGCCGTGATCGGATTAAGGTGCTGCGATTCATCTTTTGAAGGGGAGAGAGGTGATATGTGTATGGATAGACGGATGGAGCCTTTGAAACCCAGTGTGAGAAAATTCAGTACATAGGCTATGCTTATTGAACATATGGCTTAGTGTGTAAGGCAGGCAGAAGTCTATGAAAGACATATAGAAAGAAGTGATGTTATCATGTGGTGAATTAAAAAGTGACAAACTGGAGCTGCATTTCCTGCAGTGGGATTCAGGTTAATGAATCTTATGACTGGTTATGATTGATTTTCCACTTGATTATACACTGAAGGTACAGACTATGTTTTATTTCTGCATTTCCCTCAAAGATAAAAATGGTAAATGAATGTTTGATCGGAGGATGGGTGTGTGGGTGGGTGACTTCCTGGAGAATATTCTGGGGAATGATCTGCCTTGATGCCCATGGAAATGCCCCTCTGTTAAGAGTTGGCTTCCTCTCCCCAATCCTACCTGACCTTGGGAAATCGATTCTGGTCTTCGTATTAGACTATCCTCTCCTCTCTTTGCCCTCAGGAATAAGTACTCTCCTGTGCATATTTGCTAAAAGCAAACGTAACAATAGAAATCACCAGTCACTGCAACAAGGAGAGGTTTGTTAGCACTGATACTTGTTACAACAGAATGCAATATGTACCTCAGCAGAAGGTGGGCATCGGCCACTGCTCAGGGGACTGTGGCAGCACTCTGAGCACCCCCTCTCTGTCACTTCTGCACGTGGTCCTGGCTCCAGCATCAAATCTTGGCACATAGACAAGAAAGAAGATCCCCTGGCTGGCGCTCTGCTGGTGAGGATTTGGAAAGTGAAACCAAAATCCCAGGTCCACAGGCAAATTTTTACTTGGGAGAAGGGGATACAATATCTACAATTTACTTCAAAATATTTTTTATCAATAATATTGGTATGTATTGCTTTTAATGTACACCCTAGAAAAACGATATGAACCTTGAGAAGGGTTAGGTAATATTTAATCAAGAGTTCACACTGGGACTTCCCTGGTAGCACAGTGGTTAAGAATCTGCCTGCCAATGCAGGGGACACAGGTTTGATCCCTGGTCCAGGAAGATCCCACATGCCATGGAGCAACTAAGCCTGTGCGTCACAACTACTGAGCCTGTGCTCTAGAGCCCGTGAGCCACAACTACTGAGCCCACATGACACAAATACTGAAGCCTGCATGCCTAGAGCACATGCTCCGCAACAAGAGAAGCCACCACAGTGAGAAGCCCATGCACCGCAACGAAGAGTAGTCCCCACTCGCTACAGCCAGAGAAAGCCTGCCCACAGCAATGAAGACCCAATGCAACAAAGATAAATAAATAAATAAATAAATTTATTTTTTTTTAAAAGTTCACACTACAAGTCAGCAATTAAAAGTACTTCAACTATCTTTATCTCTGATAAATGCCAGATGTTTTTAAACTAGAATCCTGAAGATATGTGGCTTGAGGAGGATATTGTAGAGACACCCTTGTACAACCTTGCCCAACCTTGTACAAACAGGATGTAATATCTAGGAAAAGGGATTTCCAGTTTCAATCTTGATGGGGGAACAGAAATGTAATTTTCCCTTTTGGTGTAAATGACTAAAAATAGAATGGGCAAAATATATGAAACCATGGTTTCAGACACTACAACAAGCAGCACAGGACTACAATCCCTGAAAGAAGGCAAACAAGTGATGCGAGCCCAGCAATTACCCAGATTACTGCCTAGAGAGAGTATCAAGGCTGCAGTGCAGGGAGGGGGACCCCAAACAGCTTAATGGTCTCTCTGAATTGAGGATGCAGTTAGGAATTCGAGGAAGCCAAAGTAGCTAAGAGTTTGCAGGACAGATTATGGAAGAGGAGAGACATGAACAGAGAGGTCTGTTGCATGTAGAGAGAGTTTCAGAAATGTGTAGCAGATTCCCTGCAAGCCTTTAACTGAGTACTTCTCAGCCCATGCATGGGAATAAACTACCTGAAGCAGGAGGAAAATTTTTAAAAAAGAAAACACTGGAAAGATTCAGATGGAACAACTCCAGTGATTACACAGTGCTAGAAATAGTTTGCTTTCCCACCAGTCAAATTGGAAAATAGCCTTACAATACACAAGGCATCAGAAGCATGTTGCCTCAATAGTGGAACAAAATTATACCTGGAAGAAATGTTGTCCTGGTCTCACTTAGCAAAACTTAAAAGCAAGCTCTCATGGGATTAACATATACACACTACTACATAAAAAATAGATAACCAACAAGGACCTGCTGTATAGCACAGGGAACTATACTCAATATTTTTTAATAGACTATAAGGGAAAAGAATCTGAAAAAACAGAAATATATATATAATGGTTTCAATAAGTGATGCTGGAAGAACTGTATAACTGCATGAAAAAAATTAACTTTGTCCCTGAAATCACAACATATACAAAAATTAACTTGAAAGACATCATATTTCTCTTTCAAGTGAAATTTAAGAGCTAAATATATTGAATTTTAGAAGAAAACTTGGGAGAAATCCTTACTTAACTTGGGTTTGGCAAATATCTCTTAAATAAAACCCCAAAGCACAAACTCTAAAAGAAAAGAAATCAATTAATTGGCCTTCATCAAACAACACTGTGATGAAGATAAAAAGGTAAGTCATGGACAAGGAGAAAATATTTACAAAACATATATCTGAAAAATGGTGTGTCTCCTAAATATATAAAGATCTCTTACAACTCAGTAAGAAAAAGACAAACAACCAATAAAAATAGGTGAAATATTTAAATGGGAACTTCACAAAAGATAGCTAATAAGCCCATGAATAGATTATTAACATCATTTTTCATTAGGGAAATGCAATTTGAAACTACAAGATATAATAAAAAATGGGCAGAAGACGTAAATAGACATTTCTCCAAAGAAGACATACAGATGGCCAACAGACACATGAAAAGATATTCAAAATCACTAATTAGGGCTTCCCTGGTGGCGCAGTGGTTGACAGTCTGCCTGCCGATGCAGGGGACACGGGTTCGTGCCCCGGTCTGGGAAGATCCCACATGCCGCAGAGTGGCTGGGCCCATGAGCCATGGCCACTGAGCCTGCACGGCCGGAGCCTGTGCTCTGCAATGGGAGAGGCCACAACAGTAAGAGGCCCGCATACCACACACACACACAAAAAATCACTAATTATTAGAGAAATGCAAATCAAAACTACAATGAGGAGACAACTCCTTCCATTTGCTTGGCGTCAACCGTAGACACCACTGAATCCCTGAGATATCCTGTTCTACCTGTGCATGAGCGCCTCCCACTTCCAGGTGTAAATAGAGACAGGGTGGAGGGAGATCACAGACTGCAAGAGGAATGACCATAAGGAGGAGGGAAATTTGGACACAGATACCCAGGAGGAATGCCATGTGACTACTGAGGCAGAGATTGGAGTTATTCTGCCTCAAGCCAAGGAATGCCAAGGATTGCTGGCCAGCAGCAGAGGCCAGAAGAAAGCCGTGTGACTGACAGGGTCTTGGTACCCTGGCTAGGTGTCAGGCCTGTGCCTCTGAGGTGCGAAAGCCGAGTTCAGGACATTGGTCCACCAGAGACCTCCCGGCTCCATGTAATATCAAATGGCAAAAGGTGTCCCAGAGATCTCCAGCTCAATGCTAAGAGCCAGCTCCACCCAGTGATCAGTAAGCTACAGTGCTGGACACCCTATGCCAAACAACTAGCAAGACAGGAACACAACCCTACCCATTAGCAGAGAGACTGCTTAAATCATAATAAGTTCACAGACACCCCAAAACACACCACCAGACGTGGTCCTGCCCACCAGAAAGACCAGACTCAGCCTCATGCATGAGAACACAGGCACCAGTCCCCTCCACCGGGAAACCTACACAACTCACTGAACCAACCTTAGCCACTGGGGGCAGACACCAAAAACAATGGGAACTACACATCTGCAGCCTGTGAAAAGGAAACCCCAAACACAGTAAGTTAAGCAAAATGAGAAGACAGAGAAACACACAGCAGATGAAGGAGCAAGGTAAAAACCTACCAGACCAAACAAATGAAGAGGAAATAGGCAGTCTACCTGAAAAAGATTTCAGAATAATGATAGAAAAGATGATCCAAAATCTTGGAAATGGAATGGAGAAAATAAAAGAACCATTTATCAAGGACCTAGAAGAACTAAAGAGCAAACAAACAATGATGAACAACACAATAAATGAAATTAAAAATTCTCTAGAAGGAATCAATAGCAGAATAACTGAGGCAGAAGAACAGATAAGTGACCTGGAAGATAAAATAGTGGAAATAACTACCACGGAGCAGAATAAAGAAAAAAGAATGAAAAGAATTCAGGACAGTCTCTGAGACCTCTGGGACCACATTAAATGCACCAACATTTGAATTATAGGGGTCCCAGAGAAGAAGAGAAAAAGAAAGGGACTGAGAAAATATTTGGAGAGATTATAGTTGAAAACTTCCCTAATATGGGAAAGGAAATAATCAATCAAGTCCAGGAAGCACAGAGAGTCCCATACAGGATGATTCCAAGGAGAAACATGCCAAGGCACATATTAATCAAACTTTCAAAAATTAAATACAAAGAAAAAATATTAAAAGCAGCAAGGGAAAAACAACAAATAACACACAAGGGAATCCCCATCAGGTTAACAGCTGATCTTTCAGCAGAAACTCTGTAATCAGAAGGGAGTGCCAGGACATATTTAAAGAGATGAAAGGGACAAATCTACAGCCAAGATTACTCTACATTCAGATTCAATGGAGAAATTAAAACCCTTACAGACAAGCAAAAGCTAAGAGAATTCAGCACCACGAAACCAGCTTAACAACAAATGCTAAAGGAACTTCTCTAGGCAGGAAACATGAGAGAAGGAAAAGACCTACAATAACAAACACAAAACAATTAAGAAAATGATAATATGAACATACATATCGATAACTACCTTAAATGTAAATGGATTAAATGCTCCAACGAAAAGATATACAGTGGCTAAATGGATACAAAAACAAGACCTGTATATATGCTGTCTACAAGAGACCAAATTCAGACTTAGGGACACATACAGACTGAAAGTGAGAGGATGGAAAAAGTTATTCCATGAAAATGGAAATCAAAGAAAGCTGGGGTGCCAATTGTCATGTCAGACAAAATGGATTTTAAAATAAAGACTGTTACAAGAGATAAAGAAGGACACTACATAATGATCAAGGGATCAATCCAAGAAGAAGATATAAAAATTGTAAGTATTTATGCACCCAACATAGGAGCACCTAAATACATAAGGCAAATGCTAAGAGCCATAAAAGGGGAAATTGACAGCAACACAGTCATAGTAGGGGATTTTAACACCCCACTTTCACCACTGGACAGATCATCCAAAATGAAAATAAATAAGGAAACACAAGCTTTAAATGATACATTAAACAAGATGGACTTGATTGATATTTAAAGGACATTCCAACCAAAAACAACAGAATACACTTTCTTCTCAAGTGCTCATGGAACACTCTCCAGGATAGATCATATCTTGGGTCACAAATCAAGCCTTGGTAAATTTAAGAAAACTGAAATCATATCAAGTTTTCTGACCACAGCACTATGAGACTAGATACCAATTACAGGAAACAATCTGTAAAAAATACAAACACATGGAGGCTAAACAATACACTACTAAATAACCAAGAGACCACTGAAGAAATCAAAGAGGAAATCAAAAATTACCTAGGAACAAATGACAATGAAAACACGATGACCCAAAACCTATGGGATGCAGCAAAAGCAGTCCTAAGAGGGAAGTTTATAGCAATACAATCCTACCTCAAGAAACAGGAAGGAGGGCTTCCCTGGTGGCACAGTGGTTGAGAGTCCACCTGCTGATGCAGGGGACACAGGTTCGTGCCCTGGTCCGGGAAGATCCCACATGCTGCAGAGCGGCTGGGCCCGTGAGCCATGGCTGCTGAGCCTGCATGTCCAAACCCTGTGTTCTGCAATGGGAGAGCCCACAACAGTTAGAGGCCCGTGTACCTCAAAAAAAAGAAAGAAAGAATCAGGAAAGAGCTGAAATAAACAACCTAAACTTACACCTAAAGCAATTAGAGAAAGAAGAACAAAAAACCCCAAAGTTAGAAGAAGGAAAGAAATCATAAAGATCAGAGCAGAAATAATGAAAAAGAAATGAAGGAAACAATAGCAAAGATCAATTAAATAAAGCTGGTTCTTTGAGAAGATAAACAAAATTGATAAGCCATTAGCCAGACTCATCAAGAAAAAAAGGGAGAAGACTCAAGTCAATAGAATAAGAAATGAAAAAGGAGAAGTAACAACTGACACTGCAGAAATACAAAGGCTCATGAGAGATTGCTACAAGCAACTATAAGCCAATAAAATGGACAACCTGGAAGAAATGGACAAACTCTTAAAAGGCACAACCTTCTGAGACTGAACCAGGGAGAAATAGCAAATATAAACAGACAAATCACAAGCACTGAAACTGAAACTGAAACTGTGATTTAAAATCTTCCAACAACCAAAAGCACAGGACCAGATGGCTTCACAAGCGAATTCTATCAAATATTTAGAGAAGAGTTAACACCTATCCTTCTCAAACTCTTCCGAAATATAGCAGAGAGAGAAACACTCTGAAACTCATTCTACAAGACCACCATCACCCTGATACCAAAACCAGACAAATATGTCACAAAGAAAGAAAACTACAGGCCAATATCACTGACGAACATAGATGCAAAAGTCCTCAACAAAATATTAGCATAGAGAATCCAACAGCACATTAAAAGGGTCATACACCATGATCAAGTGAGATTTACCGGAATGCAAGGATTCTTCAATATATGCAAATCAATCAATGTGATAAACCATATTAAAACACTGAAGGAGAAAACCATATGATCATCTTAATAGATGCAGAAAAAGTATTCAACAAAATTCAACACCCAATTATGATAAAAACCCTCCAGAAAGTAGGCATAGAGGGAACTTACCTCAACATAATAAAGGCCATATACGACAAACCCACAGCCAACCTCGTTCTCAATGTGAAAAACTGAAACCATTTCCTCTAAGATCAGGAATAAGACAAGGTTGCCCACTCTCACAACTATTATTCAAGAAAATTTTGTAAGTTTAAGCCACAGCAATCAGAGAAGAAAAAGAAATAAAAGGAATCCAAATCGGAAAAGAAGAAGTAAAGCTGTCACTGTTTGCAGATGATATGATACTATACGTAGAGAATACTAAAGACTCTACCAGAAAACCACTAGAGCTAATCAATGAATTTGGTAAATTAGCAGGATACAAAATTAGTGAACAGAAATCTCTTGCATTCCTATACGATAATGATGAAAAGTCTGAAAGAGAAATTAAGGAAACACTCCCATTTACCACTGCAACAAAAAGAATAAAATACCTAGGAATAAACTTACCTAAGGAAATAAAAGACCTGTATTTAGAAAACTATAAGACACTGATGAAAGAAATTAAAGATGATACAAACAGATGGAGAGATATACCATGTTCTTGGATTGGAAGAAGCAACATTGTGAAAATGACTATACTACCCAAAGCAATCTACAGAGTCAATGCAATCCCTATCAAACTATGAACAGTATTTTTCACAGAACTAGAACAAAAAATTTCACAATTTTAATGGAAACATAAGAGACCCTAAATAGCCAAAACAATCTTGCAAAAGAAAAATTGAGCTGGAAGATTCAAGCTCCTGGACTTCAGATTATACTACAAAGCTACAGTAATCAAGACAGTATGGTACTTGCACAAAAACAGAAATATAGATCAATGGAACAAGATAGAAAGTCCAGAGATAAACCCACGCACATATGGTCACCTTATCTTTGATAAAGGAGGCAAGAATATACAGTGGAGAAAAGAGCCTCTTCAATAAGTGGTGCTGGGAAAACTGGATAGCTACATGTAAAAGAATGAAATTAGAACACTCCTTAACACCATACACAAAAATAAACTCAAAATGGATTAAAGACCTAAATATAAGGCCAGACACCATAAAACTCTTAGAGGAAAACATAGGCAGAACACTCTGTGACATAAATCACAGTAAGATCCTTTTGACCCACCTCCTAGAGAAATGGAAATAAAAACAAAAATAAACAAATGGGACCTAATGAAACTTCAAAGCTTTTGCACAGCAAAGGGAACCATAAACAAGACTAAAAGCCCTCAGAATAGGAGAAAATATTTGCAAATGACACAGCAAAGGGAACCATAAACAAGACTAAAAGCCCTCAGAATGGGAGAAAATATTTGCAAATGAAGCAACTGACAAAGGATTAATCTCCAAAGTTTACAAGCAGCTCATGCAACTGAATATCAAAAAAACAAAAAACCCCAACCAAAACTGGGCAGAAGACCTAAATAGACATTCCTCCAAAGAAGATATACAGATTGCCAACAAACACGTGAAAGGATGCTCAACATCATTAACCATTAGAGAAAAGTAAATCAAAACTACAGTGAGGTATCATCTCACACCAGTTAGAATGGCCATCATCAAAAAATCTAGAAACAATGAATGCTGGAGAGGGTGTGGAGAAAAGGGAACACTCTTGCACTGTTCATGGGATTGTAAATTGATACAGCCACTATGGAGAATGGTATGGAGGTTCCTTAAATAACTAAAAATAGAACTACTATGTGACCCAGCAATCCCACTACTGGGCATATACTGTTAGAATCCATAATTCAAAAAGAGTCATGTACCAAAATGTTCACTGCAGCTCTATTTACAATAGTTAGGACATGGAAGCAATCTAAGTGTCCATCAACAGATGAATGGATAAAGAAGATGTGGCACATGTATACAATGGAATATTACTCAGCCATAAAAAGAAACGAAATTGAGTTATTTGTAGTGAGGTGGATGGACCTAGAGTCTGTCATACAGAGTGAAGTAAGTCAGAAAGAGAAAAACAAACACCATATGCTAATATATATATATGGAATCTAAGAAAAAAAAAAGGTCATGAAGAACCTAGGGGCAAGGCAGGAGTAAAGACACAGACCTACTAGAGAATGGATTTGAGGATATGGGGAGGGGGAAGGGTAAGCTGTGACAAAGTGAGAGAGTGGCATAGACATATATACACTACCAAATGTAAAATACATAGCTAGTGGGAAGCAGCCACTTAGCACAGGGAGATCAGCTCGGTGCTTTGTGACCACCTAGAGGGGTAGGATAGGGAGGATGGGAGGGAGACACAAGAGGGAGGAGATATGGAGATATATGTATATGTATAACTGATTCACTTTGTTATAAAGCAGAAACTAATATACCATTTTAAAGCAATTATACTCCAATAAAGATGTTTAAAAAAAGATGAAGAGACAACCCTCAGAATGGGAGAAAATATTTGCAAATGAAGAAACTGAGAAAGGATTAATCTCCAAAATTTACAAGCAGCTCATGCAGCTCAATATTAAAAAAATAAACAACCCAATCCAAAAATGGGCAGAAGACTCAAATAGACATTTCTCCAAAGAAGACATATAGATTGCCAACAAACACATGAAAGGATGCTCAACATCACTAATCATTAGAGAAATGCAAACAAAAACTACAGTGAGGTGTCACCTCACACAAGTCAGAATGGCCATCATCAGAAAATCTACAAACAATAAATTCTGGAGAGGGTGTGGAGAAAAGGGAACCCTCTTGCACTGCTGGTGGGAATGTAAATTGATACAGCCACTATGGAGAACAGTATGGAGTTTCCTTAAAAAACTAAAAATAGAACTACCATACGATCCAGCAATCCCACTACTGGGCATATACCCTGAGAAACCACAATTCAAAAAGAGTCTTGTACCACAATGTTCATTGCAGCTGTGTTTACAATAGCCAGTACATGGAAGCAACCTAAGTGTCCACTGACAGATGAATGGATAAAGAAGATGTGGCACATATATGCTATGGAATGTTAGTCAGCCATAAAAAGAAACGAAACTGACTTATTTGTAGTGAGGTGGATGGACCTAGAGACTGTCATACAGAGTGAAGTAAGTCAGAATTAGAAAAACAAATACTGTATGCTAACACATATATATGGAATCTAAAAAAAAAAAGATTCTGAAGAACCTAGGGGCAGGACAGGAAGAAAGACGCAGACGTAGAGAATGGACTTGAGGATGTGGGGAGGGGGAAGGGTAAGCTGTGACAAAGTGAGAGAGTGGCATGGACATATATACACTACCAAATGTAAAACAGATAGCTAGTGGGAAGCAGCCACTTAGCACAGGGAGATCAGGTCGGTGCTTTGTGACCACCTAGAGGGGTAGGATAGGGAGGGTGGGAGGGAGACGCAAGAGGGAGGAGATATGGCGATATATGTATATGTATGGCTGATTCACTTTGTTATAAAGCAGAAACTAACACACCATTGTAAAGCAATTATACTCCAATAAAGCTGTTTAAAATAAATACATGTTCTGTATGATTTCAATCGTTTGAAATTTGTTGAACCTTGATTTTGACCCAGCACATGGCCTATTTTGGTGAATGTTCTGTATATAGTTGAATAAAGTGTGTATTTTCTCGTTGGTGAGAATAGGTGTAGAACTTACCATTAAGATGTGCCTCTTCTGGGGTTTTGACTGAAAGCCTGCACTATTTACCTGTTCTCCTCCACTTTATTAGGCTTGAACTTCAATCTCTGTTGCCCCAGCACCTTATGGCTGTTGAAATGTCTGCTCAGCTGAGTAGCTCTTCGACTCTTGTTTTCTGTTGGATATTGTGAGCACCTGCCCTGTTGTAGTAATCAGCCTTTAAGATAGTCTCAATGACCCCTGCTTCCTAGTAATCATACTCTTGCTTAACTCCCGTCTCCTTGGGTGTGAACTTGATTTACTGACTTGCCTCTAAAGAATAGAATATAGCAGAAGTGGTGGGCATGTCTCTTCTGTTGTTACAGTCTAAAAAGACTCCAGCTTTCATGCTGGGTTCTCTCTCTCTTCCTCTCTCTCCCTCTCTACCCTCCCTCATCACTCACTCTGGTGGAAATCAGCTGCAGTAATGTGAAGCAGCCCTGTGGAGAATCCCACATGATGAAAGTTGAAGATCTGCCAGCAAGCATGTGAGTGAGCTTAAAGGCAAATCCCTCTCCCTAGCACTCATGCCTTCATATAAAACCACAGCCCCAACTGATACCTTAACTGCAACCTCAGGAGAGACCTCGAGCCAATGACACTATGCTGCACCTGGATTCCTGACCTACACAAACTGTTGAATAATGTTTGTTTTTTAAGCCATACAGTGTCAGCATAAATCATTATCTCAGAAGAGATAACTCATGCAGAGAGAAGTGAATAAATGGGAAGAAGTAGATCAATTCAGGAATTTTTTAGTCTTCGGGGTTTTTGTTTCTGTTCTTGAGAACAGGATAACAGGACCTACTAGATTGGGTTAGACTGGTTTTATGGGAAAATGAGAAATAAAGAATCGCTCTTGGATTTTAAGCTTGCACAGTTAAGTGGATAGTAATGCCATTTACTAAGATTGGGAAAACTGAAGGAAAATCAGAAACCATGTAGAAATGTCAAGTAGCAGTTGAATATACAACTCTGGAGTTCTGGGGATAAAAGTCGGGAAATCAGATTTGGGATAACAACAGTATCAACCTCACCCATTGTGAGCATTGGGTGAGATAATGCAGAACATTTGGCACAGGGCACACGGCTGTTATCTGTAGTGGGTAGAATTGTGTCCCCCAAAAAATATGTTCAAATCCTAGCCCCTGATTCCTGTGAATGTGATCTTGTTTGGACATAGGGTCTTTGCAGATGAAAGTGGTTAGAATGAGGTCATCCTGGATTAGAGTGGACCCTAATTCAATGACTAATGCCCTTATAAGGAGATAAAATAGAGACACAAAGATAGACACGGAGAGGAGAATGCCATCTGAAGACAGAGACAGAGATAAGAGTGATGCAATTACAAGACAAGAAATTACCTTCGACCCCCTCAGAAGCTAGGAGAGAGACATGGGATGGTCTCCTTCTTGGAGCCTCCAGACGGAACTAACTCTGCCAACACCTTGACTTCTGACTTCTAGCCTCCAGAACTGTGAGATAATACATTTCTGTTGTTTTAAGCCACCTGGTTTGTGGTAATTTGTTACAGAAACCCTAGGAAAATAATACGGCATCCAAATAAATGTGATATGTGATTGGTTATCATCACTTCAATCATTACTTATACTGTGTCATTGATGTTTTTGTTGTTAATTGTCCAAACACCTAACACATTGCATCGCACATAGTAAGAACTCAATTTATAATTACGGTAGAACAAAAGATGTGATACTTGCAGATTAAGAAGGAGTAATGCAGAGTGAGCGCTGCCTGTACATACTCCAAAGGGATCTTGAGATGATGGATCCTTTTCTCCTCTCTCTTATCTGAAAACACACTTTGCTTTGTAGAATCCCAGACTCTAAAGTTCTGATTATATATCTTCTCTCTAATCTGACTCTGGGAGTAATTTCCTGTTCTCTTATCTAGATCCAGCTCAAGTTCTTCTGCCCAGCAGAAATCTTCCCAGAACAAACTACCCCAAACTCACATCCTAGACTTTATTTACCCGGTAATTATAGGTTACCTTATTTGGATTATAACTTTATATGTTTACTCAACTTTTCACATCAGTATATGATCCCTGTAATTATAAGTACCGAAACATCAGACAGTCTTTATACTTGTTTCAAAACACAGCAGAATGACTCTCTTAGACATAATGAATGTTACTACATCTTTACCAGACATATTTCCTCATCGTTACATCTTGAAACCAGAAAATGAGGTCATACTTTTTAGTTATATCTCCAGTGCTCATTTTCTAAGCCCCATCCCAAGGAAAATCCGTCCTTACCTTGTATTCCACTTGCAAAGAAACCACAAAAATCCAGGAAGAATGCTTGAATACTCCACAAATCCGTCTGGTGGTTGTTTAGCCCCTTCTGCCAACAATGTGAACTTCAAATGAATCACCCGTGACCTTGGAAAATCAGGTCACAATGTACAGTCCTATAATTCTTTTTCAGGCTATTTTTCTCTCCTGGCACCAACCCACTGTAGGCATGAATTCAAATCTCTTCTTTCATTCCCACTTAAATCCAGGCGATGGTTTTTAACAACTCTTCTCTAAACACTTGGAGGAGGAATTTCACAGAGGACTGCTTGTCCTGCCACTAGCCTTGGCTACTCTTTTGAGGCTCATAATCTGAGTATCTCAGCCCAACTCCTTCCACAGGGAAGTCCAGCCCTCCCAGACAACCACCCAGCCTGAAGTCCAGCCCTACAATTGCTTCAGTCCGAGAGTAGATGATGCCTCCTTTTCTACAGCCTATGGTTCAAAGTTTGTTTATTGACAAAGAGGACATCAGGGAAGAAAAGAAACATCATTCCCACTCCAAGGTGAGTTCTTCCCTCTTTGGGTCCAAAGTTATCACAGTGGTTGGCATCAGAGGGAACGGAAGAGTGTAGGGAGTAGGCGGGGAGACCTGGATCTTGCACTCGCAAATGGCATCAAACTTAGGCTTTTGCATCATCTCAGTCTTTAATTACATTAAAATACCAAATTTTTAAATAGTAAATATGTAAATTATAACAATATTATTTTGTCATTTGTTTTTGACATGTTTTCATTAGAGTGCATATCATTATGTAAACTATATCTATATCTGTATTTATCTATATTAGGAGCCTTAGGAAAATATTGGAGGAGTCCCAGGCCTCTCTTGATCTGTGAAGGACCCCAGATAATAGTATATCAATATTTTCTGTATTTAGTGAAAATATCTATCACATTCTTCAAGGCCTTAGTCCTAGTAAACATATGCTCAACTTTTCTTTTTAATATTTTCTATTTGTCTCTATTATCCAGATTCAGCTTGGTGGAGATAGTTCCAGTTTTCTCCAAGAGAACTAATTTTTAAAATAGATAATAAAATTAAAATGTTCATTATGATAACTTCCTCCAAAAAAAGTCATAGAAACTTCATTTTAAGAAACTGACTTTCCTGTACCACCCATGTTGGCTCAGGTCTTCTTTTCTATGCTCTCTCTCCTTGAATGATTTCATCTGTTCTTATAGCTTTAAAGATCAGTCCAGTCCTAATTTGCAAGCTCCACATACCCATGTTTTCAACTGCCTGTTTGACTTCTCCACCTGGAGGTCAAAAAGGCAATATGTCCATAAGAAATCTCTTGATCTTCTACCAAAGTCTTTCATTTTCCAGACTTTCTATCATACTAAATGTCTGTTAGCCACCTAGGATCAGGTCCTATTGGAAACTACTTTTCCTCTCACCTCTAACCCCTTCCAACCCATCATCATTACCACATCCTAGTGATTCTACTGTCCAAATAAAAATTCAAGTCAGGACTTCTCTCCACCTCCACAGTCACCACCCTTAAGCTGGACTGAATGTTTATGTCCCATCAAAATTCATGGGTTGAAATCGTAACCCTCAATGTAATGGTATTAGAAGGTGGGACTTCTGAGAGGTGATTGGGTCATGAGGATAGAGCCTTCATGAATGGGATTAGTGCCCTTATAGAAGAGACCCCAGAAAATTCTCTTGCCCCTTCTGCAATGGAGGACCCAGCATAGAAGAATAGAAGACGACCTTCTATGAACTAGGCCTTCACCAGACACCAAATCTGCCAGTGCCTTAATCTTGGACTTCCCAGAATCTGGAACTATAATAAATAAGTGTTTGTTGTTTACTTTACCTGGTCTCCGGTGTTTTTGTTATAGCAGCCTGAATCGACTAAGGCAAGCTGCCACCATCGCCCACCTAGACTGTTGCAGTAGTCTTTTTCCAGGCTCCCAGTTTGCACCCTTCATGCCTTATAACTGTTTTACCAATCAGTATGGTCTTTATAATGTGTGAGCTGGATTGCATAATTCCCCTGCTGTCCTGATTTGGACTCCCCCCAAATCAGATCCAGAACCAAAAATTCTAGTGAAAGTAGTTTATTTGGAAGGAGACCCCTGAAAACACTGAAAGTTAAGTGTGATAGGGAAGGGGAGAAATCCAATAAGCATATATTGTCAAACAAGTTGCCACTCTGCCAGCTAAAGCTTACCTCTAAATTCTGGAGAATAAGTTAAAACACAGAATCAGAGTTACTCTGACAAAGGGACAAGGAAGCTGGGGTATTTATACACCAACCTCCATCAGTCATTTGTTGTAGGCTCCTCTGAGAGGTGAGAGTGGGAGATTAAGTCCCCACCACCTATAGGCAGCCCCACAAACAAGCAAAGCAGCTTCAGAGAAAGGCCTCTGGGAAAGAGTCACAGGAGCTGGTATTTGAAGGTCAAGTTGGCAACTAGGGAAATGGCATGTGAGGAGGGGAGACGGGCAGGGCACCAACAGCATCTCTAAACCTACTTAAATCCCTCTAGTAGCTTGCTCTTGAGTTTCGAATGAAATCCAAACTCTCAGTCATGGTCTCCTAGGTTCTGTGTGATCTGACACTTGCTCCTCCTGGTCTCATCGTGTGCCATTCCTTCCAGCATGGTCTCCCACACAGGGTCAACTTTGGTTCTTTGCTGTTCGCCTGCTGGAACAACCTACCTAAATCTGTTGGCCAACTAGTCTTTGGAGTTGGAGTAAGAGGACTTTCAACCACCTCCAGACATCTTACCCTGCTGTCTTCCTTTTTAAAACAAATATTCTTCTTCTGGAACCCATGAAAACAAACTTGAGTCCACGCCTGTCTCTCACTGCCTCCGATATCGCCAGTGAGAGGCCTGGAGAAGAAAGATGACACCTTTTGGCATGGAGCTGCATATGTGGCTGGCCGATGACTCAAAAAAGTTGAAGGAAGAGATCTGCTGGGCATTGCAGGAGCTGTGACCCCAGCTGCTGCCCAACGCCGAAGAGGTGAGCCAGCAGATCCCTGAACATGTGGGCAAGATGCAGCAGTGCCTGTTGTCCTAAGTGGAAACAGCTGCTGCTTCACTTCCACCTCCGTGTCTTTGAAATCCTTGATGAGAACACTTATTTCTCCAAGATTCCTCCAGGTAGGTGGTATGGTCTTGGTTTACTATTTTGGTAAGTAGAAGCAGTTCTAGTAGCTTCTACTTGGTCTTTTCTACCTTAGTAACAAAGATAATTATTAATTCCAATGGAGACAAAATGTTGTGAAAGAAAAGAATAACAATCTCATATACTATATATGGCTCAATTGTTAACGTTTACAGTCATTACAGTGAAAATGCTGGGGACGGATCTTTCAAAAGTACAATATAAGTAAACTGGGGGGTGTCAGAATGTTGGGAGAAGTGGAAGGAGAGGATGTATGAGCAAAAAGCTAAACTTTCACCTTCCATGGTAGGGAGTGAAATATTAATGCCTACAATGAAAAAATAAAATACCAATATCAGTATTTCAACCAGAGTTATGCAGTATATAGCAAAAGAATCAGTTAAAAGATTTGAATGTGGCTCTGGGCAAAAGAAATATGGAGGGTCCAGCTGTAGGGGAGCTGCAATTTTTTATAATAAGCCCTATGGAACCACATATCTTACTCTTAACAAATGATTCCCATTTTATTGGTGTAAGGTCGGCACTGGGCATCAATACTTTTAAGTGGTTTTAATGTGCAGGTGGCTTTATAGATGGAGGTCTAGCTTAGGTAAAAATGAAAGGTTTTTTAAATAAATCAATTCCCTGGAGTTAGACTTGGATATTCTATAGGAGTAGATAGTTAGGGGAAACTTGTAAGTTACCTTTTAAGGAATTGCCTTAGTAGGAAGATTGCATCTGAATGCAGAGTCCAATCAATAAGTGTGTCCTGTGCCCATACATGTGAAAAGTCTGAGCCCAGCACTAAGGGCAAACAACAATGATGATGATAGATGCTCTGCCCTGCCAGGCTGACACTCTTAAACAAGATAAGAAATATTCAGAAAGAGCCGCAGCACTTCTTGATAGGGAGGCATGCCTTAAGAGGTGTGCTGATAGAGGGTTCTGTGATCATTGAGAGGCGAAAAGATCAATACCTATTTCTCAGAGAATTCAGAAAGCTTCCCCCCAGACAGTAACCTTTTGACAGTAATATTAAACAGTGTGAGTAGCATCGAAATATGTTGAAGTGGGGGAAGAGAGAGATGAGAATAGAGGAAGAACTCTCACAAGAACATTGTTAGCAAAGGTACTAACTTGGAAAAACAGACTGGCAAGTGTGGACCCTCAGTAATAAAACTTGCCAAGCAATTAGATTAATGGGGCAGGAGGAGGGGTAAGAGCTGGCTTAAAACCAACTAAAAAAGCCCCTCTTTTAATTTTTCCATAAGGTTGATCCTTATGGATCAACATACAATTTGACAACATTGCCAATTTTCCAAATTTTATGTTGGGAATTTATATGGTACGATTTTGGTAATATTTTAACAGTATACCTAAATGATATTTGACCATGACTGATATGCCTCTTGAATATTGTAGATGCTGGTTGAGAAAAACATGCTCCTTGCCTTTAAGAAAAATGGTCTAAAATATCTTAAGGTCCTACTGAAAAAGAACTTATTTGAAAAGGGATTTTTTTCTTCCATGACACAGACTTAATTAAGTGATACTATAAATTCCTGCTCACAACGTGTGCTTCATTTTCAGAGAACAGATTTGGAAATGAAGAGCCTTCTAGGCTCGGAAGCGCTCTGGCCGCATCCTCTGGGAGTCACACTTGGGAAGAGCCTCTCCTGGGGGCTCAGTCTGAGTCCTGCTGCCGAGTGCTCAAGGCCTGGCAGACCTCAGGAGCGCATGGTCCCCCCTGTCCTGCAGTGAAGAAAATATCACTATTGGGCCTAACTGTGATTTTAAGGAAACTTGTTGAGACCCCCTTCTCTTCCTTTGCTTCCAATCCTAGTATGGGATCAACCACCAGTGGACATTAATATTTCTTTGGGACTTAAATTTTTTCACATGGAGAGACAGAAAAGGAATAAAAGTTAATCCAGGTGTTCCCAAACTTGGGGGAAAATTAGTATCACCTGGAAGAATGGTTTTTTTTGTGTGTGTGTGGTATGCGGGCCTCTCACTGCCATGGCCTCTCCGCTTGCGGAGCACAGGCTCTGGACACGCAGGCCCAGCGGCCATGGCTCACGGGACCAGGGGTATCCCAGCACGCGGGATCCTCCCGGACCGGGGCACGAACCCGCGTCCCCTACATCGGCAGGCGGACTCTCAACCACTACGCCACCAGGGAAGCCCAAGAATGTTTTTAAAATGTAGATTGTTGAGCCCCTTTCTGACTCCACTGAGAATCAGAATCTCTGCGGCCACATGGGGCTGGGTGGAGAGCAGCAACTTACATTTTAGCAAGCTCCCCAGCTGGCTCAGATGTCACCTGCTCAGCACCTATCCTCAGAATATTTGAAAACCATAATTCCTCCCATGTACATACTAGGAAACCGAGGCAAAAGACTTTCAGGGTATGCCCTAAGCTTCCTTGTTTTTCAACAGCACCTTGAAATATTTTTTAAACTTTTTTTAAATAAAAGAGAAATAAAAATCTGATGGAGAAAGATCTAGTAAAAATTTGAGTGAAAAGTACACTTGAAGATGAGGCTACTAAAGCAGGGATAAGAGATGTACACAGAAGCGACCTGTGTATCGGCTCTGCGCAGAGTTGAGTTTCTCCAGATCAGAACTTCTCAAACGTAGTGGTTTGGTTTGGTTTGGTTTTTATTAAAGCCTTGGCGCCCTCTAGCGGGTAAACGGAGTAGACCAGAAACTACCGTGAAGCGTGTTCTCCGGAGCTGTGTTCCCGCTTTGGAATCAACATTGTTTCCGTTTCCCTTCATATGTTTTGGGTACCGCGTTTCTTTTTCACTATGCTTTTTCTATTACCTCTGCTTTCAAGTCACAAACTCTTTATCTCTGTAAGTAAAGTCACGAGCTCTGCAAGAGTGAGGACAGTTACGCGTAAGATACTTTTGTTTCAGTTTAGTCCCAGACTGAGGAAAACATTTCAAATTTCTTAAGTTTATCCTAAGAAATGTACATTTTACACCACAGCGGTTGATCTGGCATTTAAATAAACTGCAATTTAAGAAGTAATTCAAATGGTTTATATTGGTTCCCGTTGCCCAAAGGAACATAAAAGATTCCTTAGAATTTACTTCCACTGGTCTGGAAAAAAAAAATCACTGGTTAAGAGTTCTGATTATAATAGTAGTGGAAATAGGGGGCTGGTGGTCAAAAAACAGCCCTATGACATCCTCTATTCCAACTGCATCAAGGTAGAGTGTGGTTGTATATGAGTAAACAATCTGTGGAAGAGCTCTGGGCTGAGAGCTAAACATCTAACGTCTGTGAAGGCGGCGCACCAATTACACGCTCTGCTTCGCTTCAGTTCTCAGAACACACCAAAGCAGAGGGCAACACCTGAACCCAGAGTTTTGTTATGTGAAGACGCTTTGAAAATCCTGACAGTCACAGACACCAATTAAAGTGGTCAGCTAATTCATAAGGGGAAGCGGAGCTGGCGTTTGTGTATTCAGGAGGAGCCCTCATCTGATTTAAGGTCTGGGCATGAAAAAAGAGGCCAGAAGACCTAAATAAACATTTCTCTAAAGAAGATATACAGACTGCCAACAAACACATGAAATAATGCTCAACATCACTAATCATTAGAGAAATGCAAATCAAAACTACAATGAGATATCATCTCACACCAGTCAGAATGGCCATTATCAAATAATCTACAAACAGTAAGTGCTGGAGAGGGTGTGGAGAAAAGGGAACCCTCTTGCACTGCTGGTGGGAATGTGAATTGGTACAGCCACTATGGAGAACAGTATGGAGGTTCCTTAAAAAACTACAAATAGAACTACCATATGACCCAGCAATCCCACTGCTGGGCATATACCCTGAGAAAACCATAATTCAAAAAGAGTCATGTACCAAAATGTTCATTGCAGCTCTATTTACAATAGCCCGGAGATGGAAACAACCTAAATGTCCATCATCCGATGAATGGATAAAGAAGATGTGGCACATATATACAATGGAATATTACTCAGCCATAAAAAGAAACGAAATTGAGCTATTTGTAATGATGTGGATAGACCTAGAGTCTGTCATACAGAGTGAAGTAAGTCAGAAAGAGAAAGACAAATACCATATGCTAACACACATATATGGAATTTAAGAAAAAAAATGTCATGAAGAACCTAGGGGTAAAACAGGAATAAAGACACAGACCTACTTGAGAATGGACTTGAGGATATGGGGAGGGGGAAGGGTAAGCTGTGACAAAGCGAGAGAGAGACATGGACATATATACACTACCAAACGTAAGGTAGGTAGCTAGTGGGAAGCAGCCTTATAGCACAGGGAGATCGGCTCAGTGCTTTGTGACCACCTGGAGGGGTGGGATAGGGAGGGTGGGAGGGAGGGAGACGCAAGAAGGAAGGGATATGGGAACAGATGTATATGTATAACTGATTCACTGTTATAAAGCAGAAACTAATAAAAAATATATCATTGCTTTTAAAAAGAAAAATGGGGGCTTCCCTGGTGGCGCAGTGGTTGAGAGTCCGCCTGCCGATGCAGGGGACACGGGTTCGTGCCCCGATCCGGGAAGATCCCACATGCCACGGAGCGGCTGGACCCGTGAGCCATGGCCACTGAGCCTGCGCATCCGGAGCCTGTGCTCCGCAACGGGAGAGGCCACAACAGTGAGAGGCCCGCGTACCGCAAAAAAAAAAAAAAAAAAAAAAAAAGGCAGAAGATTGTGCATTTCGGAGTGAGAAAGAAAAAATTCTGTTATGTTTGAGAATAAGAAAGGAAAAGCGATCGCAAATCAAAGCCGACTTTCTCCAGCAACATAGGAAAATAAAGGGTTACGACCGCTTCCTTTTGAAGCTGAAGAGGAAAAGGGAAATTGGCCGCTGGACTTTTCCTGCCGCTCACCTGTCCCCGCTCCCCCGCGGCGGGCGCGGCGAAGTTCAGCACCTCGGAAAGCGCCCCCTCTCCCGGCGCGGGGGTTACGCAGGCTCCTTGGGAGCCCGCGGCCGCGGTTTGACGGGTGGGGATGCAACTCGCGGGAACGCTGCTGGCAACTCCCTGGGAGCTGACAACAGCGGAGAGACGGAGACGCGAAGCCGCGAGGGCAGCATCGAAAGCCCTGCAGAGAGTCAGAGCGAGGTAGACAGAACTCTGTTCAGAAGCCTCGTCCACGCAACTGCGGAGGAAACCGACAAAGGTATTTGAAAGAGAAAGAGAGGGCCCCCAATAGCGGCCTTGAGCGGCAGGGCGGGTATGCGCTAGTGACCAAGTGACAGCGGGAAACGCAGGGGGCAAAGTCTGACTCTTACAGTAGGAACCCGGAGACTGCCACCTTGGCCGGAGAACCTCTAGACGCCGACCGCTCGCCTTAGATGCTGTGCTCCTAGGCTCTCGAATTCCCCTTCAGAACAGACGCTCAGCGCAGAGTAGTCCTTTCTTGAGGCTGCTCATGAGAGCAGGGATCGAACAATCTACCCATCCAGCTGCCAGTTTTGACAGAGGTGCTACTGTTGTTCTCTTTGGCGACCTAGTTTGGGATCAAAAAACAGTTCATGTAGACACCTACTGGCGTGCTTATTTTAATACCATAAATAATCATTATACAAACATGTCTGCTTAAATAGCCTCTGGAACTGTCAATTGTTTTGTGATTTTGTTGGAAATTCCCAGTAGCGCCTGAGATTTAAGGCTCAAAATGTGAACTGCACAGCCCAAGCGTCCCTGGCCCTGCTTTCGGTTAACACACGCAGTGCAAACACTCAGACCTTGCCACAAAAACAAAAGCTGCCTGACATCCTCAATCCTGAGTAGCCTTGAGAAGTTACCTTTTTTAGAAAACAGAAAAATGCTTTTGTTTAAAAGTAGTCAAATTAGTCTCTCTTTGCCCTTTAGAAAGAAAACCTACTGATATTGATATTGAGGACCAATGGGCTAATAAAAATTGAACTGTAAGCCCTCCATGTCTCCAAAATACAAAATAAAAGAACAAGTAAACACCCACAAAGAACAAAGAGTAGCATGGTAGTGTATCTATGTGTAACGCTGATATTAGACATTGATGGAGAGATTCTCTTTATTAAAGCAACTTGCCGTTTCAATTTTGGTGAGAAAATAGTGTGGGTAGCCCAGGATTTTTGGGAAAATATGTTGAAGTGTGTGCTTCTGGTATGATGGGCACTAGAAAAACAGAAGGGGCTGGGGGCAAGGACCTTGTGAAAAAACTCTATGAAACTAGTCACCTCGTCCCCACCCAAACCCGAGGACTCCTGAGAACACGGCTAGAGGGAGCAAAGACCAAGATTTCTGTCTGCCACAAGGACAAAAGCATCAACAAGGAAATGGTCAAACCCACTTGACATCAGCAATTTATTTTTGGAATGCTTGTTGTGAGCCTAGCTCTATCCTGAGTGCTGGGATCACAAACACATTCCTGACATTTAGAAGGGGACAGCGCCATGTACACAAGGCAAATGAGTCATGGGACAGTGAGTTGAATGTCATAGTAAGGGCTAAAAGAAAGTGTTATCTATAGGAACACAGGGATGGAAAGCTTGATTCTACTGGGGGATCAGAGACTTCCTGGCCAAAGCAGTATTTGAGATGGACCTAGGAATATAGGTACACTTTAGATGGGCAGATCTGGCAGGTGGGACAGGGAGTGGGGACATAGAGAGGGTTCCTGAAGCTGAGGAAATGCAGTGATGCAAGGCTTTGAGGTTGGAATGCCAGCTGCGTGGTGGGGGAGGGAAGCAAAGCAGTGTGGCCTCCCTTTCTCCTGCAGGATTTCCTAGGATTTCTGTGAAGAATGTAGATATCCCTATACTTGCTTTATTCGTCTGGGAATGAGACATTTTTGTCTCAGAGAGGATATGTCATTGGTATACTAAGAACAAGTACTTAGGTTCCCAAAGGTGGTTAAAGGCTTTTGAAACTGGATTCTATTCACTCATTCAAACCTCAATGAAGTTAAGGGAGTAAAGTATTTGAATATTTGAGTGTGACTGTGTGTGTGTGAGAGTGAGAGAGAGAGAGAGAGAGAGAGAGAGGCTGTGTGCTCTAGCTCCCTTCTTCATCCCATAACCCATCCAGCGTTCCATCTGAAAAGAGCTTCCCCTGTAATAAAGACCAGGCCCTGATGCCCTGTGGTTGGTCAGAGATGACTACTCTTGACATCTTGGGGGGTCCAGGTAAGAGGACCCTCAGCTGTAGGTCACCCTCCCAGCTCACCCAGTCATTCATTTCAAAATCTTTAATCACCCAAGCAGTCCTTGGAGAAATGATCAGGACATAAACACTGAACTCAGCACATAATTCCATTTCCGCAGCTTGCAGAGGTCAAGAAGAGCTAGGTGAAGCAGCAGAGGCGGCTGGGTGCTGTTTCTTTCGTAATGCTGGGTGCTGTGTCACGTGGGGTCCTGGAAGCCCTGGCTGCTCTTCACCCCACACTGTGGGGTTGGGGGCAGGTGTTCTCCCTGGTCACTCCTCTAAGTCAGTCATGGCCCTGCTGTGCTCAGATGGAGAAGGTGAGGCGGAGAGGGAGAAAGGAAGACTGGGGAAGATGGAATATTTTTGCATGTGAATGTGGTAACTTCACTTGGGGGTGAATATACTAGTAGAAGGCAGGGGGACCGGATTGGGGGGCAGAAAATAAGTGTCGCTGTGGAGAGGAGGAAAGCAGGGCTCAGGGGTTGATACGTGAAGCAATAGCGTGCTCAGCTCTGAGGAGAAAGCTCAGCCCCGTCTGGAAAAAATTAATCTGGAGAAAATGGGATAAACTGGGGGAGCCCAGAGAGCCTGTTGCCAGATAAGCAAGCTGCGTGATTTGCGGGAGGCAGGAAGGAGTGACCGCTTCGGTGTAAGTCCCTGCCTTCCTTCCCCTGACCCCCTCCCACACAAACCAGAAGGGCCCAGATCCACAGGGGTGCCCCCATGTACCGCCCCACACGCTAGCACTGCCCCAGCCACGACCCAAGAGCAGCAGAGATCAGGCTCTTAAAACAAAACGGAGGCAACCAAGAGAACCGCAGCAGCCTGGAAGCCCAAAAGTAGCGAGAGGAGGGCTTCCCTGGTGGCGCAGTGGTTGAGAGTCCGCCTGCCGACGCAGGGGACATGGGTTCGTGCCCCGGTCCGGGAAGATCCCACATGCCGCGGAGCAGCTGGGCCCGTGAGCCATGGCCGCTGAGCCTGCGCGTCCGGAGCCTGTGCTCTGCAACGGGAGAGGCCACAACAGTGAGAGGCCCGCGTACCGCAAAAAAAAAAAAAAAAAAAAAAAAAAAAAGTAGCGAGAGGAGAGTGAGTGTGAGAGAACACAGACCCAGCCTGAGACCACTGGAGAAACTGGAAAGGAGAGGGGGGCTGCCACGCGGTGACAGTGGACCTGGCCCTGCCCTTCGGCTGGCACTCTTTGGTCCTCCCCTCAGACCCAGGCAGCCAGGACCCCTGCCCTGGCTCTGATGATTAGAGGGCACTGCTCAGTCCTCCCCTCCCACCTGTACCCCTTCCCACGTGGCAAGGAATCCAGAGCCGCCTGGAGCCTGAACTCCACAGCCACACCTTCTAGATTATGCTCCAGCACCCAAGACGTCAGAATTCCCCATCTAAGTGGCCCTGAGTCTACAAGGGCTCCGGGGGTCCTGTCCTCTGGAAGGTGAACAACACCGCTGAGCCTCTGCACACTTAGGTGTGAGGGGAGGCTGAGGGCGGCTGTTTGCAGGTGTGGTAGAGGCTGGAGGGGTTGGGAAGGCTGTGGGTGTGCAGGTGCCCAGGTGCACACAAGGGCCCTCACAGTGCTGGGTGGGGCTAAGGGTGGGGGGAGGAGGGATGGGCCTTCATCAGGGTTCTCACCCTGGGCCCCAGAAAGGAGAAGTTGGGAGTGGGCCTGCGCCCCTTGTGCCCCCAGCAGTTTTGCAAAAGAGAACCCGAAGAACCCCCAGAGCACGGTTCCTCTTCTCAGAACCCCTACCCCCAAATGAGCTGACATGGCAGGGGCCTGGCCACTCTACCAAACCATCCATCCTGCTACACAGGAGAAAAACCAGAGACCAGCCCAAATCCCCATGTTCCTTTTCTCAGAGCAGCTCATTTCCTTTCTCCAAATTCCCTTCCAACATGGGAGGTTTTGATAAGCTAGAAATTCACCTGAGGCAACGACTACTCTATCAGACTCTAAGATGAGGCAGGAGGAAGAACCACAACTTTTTTTTAACTTGTAAAAACATGGGGGCAAATCATTCTGCACCACTCAGGCACATCTGGCCTTATTCAGACAAACACTTATGAAAGGCTGGGGATGGAAGGATCGAAGTCTGGGAGAGCAGGACGGCGAGCCTTCAGAAACAGTGACAATGGCTATCATTTTTCTAGTGCAGACCAACTGCCAGCCCAAGTGCTGCTCTTACTGGAAACAGCAGAGCCGGAGCGCCAGGGGTCGAGGCCCAGCTCTGCCACTTAGGAGTTGTGTAGCTTCAGACGAGTTCTGTAATGCCTCTCTGCCTCAGTTTCCTCATCTGTAAAATGGAGATCAGTAACAGCAGCCTCTCTCAAGATTGCTGTGTTAACACAGGTTAAACGCTGAGAAAGGTGGTAAGCACTCCGTAAGTGTTAACGTATTACAAATGGTCACACCTCTCTGGGGTAGGAATTGTTACCCCAAATGTACAGATGAACGAGTGTGGTTTGGGAGGGTCTGTAGTTTGCTGGGGAGCAGCAAAGCCAGGATCCCAAACCAGCCCGGCTCTAAAGCTCATGGTCTCCCTATTAAACCATGCTGCCGTCAAGAGCGGGAAGGGTAAGCTGTGACAAAGCGAGAGAGAGGCATGGACATATATACACTACCAAATGTAAGGTAGATGGCTAGTGGGAAGCAGCCGCATAGCACAGGGAGATCAGCTCGGTACTTTGTGACCACCTGGAGGGGTGGGATGGGGAGGGTGGGAGGGAGGGAGACGCAAGAGGGAAGAGATATGGGAACATATGTATATGTATAACTGATTCACTTTGTTATAAAGCAGAAACTAACACACGATTGTAAAGCAATTATACTCCAATAAAGATATGTAAAAAAAAAAAAAAAAAAAAAAAAAGACCTCTGGCTGAGAAAACGGCTTCACTTGGAGAAGAGAAATGGGAGGCAGTTCTTTGAAAGGCTTCCATAGAGACTCCGGCGGCTGGAACAAAAGTGCAGACTGGAGAGAAAGATTTTTACTGTGTCAGTAAGATGAGCTGTTTCAAAGTGGTAAATCCTCCAGCATGAGATGTTCAAGCAGACTTGTCAGGGATATTATAAATTAGCATGAATTAATTATGAGCGAGTTAAATATGAATTAAAGATGAGTGGATTAATATCTTTATATAAATCATTGGCAATATTTTGAGTTAAAGTGAATTTGATGAAAAATATTATTCCCCCCCGCCAACTATACACGGACACCAGGTTTTAAAAAAAAATCACACCACAGAATAAATCCCAGCATCACAGGGACGTGCTAGTCTGCTTCTCAGGTTTCATCAAGGCCTGAAATGCCCTGTGGAAAACAGACCCTCCCTCTCCATTCCGCTGCACTGAGACGGAGGGAGAAAGGGGCGGGGAGGTGCCGTCACCCACACTTGCCCTTTGCCCCCAGGGAATGGAGGCATCGTCCAGTCTCTCCTAAGACAAATGATGCCTGAATTAGGGAAACGGATGTGCAGAGGGCCGGCTGAGAGTGCGGGGCGGGCAGATCACCGCAGCTGAAGTCGGAACACGTGGCATCCAATGGGCAGATACAAACAGCGCAGAGCTAAAGAAAAGATCGATTTCCTGCCGTGTGCGTCACTGTGTCTGGGGTTAGGAACGATGTCTCTTTATTGACCTAATCCATATATCGAACAAAGAGAGCCACAAAACAACAGCCAATCAGTGCCACCGCAGAGGCTGTGATCGCCACGACGATGACGCTCCCGGCCATGTTGACCAGAAGGCCCAGGCCACCTCCGACCAGGATCTGGGCCAGCTGCACCATGCAGGTGAGGGCGGCGCAGTCCACGCCCTGCCCTCTCACGCTGCCATCCGGGCCCCCGCCCTGTGGCCGCTGCCTCTGCAAGGGAAGCACAGGAACAGCATTTGATCTGCACCAACTGTCCTTCAGGGCAGAAGGCAGCAAGCAAACGTTTTCTATGAAAAGCCAGATAATAAATACTTGCAGCTTGTGGGTGGTATGACCTCAGTTGCAACTACACACCTCTGCCATTGCAGTGCAAAAGCAGCCACAGAACATAAACAAGTTGGCATTCCAACAGAACGCTATGACACGGGTATTTGAATTTCATGTAATTTTCCCTTGTCACAAATATTATCCTTCCACTGATGTTTTAAAAATCGCTTTAAAATTGTCAAAGAATTCCTAGAATTCCTGTCGTGTCCGTACACGACAGACTGTACAGAAAAGCAGGTGGCGGACCACGTTTGGCCAAGAAGACAGTTTATCAACTCCTGATTCAAGCTCCACCCCCCTGCCTGCACCTTTCTTCCCCACCTGCCACAAAGTCTTAAATTCCACCGTTCACACCTGTGGGAGTTAAATGGTTAAGAACGCAGAATTATCTCTTCAATGAATCAATAAGTCAATAAATACAATGCGGTAGAAGCTCAATAAATATCCCATTCCTTCTCTTCCCTAGTGTTTAAAGTTCAAACATTTTTAGAAGGATGTTGAATCACAGATATGTGTAGGGGTAGCAACATAAAAAAGCAATTCAACCTTTCAAAATATGGTTGCTTTTTGCTTAGTAGATTAATATTTGATTAGTTTGATATTTGGTCAGAATTGGTTGATAACATTGCCATTTATTGGGTATCATATATGTGCTAGGCCTTGTGCAAGGCTCTTTCACATACTTTACTTCATTTCATTCTTACCACCTCCCTAGATGCACATATCACAATCATTAACCCCATGATAACAATACTACCTACCATGTTTTGAGTCTTTGCCAGGTGCCAGGTAGGCATTATGCTAAGCAGATTACCTACACTATCTTGTTTCATTTAATTTTCCAACAACTCTCTAAGGTGGGTGTATCATTCCCATTTCATTGATTAGAAACCTAAGGCTCTGAGAGTTTGAATGATAATTCCTATACTATTAAATGAAAAAAAATCATTGTGCAGGAAAACGCACATTATCCTTTGAATAAGAAAGGGAAAATAAGAAAACAGATTCATAATCGCTGGATTTTCATTAAAAGATACTGGAGGGCCTCCCTGGTGGCGCAGTGGTTAAGAGTCCGCCTGCCGATGCAGGGGATACGGGTTCGTGCCCCGGTCTGGGAGGATCCCATATGCCGCGGAGCGGCTGGGCCCGTGAGCCATGGCCGCTGGGCCTGCGCATCCGGAGCCTGTGCTCCGCAACGGGAGAGGCCACAACAGTGAGAGGCCCGCATACCGCAAAAAGAAAAAAAGAAAAAAAAAAAAAAAAGATACTGGAAAAATAGACAAAGACCTGATGAGAGTGGTTACATGTAGGAGCCCAGGGTGGGAAGGTGAGGACAGGGAAAGGGTGGAGGGAGGGGTAGGCGGGAGCCACGTGATGCACACTTGTGTATCACTGTGGTTTTGTTGAACCATGCGATTGTATTAACCCATCTAAACATGAACTCATTTTGAGTGATATTTAATAAATAAATGAATAAGATCCCCAGTGTCACATAGCTGTCCAGGGGTGGGGGGCAGGATTTGAATCCAGGGTTCTCTGAGTCCAAAGCCTCTGTGTTTTGGGCCTAGTACCATCCAATTCCCTCTTGGAGGGATAGTTCTTTATGACAGCTGTCTCTTTAGCAGCAAAGCATCTGTCATGCATTGAAACATTAGTGACCATGTCTGCCAGGGAAGAGGACAGCTACAGCTCTTGTTTAAAAGGTTTTAACACCTGGTGCAACTCTCTCCTGCTGTGTTTACCAGATCAAATGATGAAAAAGAAGGCCAGCGTTGCAGTCACATGGACGCGTGTTCAGCGTTTTTGCAGTTTCCTACTGTGATAGATTAAGCTAATAGCCATCTCTTTAACTTTTACAGTTAAAGAAATGTAAGCCTATTTTCAGGGGGAAAAGTTGCATATCTGGATAAGAAAACGTGATAATCTTAGAGCAGAAATACCGAACCTAGTGCTTTTTTAGGGCAGCATAGGGTCTTGCCCTCTGGCTTGAGTTCCGAGATGGAGATGGGGCGGGCCTCCCTTGCGGCAGCTGGTGAGATGACCACCTGCGACCAGCTTTCCTCCCTGCACACAGGGCATGACTTACCAAAACCCGGACTTCCAAGGAAAACGTTGCTCAACTAGTAACTCCCGGAAATTGCACCAGGCACCTCTGCAGTGGTTGAGGGTCTGGGCCCTCGTTGTGGCATCCAGAAACACTGCAGGTAGGCTGGACAGGTCATGAGCCCAGTTTCCCTTGCTTTGTCTCTGTGTGATTGTGGGCTGGTTTCTCAGCATTACCAACCTCACCTTTCCTAATCTGACAAATGGGAGTAATGGTACCTGCCCGACTGCTCCCAGGTACACAGGGCTTCAGAGTAAGGAGGGGGTGGGCTGGGAAAGGGGTCAGGCCTTGGCTAGACCATCGTTACATCTGGCTGGACATCTTAGTGCTGCTGTTTCAAGAAGCCCTGCTTTCCAGCTCTGCTCTCCATTTTCCTAGCGAGCTCCCCCAGCCTCCAGATGAGTCCGGGCGTCACTCAGTGCAGAGGTTCAACAACACACCTGCTCTTCCTGCTGCTCACGGTGGTACGCGGTGATGAGGTTAAAAGGCACGGTGTACAGGGTGCTGGACATCACGCCAAACAAGGTGCACATGACCAGGCTGGAGTAGACATTCGGGAAGAGCCCGATGACGCCCGTCCCCAGGCCAAACAGCAAATACCCCATGAAGTAAAGGCCCTTTAATCCGATGTAGGGAACCAAAGCTTTCTGAAAGTCTGTGTGTGGGGAGAAGAGAGGGAGAAATTACAGCTGGCAGCGCCTCACAACATCTCATAATTTCAGACAACCTTTCCTTTTGAAGATTCACTTTTTTTAGCCTTCCTTTAATACTGAGTCAGAAACAGAGGAACCTCCTTATCTGTGCTTGAAAACAGCTGGCTTTTGGAATAAGTTTTGAATCCTTTGTGTAAAGAAGAGCTGGAGATTGCCTTGCTGGGTTGATTTTCTTTTCTGCAGGGAAGGACCAGGCACTGTGTACTGGGCAGCTGAATAGCAACAGGACGCAAAAGAGGCGATTGAAAAGCCCACCTTGGCTGTGGGACCCTGGGGCTGCAAGCCATGGAAGAAAAGCGGATATCTTTCCGATTCACAGAGATCTAGCCTAACAAGACCAAAATGACAATCCAGGTCTCTATTAGCCCCACAGCCCAAAGTCAGGTTGGAGGAAATTAACACAACCAGATTGCATAGAATGATCCAACTCATTCAGTTTCTTTGCCCCACCTGAATGCCATCTGCACAACTTGAGAAGGAAGTAAAGAACGTACATCACCTGTAGATGCTCTCCCTGCCTTGCCAGCCCTTCCCAGGCTGGTCAGGGGGTCCTGCTGCACCAGACACCTCCCCCTCGCTGGTGCCTTCACCCTCTATGGGCAAGTTCCACAACTTCTCAAAACCTCAGTTTCCTCATCAGAAAATGGAACTAATAAAACCCTTCTTGGTGGTTGTTATCAGGATCAAATGAAGTAAAACGTCTAGGAAATCACCCAGCCCAGTGCCAAGCACACAGAAGACATCCAGTTAATGGTGACTATCATTACTTCAATAAATACAGAGTTTGCTGAATATGGTTGACTCTTAAGTGGGGTCCCCTCCCAGCAGGTAAACTTGGCTTGCTCATAAAGAACTCATGGTAGAGTTCATTTTTTAAAGTTGGAAATTCAGCTTTAAAACATTTTACTATGTTTTCCACCACAGTAGGGAAAATCCCTAAAAAAAACCTTTATCTTCCTTTTTTAATCGGTTATTTATTTTTCTTTTTTTACTTTTTATTCTATATTGGAGTATAGTTGATTAACAATGTTGTGGTAGTTTCAGGTGTACAGCATAGTGATTCAGTTATACATATACATGTATCTATTTTTCAAATTATTTTCCCATTTAGGTTGTTACATAATACATGTCAATCCCAAACTCCCTAACTATCCCTCCCCCCTTTTCCTTCCCCCCCTGGCAACCATAAGTTCTTTCTCTAAGTCTGTGAGTCTGTTTCTGTTTTGTAAATAAGTTCATTTGTATCATTTTTTTAAGATTCCACATAAAAGTGATATCATATGATATTTCTCTTTGTCTGACTTACTTCACTCAGTATGACAATCTCTAGGTTCACCCATGTTGCTGCAAATGGCTTTTAATCTGTACTTTCCTCATCTTTCCTCTGCCCCATTCTACTGGAACACATGGACCCAGGGGATGCACAAATGATGGATACTAGAAATGTGCCTGTTCAAGAGTGAAATTTTCCATATCTATTCCAATAATTATTGGATTTACATTGCATAGACAAGAAACCTAATATTTATTACATTTGTATCAATTATGTATTACATTTGTATCAATTATGGAATTCTGAAAATGTTAAATGGGCAACAGTGCTTCCTCTATTAAATGCCATGCTTGGAGGGCTGTTGTCAAGGTTGAGAATAAAAGCAGTATAAATTTAGGTCAGTTTCTGTTTGCTTAATGATCACATTTATGTGGAAAACGTAATCTAAGTTGTCTGGGTACCTAAAAGATATCATCAGTATTCATTAGGGAAATGCTCTCACTAAGTGTATAGGGCAGCCAGGAAGGAGGCAAAAGAGGATAAAGAGATATTTGGAAACGTAACTAACTTCACTACGAAGATGAAAAGTCTGGCAAAGAATGCTTTATTCATAAAGAGAAAGCAATACGTTTAAGGGCCACATTGACTTGTCCTCTGTTGGGTCTGACACCAACTCATACTGTGCCTCTCCTGAGGATTGTAGGGAAATGATTGATGTAAGCCCCAGCTATGGATAGTAGTGTATGATGTGAACAATTGGCTATATTTCAGTACCCAGTGTGGCTATTCTCATTGATCTAAGTGTGCCTGCTGTGCAAAGGAGCTTAAAAACAAGTCCCTTATCACCATTCCCCATGCCCCGCCCAGCAGCCAGATAACCCTGCTACGCTCTGTCTGGATAGAAGTTCTGGGTCTGCGCCTGATATTATGTGATGAGTCCAGAATACAGGGTTGTCTAGTGTGCTCTGGAATTGAGGGAAATGATTGATTCTGCCCAGAGTGGGTTGGAGTGCAGAGGGAGAGACTTGAAAGATGGCACAGAGAGTGACATACTGGAGTTGGGTCTGGGCGGGGAGGGAGAAACAGCAGTTCGGGTGGAAGAAACCAAAAGCAAATACACAGAGGTGAGAACATCTGTGCAGTGGGTCATTGGAGGAGCTCCTGCGTGGGAGTGACAAAGGTCCAAGTGTGAGCCCGGCCAAACTGTGAATCCCGGAGTGCCAAGATCAGGACTTTTACTCGATCTTATGGGCACGAGAGCCCCTGAAGATCCTTGGGCAGGGCTGGTTGGTATTTTATAAAGAAAATTTTAGTTCTAATTCACAGTGATAGGGATCCCATAGATTTATACATTAATATAACTTTGGAAAATTATTCAAATAGTAGGGATTCTTTATACACAGGGATTTTAACTGTAAAGGCCCTAAAAAGTAACATGCTTTTGAATTTTCAAATGCCATGAAATTCATACAGGAACTCAGACTACACTAATGGAAGGGTCCCTAGAAGGGATTTTTTGAGGAAAACAAGTTAAGCTTGACACAAAATTCAAATACTAATGACTTTTAGAAAAATGTTTTCCTCTTACAAGAATGAGAATAGTAGTAAATATTCCCCCCACCTCTTGAAAGCACAAAGGGATTGAGACGGATAATTTATTAAATCCTTTCAGTCTTAACACTCCCTGATTCTAGGTAGTTGGAATCGTCCTCCTGGAGTTTTCTTTTCTTTTCTTTCCTTTTAGTATATGTGCTGCCGAAGCAAGCACCCTGGAGTTTTCTTAATTTGTACACTCTAAGGGGAAAAAAATGGGTTTGCTGAGGAAATGTAAGCTTTAAGCCACCACTATTTGGTTACCATAAATTTGAAGGTAATGAATTTTATGGTTTTATGATTATTGGGCTCATAAATACGCATATATTAGGTCCCCTTTTCCCAATTGTGCTATACTTTGAAGAGATTTTTCTTGATCTCGAAGCAGGTTTCCCACTGTGCTATGGCTGGACAAAGGGCTAAATGCCAGACTAGGGGTCATTATATAGATTCAGCCTCCATCCCCACAAGAAGCACAGTTTAGTGACAGAATGATGCCCCTGAGAATGGTAACAGGGATTGGCCCCTATCGCCTCCCCCCCCAACCTGGGCCATACCCCTGCTGTCCCCTGGGCCTGTCCAAAGCCTGGAGCTCTGCCCTGGGGACCAGCTATTCTCCCCACAATGCTGGAGAAGCTCTCAAATTTCCACTCCAAATGGGGGACCTGCATATGTTTTATAAGCCAGAGTTTTTACTTAATTCAATGTGTACAGCACTTGGAGATTTCCATACAAATTAGCAAGGACAAAACGAGCCTGTGTGATGCCCTAGAGTTGAAGTACATCCGTTTGGACTTATTTAAAACCAATCCCAGAAACCCCTTTGTTTACAGTGTCCTCACAGGTAATCTTAGCCAAGGGGAGTTAATAGACTCCAGACCCCATGGAAAGCTGGTGTCTGAGAAGGAAAGCTCTTGTTCTCAATCTGGAAGAGTGGCCCTGTAACTTACCCACCCATCTGAGCTTAAGTTATTTTATATGTTCATTTTAGCATGTTAACCACCCCTCATTTTCTGTCAAGACTGATAAGCACATCTATGAAACGCTACCAGTGATCTTATTCCAGCAGAACACAGACCTACCGTCAATCAATAATCTTGGCTGTGACTACCTTTCATCCATCCAATACTTCACCATATTGTTTACAAGATTTCCTGTTACTCTCCAAAGTATTTTGATCAGGATCCCACTGATTGCAAGTACAAAGTAATCACTGAGGAAAATGATACCCAGGATTCACTAGGGAAAAGGCTACTTGATGTGGTCCTTTCTAAGGAAATAGTTTTTCCTGACCTCCATATATTTATCAAGAATCTGGCATCTTAGAGAGCAAAAAAATAAATATAGAAATACAGATGTATAAAATCCAAGATTTCCCTAGCCCTTAGAAGACATCCTTAGGGGGAGGAGACTCACAAGAATAAAGTGAGGAAAACACAGAGTTGATGCACAAACCCCAACATCCAACCTCGACCCCTTTTTGGTAGATGAGGAACTCTGTGGAGTTGTGTGCGCTGTAGGGGTTCCCATGGTACACGATCTGCAAGAGAGATTTGGGGCCGTTGAGTTACCAGTGCAGGGTGGTAAGGACCCCTGCTCACAGGTTCTGCTTCTTCACCCCTTCCTGGGGCTCAGACCCCATTCTCCCATAAGCATGTCACCCTTTCATCCTTTCACACCTCCATTCAAGGACCCTCAGGAGGTCTTAATGCATAAAGTCTAAACAACATCCCCCTGGATGTTTAACACCTCTCCTTCTGCCTAACAGCTGGCTCTACCCGCCATAGGCAACCCGGCCATCCATATTCTGGTACCACCAACAGGCTTCTGACTCATCTCTACACATGCCATTCCTATCCCTGCCTAGAATGGTTTTTTTTGTTTTTTTGTTTTTTGTTTTTTGTTTTGCGGTACACGGGCCTCTCACTGTTGTGGCCTCTCCCGTTGCAGAGCACAGGCTCCGGACGCGCAGGCTCAGCGGCCATGGCTCACGGGCCCAGCAGCTCCACGGCGTGTGGGATCCTCCCGGACCGGGGCACGAACCCGTGTCCCCTGCATCGGCAGGTGGACTCTCAACCACTGCGCCACCAGGGAAGCCCTGCCTAGAATGTTTTCCCCTTCACCCCTCCCTCTCCAACTCCTTCTCACCTTTCAAGATCCAAATCACACTGCACCTCCTTTATTAAGCCTGCTGTGACCGCTACAGTTCACCTTGATGTTTCTTCCTTATTTGTTGTATTTGATCAAGTACTGGTCCCATCACATAGTGTCCTCTAGTTGTGTAGGGTACAGTAACTTCCCTCTGGAACCTGTCTGGAAGCCAGCTCCTTGAAGGTGCTCTTTCCTACACTCTTACTCTGCCCATCTTAGAGGCCAGCTCAGAAGCTCCACAGGGGCTGATGGAGGGATTGGTGTGTGAGATAATGCATGTGTGCACAGACATGTCCTTTACCTGGCCCATGAAGTCTGTGAAGAAGAGCATGGTGGACAGGAAGGCAGTCCATCCAATGAGGTGGCTGATGCAAAGGCAGCGGTAGTGGGAAGGCATGCTCATCAGCACCCTCAGCAGTGACTTCATGGTCACTGTCCTCCGAGTCTGGAATAGAACACCAAACAGATGTGACACTCAGTGTAGACACACAGCCAGCTGTGGGAGCAAAGCATACAGCCATGTTACATATCTGTCAGTAGACTATCACACAAGGTTGCACTTCCTGGGCATGGTGCCAAGGTTTCCATTGAGTGTTCTCATAAGAGGTGTTCTGTTAAGTACGTGCAGATACTTAGTAGTTTCAGGTCAGGAACAGGGCTTTGGGGACATAAGGGTGAAGGGACTGGAAATAGAGCTTGCTTTGAGCCAAGACGTAAGACACATCTAGCTTCCTATCTTTGAACAACAGAACCACTGCTGAGGATGAAGCTCATAGATGTAAGCCAGCCCCTAGATGGTTATAATTCTTAGATTTCTTGACTCTTTTTTTTTGTTTGTTTGTTTTTGGCTGCGTTGGGTCTTTGTTGCTGCGCGTGGGCTTTCTCTAGTTATGGAGAGAGGGGGCTATGCTTCATTGAGGTGTGCAGGCTTCTCATTGCAGTGGCTTCTCTTGTTGCAGAGCACAGGCTCTAGGCACACGGGCTTCAGTAGCTGTGGCATGCAGGCTCAGTAGTTGTGGCTCATGGGCTCTAGAGCACAGGCTCAGTAGTTGTGGTGCACGGGCTTAGTTGCTCTGTGGCACGTGGGATCTTCCCAGACCAGGGATAGAACCCATGTTCCCTGAATTGGCAGATGGATTCTTAACCACTGTACCACCTGGGAAGCCTCTTTCTTGACTCTTAAAACATAGTAGTCTGAATTCCAAGATGGCCTCTATGATCTCCATCCTCATGATTCTGTTGCTACATGGCAAAAGGATTTTGCAGATATAACTAAGGTTACTAATCAGTTGGCTTTGAGTTAATTAATAGGGAGATTACCTGCATGACCCTAATCAAGTCACATCAGCCCTTTAAAAAACATAGAGTTTTCTCTATGTTTCTCCCAGTTGGCTGGGAGCAGAAGGGGAAGCCAGAAAGTCTCAAAGCTCAAGAATTGCTGGCTTTGAAGGTGGAGGGGGCCACATGGAAAGGACCTGGGTGTGGCCTCTAGGAAATGAGAGTGATCCCTGGCCAACGTCAGTTAACAAGAAAACAAGGACATCTACAACCACAAGAAGCTGGATTCTACCTGCATGAGCTCGAAGCTGATTCTTCCCCATTGTAGCCTCCAGATGAGAAGGCAGCTTCACCAACACCTTGATTTCAGCCTTTTGAGACCCTGAGCAGAGAATGCAGCTTAGCCCACCCAGACTTCTGACCTACAGAACTGTGAGATAATAAATGGGTATGGTTTTAAGCTGCTAAATTTGTGGTAGTTTGTTATGTAGCAATAGAAAACTACCACATAAAGCCAATCAGCTCCCTGCTCTGGGCCAGGTACCTCCTCCTAGTTTATTTCTCTGGATCCTGCCATCAGCCAACAGGTGTAGACGAGCCCTATGTCAAGTCAGAAGTGAGAACATTGTAGAACACACACACACACACACAATGACTACATATGCCCACAATTCTTTAATCTAGGCTTAAATTATGTTAAAACCAGAGGCTATAATTTATTGGTATCAGTAGCCTTGAGAGAATGAAAAATTTTGAACTGTTGACACAACTGTTTTGAAATACAAAAAAAGGAAAGAGCCTTTAATAGCTTGTCATATGAGAAAAGAAAGAAACCTCAGGAATATTAAGCAATCACCTGCCCTGAAGACACTGAGACAATAAACATTAACCATGATGGGGTAATGGGTCTTTCTTGTCAGATTTTTATTTATTCTGAGTCTTGACATAATGATATTGGGTCCTGGCTAGTTTACTTATAAGACAGTCTCCTGAGATTTTCTCTTTTAACTATAATAGCAAATTGTTTTATAGCTCTTAACCTTATATGATAATGCTTTTTATTCTTTGATGCAGAAAATTATATTTACTCATTGTAGGTTTGTTGTACAAGTTGATTTTTTTAATTCATCAGTTTTGTAGTATTTATGACTATGCCTCAACTGATTTTTTTATACTTAATCAGTATTAAAGAGTATAGACATTACCTTGGAGTTAGGAAAAATAAACATTTTCTGCATGTAGAATATGGTGTTTGTCAAAATAAAGGGTGACCATAACAGAAATCCATTGAAGAACTATTACTTTTTTCCTTGACCACAGGAAGAAGCAATTAAAGGTATAGACTGGGAAACAACAGCCTAATTTTCATGCCTCGGACTAAGTGATTTATCTTCACTTTCTTTCCTTTCTTTCCAAAAATTCAAAATTTTAAAAAGTGAATCTGACCAGCAAGTATTCAGTCTCATTCCAAACATTAATTTATGCTTCTGCCTTATACATAATTTTCAGCCTGCCTTCATTGTTAACCTAATTTCTTTTCTTCCAAAAAATAAATATGAGCTTCAAAATTGTGCCTAGTCTTTCTGTAAAAGCTGTGAATGTAAACACTTAAAGTCCCTTTGGGTATTTTGACTCAGAATGAAAATTCAGCTGGCATCTTATTCACTGACGTGTCAATTCCCTTTGTGAAGCCCTTGCAATGATTCTGAGCCCTTGGGAACTGTTTTACTGCATACGTTATGCACCTTTGTCAACTGGACATTGGGTGGTGATGGATTTATAAGTGAAAAACGCACAGAGCCATCAGGGGGAGAGAGAACTGTACAAAAGTGCCACCAGAAGGAGACTAAATATTGAAGGGAGTAACTGATGGCATGGAGGAACTAGAGATGGATTTTATGGTAGCCAGTTTGAACAATAAATGAAATAATTCAGGCCTCTTGCCATTAAAAAAAATCCCAGTTCTCAAATTGCACAGCCACCCTCGTTTTGGAAAGTAATGACTTTGACAAACAAGATGGCCAGGGCCTTGGCCCTGACACCTCGGAGACACCCACTGCTCAGCTGGAGGCTCCCAAGATGCACTTTTGGAATAGAGGTGCCAGATGCTTGGCTTTGAGCCTAAGATATGTTTCTCTTTTTTTTTTCTTATGTTGTTTTCCTTTTATTTTTTAAGTCACATAATAGAACCATTCAGAGCCTACAGTGTTGTGCGTGTGGCACATACTAATACAAGTTAATTACATTTGATGCATTTCTTTTCTTAATGGTGTGGAGGGTTTTAGGCCTTTCAAAAGACTTCTCACTTGATTACATTTGATCATCACAACAGCCTCGGGGTAGAATAAGACAGCCTCTGCTGGGTGACCCTTTGAGGGCAAGTCATAATCTATCAATAGGGCAAAGAGGCAGGCATAATCTATAATAGCTACTTACCTTTAGTAAACCCTGCCTTGTTTTGTTCCTTAAACCCTGACATTATTTTTCTTTATTTTCAAAGTAATACTTGTCTATTATAGAAATGTTGAATATACTGAAGAGTTTAGAAAAGAAAATGAAAACCACCTGTTAGCCCATCACCCAGAGATAATAACTTCAAATAACATTTTGGGTATATATCTTTTCTATTATTTCTCTGTATCTGCGTAGCTTTTCCCACAATGGAGATCATTTTGTATATGTATGTGTGTTTTACCTGATATATTACTTCTTAAATAAATCTTCAAAAACACACAGATCTTTTAATGATCGAATGGGTTCCATTGTATGGCTCTTCCATGATTCCCGTGCTGCCTTGCAGAACTGCACAGCAAGGGGGCTCCACCCTAACTGAGATCAGCAGGGAGTGTGAGTGTTCTCCCCCAGGTAGCCTGGGGCTGCAAAGGTTTAAGCAGGTCTCCGGAAACCTATATTCTCATATTTTCTCTATTTACTGTGTGATCAAGATAAAATGAAGGCTTCATCCCAATAACCTCTTAGTTCCTCCAGTTCCCTTCCCAGGGATGCTGTTATTTGGAATACAAATTTGTAATCCTAATCTAAGAAGTGAAGATACTTCTTGTGTCCTGAGGATGATTCAAGGCTTCTCTTATGGCCTTACATTTTTCAACTGGCTTCATTTTCCCTGGTTTGATGATCTGAAAAGAGTAACAGGAGGACTAGAAGAAAATGCACACATTTTTCTATTAGGTTTTAATTCCAAGGGATAATAGCTATTGGGGATTTGAGGATTCACAAGACTTCTCGCATCAAATAAGCAAACAAAACAAAGACAAAGAATAATTTTAAAAAATCTGAACAAAAGGCAAGAACAAGAATATTTTTCCTAAAGTAATAAAAAAGAATTTGCATCTTTACCTGTTCAGCAGGATTTTTGTTTTTTTCTCCCTGCAGCGCCAGCTCTGGGTTTACATAACCATTTTTAACTTTCTCAATAGACCCATACTCATACATTCTGTCTGATGACAATGCAAGGTCCTGAGGGGCTTGCTGTGGGGAAATGTCCTTGGCAACATCTCTAAGTGGGGCTTCAGGGATACTGCACAGATGGATAATAAAACACAAAGTGAGCACCAACGAGGAGAAGAAGAACATGACCTGGAATTCTGTGCCCAGCAGTCTTCCCAGTTCCAGGTGGGCCCAGTCGATGGCACCCAAAAGGTAACCCAGGGCACCTCCCAAACCTGCAAAGCAAGCAAGAAAGAGCTGTATTAGCATTATTTAGAAGCATCTTCTCTTTCCATTTTCTTCAGTGGGAAAGCTCCCTGAGGACAGCGTAGGCGGCCTGGTTATGATGCGAGAAGCTAAGACACCTTGGCCAGGAAGCATGGGTTCAAGGCCTGGCTCTAGCATGCACTTGCTGTCACCTTGGACTTCCTCACTTGTCATATGTGGATGATAATAAAAAAGCAACCTACTGGTAGGGTCACGACTGGAAAATGGACTAGTGCCAGACACATAGTAAGCGCTTAGTAAATATTACCACCATCTGAAGTCCTCTAGCTTTCTAAACTGCACTCTCAACACTGCTTAAGAACTAAAATTCCTGGTCCTAAAGGGCTCCAAAGAAAACCAGTTTCTGACTGCAATAAAATATAATTATGTATTGTTGTTGATCTATTAATAAGCTTCTTAGGGTGACACAAGTTTGCAGAGACCTAACAGCCTTAGAAGCTGTCTTCTTTCATCTATGAAAAGCTTAAGTGTGGGTGGAGGGATAAATTAGGAGTTTGGGATTAACAGATACACACTACTGTATATAAAATAGATAACAAAGACCTACTGTACAGCACAGGGAACTATATTCAATATCTTGCAATAACTGATAATGAAAAAGAATCTGAAAAATTATATATACACATATGTATAACTGAATCACTTTGCTGTGCACCTGAAACATTGTAAATCAACTATACTTCAGTAAAATAAAATAAAAAACAAAAAAAAAGCTAAAGGTACTTGTTCCCAGTTGATAGCCTCAGAAAAAATAAAAACAAAAGCTTAAATATGAATTTTTAAAATCTTATCCTCTCACAGGACCTGGACCTGAAGTCTTTCTGGTGCTTTCTTTACCTGCTTACACTTAAAGACAGTGTGACCTGAGGGAGGAAGGACTTCTCAAAATCGATCCTGCCCTTGTGGTCTAATATTTGAAATTCTACCATTAGTGATTCATTCTTTTGGGTTCCTGTTTTAAAAAGCAAGTGCTCCTGGTAGGGACAAGACACTGCATGTCTCAGCGCCAAAATACTAAGTGCTCCTCAGATGGTCCTTCTGGCAGCAGGCACCTGTGACATCTGAGAACACCGGGCTGCAGCGGGGGTGTACCATGGGGTGGGAGGTTGTCCAGGGAAGTAAGCAGATGAATGCCAAACACAGCTTCTACCTACATCACAAGCTTTCGTAGGGCTGGTCCTCTGGCAAATACCTTTACATATCAACCTCCCATCATGCCTTACCAAAGGCAAATATCTACCTAGTCAGATCAGCTTTCTGTTTGTTTGTTTTTATTTTTCTTGTGTGAATGAAGGCTCCATTTTATTTCCCAGATAAAGACAACATCCCCACAACTCAGAGAATCAAGGAAGAAAACAGAGCTAAGGAATTCTCTACCTCTAACCCTAAACATGTAAACTTACATAAACTCTGACCCCAGGAACACAGATCTGAACGTCAAATAATATGAAGCCTAATTTATCCAGAATGGTGGAAGAATGGATGATTCTGGTGACTTCACATCCTGTCTAGTTGCAATTTATCATAGAGGATATTTACAGATAAACAACAGTTTAACCATTGAATTCCAAAACGACGGCATCATTATCATGCCCTGAGTGACAAAGCATTTTAAGGTGGAATTATGGGAAATGGCGGCCAACGGGGTGCAATGAAAAACATGTTCTCTGCCAGCAAGGAATATGTGGCCTAGTGATGGGTGATGTGCATATATATAAACAGATCAGTGGCACATACAGTGACCTGTTTGGACGGTGGGCACCCTGTAGCCTCCGAGAATGGAAGGCCCTTGAGGGGGTCACACTGTTGCTGATTCAGAGGGCAGCTCTGAGACATATGGTGCGTCTGGATCGCCATTAGATGATGATGCTCTTTATTCAATCACGGAGAAGCCGTGGATGTCAGAGGTCGTGTGCTGAGTCAAGCACTCAACCGAAAAGAATGTACTAAAAGCCCAGCACTATTTGAGGGTCTATCTAAACCAGGGTTTCTCAATCTCAGCACGACTGACATTTGGGGTTGGATAATTCTTTCTTGGAGGCTGTTCTGTGCATTGTAGGATATTTCGCAACATGTCTGGCCTCTCCCACTAGATGCCAGTACAACTTCTCCACTGGTTTTGACGACCACAAATGTCTACTGACATTGCCCAATGTCCCTCATGGGGCTAAATGGGCCCCAGCTGAGAACCCCTGATCTTTTTTTTTTTTTTTTGCGGTACGCAGGCCTCTCACTGCTGTGGCCCCTCCCGTTGCGGAGCACAGGCTCGGGACGCACAGGCTCAGCGGCTGGGCCCGTGAGCCATGTGGGATCTTCCCGGACCGGGCCACGAACCCGTGTCCCCTGCATCAGCAGGCGGACTCTCAACCAGTGCGCCACCAGGGAAGCCCAGAACCCCTGATCTTAATTAACCCTATGAAAAGCTTACACATTCTGTTTTCAAAACTATCATTTGTAACTAGATCAGTGGTTGTCATACTGCCATTAAGTTCTCCTATCACGTATGCCTCTTTCCCTCAAACTTATTGTTCCACTGAGCAGAGAAAACATAGAACAGAAGACCCCTGCCCATTTGAAAGAACTGTTGTGTGAAATAAATCCTCCACTGTGCAACAGAATGGTGGCTTTATTTTATGAATACAAATATGTGGATATAAACATAATGGATTTATATTAAATATTGACTCGAACACTTGAGTCCTACAATTGAAGGGTTTCCTAGTCTAGTTTTGCATCCACTAGTGTTGTGTACTTCAGTAAATATTTATTGAGTACTAAATATATATATAAAAACGCTACTAACTTCTGAGGTATAAACATAAATAAGCCACAGCAGCCCAATCGCCTCCTCCTCAGAAGATAGTTACAGGCAGAAGAAGCAGATAAGTAAACAGCTGCTTTAAAAAAAACTGTAATAAATGATGTGAGAACTGTGGGCTGGGTACTCAAACGGTAGAGAGGCGCTCTGAAGAGTTTATTTATTATTACAGAATTCCTCTTAATTAGCAGTGAAGCTCATAAGAGTTCAATATATCAAGGAATCCAAAGATTTTAGAAGTGGAAGGATGGGTGTAGTTCGTCTAGTTGAATTAGATAAGAAAACCGCAGGCTACAGTGGGTAGGTGACAGGAGACCACATAGAAGGAAGGGTTTGTAATTATGCTGATTTCAATTCTCACCTGTGTGTTTTCTAATCATGTGACCTTGGGCACTTCTCTGAGGACAGTGATGCCTCCTTGTATGAGTCTTGTGAGGGTTAACATGATAATACGTGTAAAGCACCAGCACATATAGTGCCAGAACGAGGTCCCAAACCAAGTGCCCTGTTGACTTCCTTCAGAACCCTAATCCCAAGGCCTCACCCAGAAGCAGGAGAAGCTGACTGCTGCACAGAGGGTGACGATCTGCCTGGAGCTGGCTGAAAGGACCTTGTCATTCTAGGCCCAGTGACTAGAATCGGGGGCTCATGCTGAGGGCTGAGGCCTGGGCTAATCACTGACCTAGTGTGGCCTGTAGCAAGTATGGTGGAAAAAATATGTATCTCAAACCTGGAAAGAGAACTGTTTAAGAGCCTGATCTTTAAAAATATCATTATAAAGCAACACTTCTGAGACTTCAATGTGCACATGAATCACACAGATGTTTTGTTAAAATACAGGTTGTCTTAGTCTATTCGGGCTGCTATAACAAATATACCATAAACTTGGTGGCTTATAAACACCAGACATGTCTTTCTCACAGTTCTGGAGGCTGGGAAGTCCAAGATCAAGGTGCCAGCAGATTTGGTGTCTGGTGAGGACCCACTTCCTCACTGACAGCCATCTTCTCACTGTAATCTCACTTGGCAGACGTGGCAAGGGAACGTTCTTGGGCCACTTTTATGAGGGCGCTAATTCCGTTCACGAGCCTTCATGACCAAATCACCTTCTAAAGGCCCCATCTCCTGAGAGCATCACAATAGGCATGAGGTTTTCAACACATGGATTCTGGGGGGCACAAACACTCAATCTATAGCACAGGTTCTGATTTTAAACATGTAGGTATAGGCTGAGGCTCTGCATTCCTTTCACGCTCCCCAGTGATACCACGGCTGCTAGTCCAAATAGCACTTTCTGAGTACTCAGGTGATAGAGCAGTTTGCAAGCAACCTGCTCCACCCTCACCTGATATTCTTGGGAATGAGACTTTATTGTCATGGGATATTTGACCAACAAGCCATAATTGATAAAGCACAATGATGTGCAGTCCTGTAAAACTAAGGAGATTTGCAGATATTAATAGGTTTCTATGATTTGTAACCATGCTTTTGTAACCCGGTAGAACTATCTCAGAGGAGTTATAGTTATATTGCCTTTAGAAGGTTAATCAGATTTGTATCTAACCTAGTATTTTTTTCTTTTGCTAAACACACACACACACACACATATACATTTATCCTGCAAGAACTTGGGGAAACTGTTCTTTATGTCTTCCCTGTCGGTTCCCTCACTAATCAGTTAAGTAAAACATGCTACAAGTATCTGAAAGTATTCCAATCCTCTCTTCTCTCGAGGAAGGGGGGAAAAATAAGCAAAATGATTTTGTTTGTCCCAAAACTACTGTGAGACTTAACTAAAAGTTAGAACATGCCTTGAAGGAATAGTAGGCCATTGGGGATATTATTTGACTAGGCACCATATTAAAACTCTGTATGGAAACATTTAACTTTATCTATTCACACCTTCAGGTATGATGAGGGCCAGCAGAGGGCTGTAGGAACTTACTGAATGCTTTACTTTTTACTTCCTCTGCTTAAACTAAGAATTTTATCTTCAAAACAGTCTCCTAAACAAAGCCTAGTCGTCGCAGCTGCAACAGAGGTTAGCATCAACTCCCACGTTTACATCCAGGTTACATTTATCTCTGCTGCCAACACCAGCCTCCCTGGGGCTCCTGGAGTCAATCTCCAGTCTACTGGCCAAATCATAAGCTGGAGCATCCAGCTGCCACGTTAGATAGCCAGTCTTTATGAGGAAGGGTCCACAAGTGGTCCAGCTTTCTTTATAAAGAAGGCTCCTCCTTCACAGAGCCAGGCCGTGATGTCAAACTCACACCAGAGCCAACCCCATGAGAGTGAATGGCTCGGCAGACAGATATTGTATTTCATAACTAATGATACAGGTTGAACAATGGATCCTCCTGGAAGAAGTCCAAGCGTATAGAAAAATGTATAGAAATACATATTTTGTTCACAACTCTAATAGGTAAAATAGGAAACTGGGAGAGTTTCAGGACCAAGGAATCTAGAGAGTCTGTCTGAGTCAAGCGCGGCACATACCACGTGCCTAAAACTGCTTCCCTGCTTCAGGCGTGTGACTGAACAACCTCCACGCTGATGGAGAAAGAGCTCAAGGGGAGAGAGCTAGCGGTGTGCTGCCAGCTTCCATACCTCAGCAAGGTGACAGACGAAAGACCTCCACATTCCCAGCAGGCTCATGAGAGAGTCGTTCTGATTCTTTTCTACGTGCTCAGAAAATAGCAATGAAAGCGTCAGACTAGGTTCCTACTACACCAAACACATACACACTAAATCCCAGAGAGCTAACACAAGTACCAGTTACGAGGTGTGTATGAGTGTGTGTGTGTGAGAGAGAAAGAGAGACCTTGACCCCATTTGTTTATCAATAGAAATTGACGGAGCACTACTCTCACCAAGAACTGTGCTGGGCACTGAAGATACAGCAATGAACACCACAGACATGACCTGCCCTCCTGGAGGCTGAGTGTACAAGGAAAATCAATCAAAAGGAGAGAAGACACAAGCCGACCTGACACTCCTTTAGACTTACAAGGCAACTCATCTCTTAAGAGATGTGAGATAATATATTTAAAGTACTGACAATGGTTTCCGTCCACCCACAACTACCCTGGTATCTCCCTGGGCCCTTCCTTCACATTCAAGCTAAGCCAGGATGCCTCATTGCTTGGGGGAAGGACATGAAAGTAGAAAGCAGAGAAACAAGAATGTGTCTCCTTGCTTCTGAGTTTCAAAGGCCCTTAGGCTCCAAAGGCATAGATGGTAGATTCAGTAGAAAATGTGATTGAAGAACAAGGCTTCCGCTAGGAAGCCGAGGCAGGACAGGCCCAGGAGTGAGAGTGGGTCCTTCCTTCATGATGGTGGGTCTGAATGTGCAGCACGGCATCCACCGCAGCCTAACCACTGAGCTGCTCACGTGGGCCTCTTGGAGGAGGTTCTGTGAGCAGCCCCTCCAGGACCCCAGGGAGCTTCTCGTGCTGGAATCCCTCCTACATTCTGCTCAGCCTCAGCTACCAGCTCTGCTAGGCCCAGTGGATTACTGTGTGATGTGGCCCCTTCTCCGAGAAACCTAGGCCTTGGTCACCGTGACCGTCTGGGGGCAAGAGTGCTGCACATGGCCATTTACCATCAAAATTGGGCAAGAGAGGACCTTGCTCCCCCATGTGGAGCAGCCCTCCCTCCTCCTGCGGACCAGAGTCAAGAGGCCCTGTCTGTGACCCAGGCATGAGAAACAAAGGGGCATCCAGAGATCTTAGGTCAACGGCACTTTTTTTTTTTTTTTTTTTTTTTTGCGGTACGCGGGCCTCTCACTGTTGTGGCCTCTCCCGTTGCAGAGCACAGGCTCCGGACACGCAGGCACAGCGGCCATGGCTCACGGGCCCAGCCGCTCTGCGGCATGTGGGATCTTCCCGGACTGGGGCATGAACCCGTGTCCCCGGCATCAGCAGGCAGACTCTCAACCACTGCGCCACCAGGGAAGCCCAACGGCACCTTTCTGTGTCACCTGAAGGAAGCTTTGGGAAACAGAACTTCTGAACCCAGAGAGCCCAGAGCAGCAGGGCTGGAGAGCATGAAGTCACCAGTGGTCCAGGAAACGACAAGAGACAGAGCTGCCCAGTCCTGCCCTGGGGTCCTGGACCCATGTATTCTACCTACAGCCACACAGCACCTAATAGAGGCCTTTGACCTGAGGGCTAACTGGAGCCAGGAGAGGTGCCCACCCTCTGCTTGGTCCAGTGGGGTGGTAAGGCGTGGGATGTGACTGGCAGACCGAAGCCTGTGTTCCCATCACTGGAGATGACATATGATGTGGACTCCTGTGCAGGGTCAGTGCTCCGAGTTCCTGAGGGGTGCAACTGAGGTCTAGGAGCAGTACTGGCAACCACACCCAGGTACATGCTTCTCCTCTGGGGACAAGGGTCCAACGAAAGTAACTTGCTTGCTGCTCTGGCCCTCACCCTGGTGTTCGGGCCACCCCTGAGTGGGCTGGAGTGCAGGCCCCATCTGCAGCCAGCCACCTCCCTCACACTGAGCTGACCGATGGAGAACCGGGCTGGGAATTCTTCCTTCCCCATCATCTGGTCCCAAAGGGATCCCCCTGTAGCCCCAGGTGTGAGCCTGGGGACAGGCCCTGGGAAGCAGTGGTGGATGACACAGGGTCAGGACAACCTGCTTGTTTGACCTGGAATGCTCCAGGTCCATCCTTGAATGCATTGCTGCTGGACTAAACTGTCAAGTGAAAGACACACACACAATGCAAGAGCTGTGAGATTTGTAGGAGCCTCGTGATCCAGCCTGCTGAGCAAGCAGAAGAGCAAGAAATGCTATACTTCCTTGAAGGCCAGGTGGCTCCAGGAAGTCTGCAATCTGCCTTCACCCTCTAATCTCAAATCTTCCCACTTCCCCTTTTCCCTTCGCACAAAAGAAGCCCAAATTCTACCCCGAATGAAGGTGGTTCTCTAGGAACCATCTTCTTGGTTTGCTGGCTTCTGAATAAAGTCACTATTTCTTCCCCACCAAAAATAAAATAAAATAATTTTTAAAAATTAAAAAACAAAAAAACAAGGCTTCCCAGGGTAGGCAGGGCATTCATGATGGGTGTGCCTATATTGGCGAATGCCTAAGGCAGTGGTGGCTGTGCTCCTTCCTCCTTGGGCTTAGTTGGGGTGGGAGGATGGAAGGTGGGGAGCAGAACCTCCTGCAGGTAGCTTGGGGGATCCAAGAGCAGAAGGCACCAATACTTTATTTCCTGGAAAGACCCCAGGGGGACATTAAGACCTCAAGAAAGAAATGGCTTTGCAGTGGATGGAGATAGATGAACTTGTGTGTCAGGCTCTGTTCTAGGTGCTTGACATTTACGACTCATACAATCCTCAGAACAACCCTTTGAGGAAGGTACTACCACAGATTCTTATTAGTAGTTACGTTCTAGAAAGTCTCCACAAGCCCTGAATTTGTGAATAGTAAACTACTGCTCTGAGGGGAAATACAGTGTTAAGTTCCTGTGAGCCTCCAGTCTCATTTTCATCAATTGATCAACATATAACCTAGTTTTACGTGTGTTTCTGCTTAAAGATATCGTATTTAATATACAGTTGTTTCATTAACATGGAACCCATGGCTAACAGCCCTATAACCCACACCTGAACAAAACTTATCAAACATAATTTCTCCATAAGACACATCACAATGTTCTTGTACTTATGAATCCAAGACAGTGCTTTCAGCACCACATTTAGGGCTGCTGTAAATAGTGAAAAAAGTGCAAAGAAAAAAATGAGCACTAAATATTCCAGTAAAGGGACATCTGTTTACCGTGTGAGAATCAAAACAAGAAGTCAGAGTGTCACCTTGGTCAACCACAGCCGGGAACAAGCACACGGGGCGACTCAAAGTTTTTCTCCTCCACTCTGCAGATGCCTGCAATGATCTCAAACAAGCTGCAAGTATTGATTTTGACGGCAAAAATAAATTTTAGTGAGCAGATGACTTCACAAATACAGAATCCATGAATAAGGAGGATCAACTGTATTTTTATCTCTATTTTAGAATCAAGGAAATCAGAGCACGGAGAGTTTGCAGCTCACAGAGCTCCCCTCATATGGGCAGGCGTGGGAAGAGCAGAATGGCATTGGGGGTGGAGGGACCTGAGAATCTCCACGTTCTGAAGGGGCCCTGCAGACAAGGATGAGAGCGAATGCAACTGTGACCAGTTGAGCCTGACCACTGAGACACCGGGGGACCAGGGACAGCCCAGTAAATGCCAGTGTGAACACGTGATGCTAAAACCCAGATCCTCCCTGCCCTGAAACCTTTCTACTCTAAGCTCTCAGAATTTAGATGCAACCCTTGGGGAAAGGGGTGGGAGAATATTCCAAAGGGACTGACACTAAGTTTTCTCCATCCTGTGCCAATGGGGCTTAACACAGACACAATTAAATTAAGTTTGGGGTTTGGGATTCACACCCAGTTCAGACATGAAGATTCACCCAACATTTTCCATTACTGAGCATCGGTTATGCTGTAGGCTAAAGAATTTGCAGCAAAGCAATGCCAGAATCGTATACGTCTTAATCAAACACACGCACGCAGAGAACTGGGGGAGTGTTTGCTACAGAGGGTAAGAGCACTAAGAACGCATTTTGTGTTCCTGTGAAAGCTGCTGACATGTCTAATGCAATAATGGTTCCCATAAAAGCATTTACCTTATCTCAACATTTTCTAAAGGCAAGTTTCTTGATTTGAGTCTATGAATGACTACTGCTACCCTAATTCAGAGAAGGTTCTTGAAACTTCTCATTTTCTGATGTGACATGTAAAATCTGACTCCTGTTCTTGCTTAAAGATTAGAAATAGTCAAGTCATTAATTGGCCCAATTCTGGAGCCATTTGTGGCTTCCATGAGTTTTCTTTAAGTCTGCAGAACTAATGTTTTAGTTCTGAGTTGCAACAGCTCATTTTACTGTAAGGTAACTTGTTGAGCACTTTGCAAAATGCTTTAAATCCTCCTAATGGTGACCAAACAACATGGAGCACCTACGCTAGAGTGAAAAAGCTCAGGACTAAGTCATGAGCTGAATCAGGCAGCCCTTGTGGACACGGCAGGTCCTCTCGGTACCCCCATCCCAGTCCTTTCTCCAGCAGCCACTGCGATGACCAGTTCTAAGCTAGCCTTGGCCCTCTTTGCTCAGGTACCTTGCCTGAGGGAACCCACACTCAGGTGGGGCAGCACCCACACAAGGGAGGTTAAAACCCATGGGAGCACCCTTGGCTGGTGGAGACCGGAGCCAATGCATTCATCTCCCCGACTTGATCCTCCCAACTGGAGAGTTCTGAGATGCACTTCATAAGGCTCCTTGGAGGGTCCTGATGAGATAGAGGCAGCCACTGAGAGCAAAGGCCAACTCTGTAATGCTTCCTGTATTGGCCTGTTCCACTCCCCCCATTCTCTCACTCTCAATCTCTGGAATCCTTTCCCCAATAAGCTATGTGCATACAGACCTTCTCTGGGGCTCAGCTTTGAGATGAATCCAAATGACAGCATGACCCAGGTCTTTGGTTGGCTGGCTGGCTGGCTGGTTGGCTTCTGCCCCTAGTCTAGTCTACCGCTACTCAGCTCTGTGACCTTGGGTTAGTCACTTACCTCTTGGCAACACAGCTTCCTCATAGGTAAAATGAGGATGCTAAAATAGAATATTGGTCTCATCAATATTTCTTCAGCATATTCCCAGAACTATTCTAAGCATTGGTGATACAGCAACAAACAGGAAAGATAGTAGTCCTGTCTTCAGAGAGTCGGAGAGCTTATATGTTGGCTATAGAGGCAGACAATAATTAACAACAAACAAATGAACAAATAATATATTATCAGGTAACCAGGAACACATCACTGAGGAGGGGCTATGCGACCAGATTGTAACAAAGAGTGAAAGCAAACCAAGCTGGCCAACTGGCATCTGGGGAAAGATTTCTGGCAGACAACGCACTCAGGGAAAAATGCCCTCAGGGGCTCCCTTCTCTAACCTGCCTTTGAGATTCTTTGAGAGGTAGGTGCTGAAATGGGAAAAGAAATGGCAGTTTGGAGATATTAACCGTTTTGCCCTAAGTTATTCACATCACCCTCAAAGCTGAAGTTCCTGTATCCTGGCTTCTGCTCTGGCCACATCCTTTCCAAGCTGCCTGAGTGAGGCGATATGAAAGTTCACCAGGGGCAGAAACTTCAAAGGGAACTCAGTTGATGAAAGAAATCCACTCATGTGGCAATGAGTCCTAAAGGAGAAGTTAAAACTGACTCTAACGTGAAACGTGGCTTCTTTCCACGTGTATAGGTTTGGTCAAAGGGGCCCATATCTGAAATTTACTTTTAGGACTCGTTTTGTTAGTTCTTAATTATTTCTAATCTGAGCATTTGTTTCACTAGCATTTTAATGCATACTTTGAAATATTAAAGAAACAGAAAAATCAAAAGAGGCTGAGCCTAAGAAGTTACCCATTCTTCTTCCAAAGATGTACATGGGGCAAGTTTCTCACTGAGTCATTATATACAAATAAAACTTTCACAGGTTCGGCGGGAATGGAGGAAATCTAGTACATATAAACATTTGGTGTTGAATCCTTTTAAATGTTTCCTTGCTCTGGACCTGGGACCATTTGCCAGGATATTAATAACTAGCATTGTGTAGAGATTCACACCACTGTGAAGAAACAAAAGTCCAGAAATACTACGGCAACTCAGCAGGAGGAGGGGCCAGGATGTGACCTGGGACGGCCTTTACCACCATGTCTGGTCCCAGCCTCCTCTGGTGGGATGCAGCTCGCTGCTAAGGAGAGCAAGGCCTTGGGTTAATCTAGCAACACAGGATTGGTTAGAAGCATTCTGACACAAGGGAGGAATCTCCTTCTGGTGAGTGTGGGTTCCACAGCCTCAGAGGCACCCAAAGGTGAAGGCATGGGGTGAAGGGATGAGGGTGGATCCACTAAACACAGCATATCTACCACATTTGCCAGGGATGGAGGCAGATAGAGTTACCCTTAAACATAAGAGAAGAAGCTGGAGGACTAAAATGTCCTCCGGTAGGAAGCCAGTAGGTCTTTTCTTAAAAAAAAAAAAAATCAGAAATATGCTGGAAAATATTCTGGCAGTGAACCCTTTGACACTGACTCACAAAGCATTTGGAATTGTTGGGCCTGGACTACAGCTCTGAAATAAATTAAAAAGAATTTCAATTTACTCGAATGATTAGATTCCTCAGGTAAATGATACCTTGCTGGTGATGAAAATCCAAATGGGCCCTAAAATTGAACATGACTTTATTATAAAATGCTTGTTTCAAGCAGAATGTTATAGACATCTTTTTGCCAAGTTCATGTAAATTCGGGAGGTCTGGCATGTATGCAAAGACTAAGCAAAGTGATAATGCACTGCTCATTATTTTTCTCTCCATTTTTTAATCTGGTCTACCATTCAGACCAAGGACACCACAGTGGGGTCACACATCCATGTTTAACTCAACTGAATTCAACTATTCACACTTTTAAAAGAGGGAGAGAGGGAGAGCAAGAAAGATAAAAAGAACATTTTAAATAATATGGGTTGTCCTATCTGCTATTCTGTTAATCGAGTCCATGTCCAGAAGTGGAAAGGAATCTGCAGATATATTTACCTGTATCCATCACTATGCAGATCTATATACATAAAACAAGGTATACTGTATTTTATAAATGATCTGAGAGGTGTTTAAAAATAATGTGGACTCTCTGTGATTATCACTTAAGCAGGGACTTTAGAATCTAAACTTTAAATAAGGTGAGACTTACTGTTTTATAGGAGGAAGGTATTTTAAGTTGTTTTTTTCTAGTAGAGGAAAGAACTTGTTTTGAGCCATCCACACACCCTCGGGGGCCCCCCTATAGCCAGAGACAGTTGACTGAGGTCCAGAGTTCATGTTGGTCAAGAGACAAAGCAAGGTAACTAAATGAGCATATTCATCTGATTGCTGCGATTTGTAAAACTGCCCAAAATACAAGCAGGGTTATAAAACCAAGAGTCTCCTTTTACATAGCTAACACTTCTAAGTGTCTGCTAATGGCAAGGCAATGAGTTGGAAGCCATGGGAGTTTGCAGGTGAATCTTCATGTTTTTACAAATCTTGTAGTTTACAAATCTTGTAGAAGAGATGGATAAATCCACAGTGAGTTATAATTCAGGAGAGAATGTGAATATAATAAATGTGATCAGGTAAAACTGTGAATATGAGTATAACTTTAAAATGTAATTACCTCTTCATTATGCACTAAGAGATGGGGGATTTGGAAGCTCTGGCTGTCACTTTCTTACAACAGTCTTGGTCTTTAATTGTTCTCATGAGGCTAATACTCAATTGTGTTTGTATTCTCTATGGTAGCTACTAGTTTTGGCCTATTCAGTATTAATAATTACCCCTTCCTCCTGGCTAACAGAACCCCAATTTGATTCAGGGATATGCTCCCCACCCCCCAAAATACCCTCTCTTTTTTCCAACCTCCCAGTCCCCTGGGTGCTCATGTGACCTAATTCTGCCCCATGAGAAACAAGCAGAAGTCTGTGGGGTTCTAGGAAAGCTTTTGCTTTCTTCATTAAAAGACATATGTTGAAGCCCTAATCCTAACATATTTGGAGATAGGGCCTTTAAGGAGATAATTAAGGTTAAATGAGGTCATAAGAGTGGGGCCTTAATCCATAGGACTGGGGTCCTGAAAAGAGGAAGAAGAGGTACCAGGAGTGCGTGCACAGAGGAAAGGCCATGTGAGACCACAGCGGGAAGATGGCTGGGAGCGAGCCAAGACGAGAGCTCTCACCAGAAACCAACCCTCCTGGCACCTTGATCTTGGCCTTCCAGCCTCCAGAACTGTGAGAACATAATTTCTGTACTTTAAGCCCCCCAGTCTGTGGTATTCAGTTATGGCAGCCCAAGCAGACCACATAGGCCACAAGGGAAGTAAAATTCAGGATATATGTATGGTCAACTGTAACCTCCACTGTCTCTTCCTGCTGGAATTATCCACTTCATTGATACCTGATGAACTTTTGTGCTCTGATTATGTTGTGGGTGGAGCCTCTGACCAAATTAGAAATTAAGTGTGCCTGCAATTTGGAAGAGAACTGAGGGGGCTTCTCTCTAGGAAGTGGGTAGAAGAAAGTTTCTAAGCAGCTTTGATTTCCACAGGGAGAAAAGGGGGAAAGGGAATTTCAGTGTGAGTAAAGCCCCAAAAGCTGGAAAGGAAAGGGCAGTCTCCTTGGTTTGTTCCATTAATATTCACTTTGAGCACCTACATATGCCAAGCAGTGGTGGCGGTACAGGGATACAGTGAGTAAAACAGACCTGGATTCTGCCCCCGGGAACATGCTGGGAAACTGCTCAGAGCACAGAGGATGTGGTGGGAGTAATGGGAAACAAAGCTTGAAGGGCAGGGTGGGAACAGATTGTGGGGAGTTTGAACCCTGTCCAGGAATTTGATCTTGATTCTGTAGACAAATGGGGAGTGATGAAATAAAATTCATATTTTATGGCAAGATAAGAAAAATTTAAACATAAAATGTTCTCTCTGCCCGTTTGCGCCTCCATCCTCCCCTTTAGTGTGCATCGTGCATCTGTATTATACATTAACCATACCGCTGTATAAGACACAGGAATACTTGCTTGATAAGGAGCTATTTTCTCCTGGCACCAGCAAGGTAACCCCTTAGGAAATAACATTCCTTTCTTAATCCTGTAAATGGTCCCGATGACCCACTACTCAACTTGTATGTGCAGATCTGGACTATGTAAACTGTCAATATGTCATCTGATGTATAATCCTTTGTCTCAAATCTAACTGTGTTTTGACCTCTAATGGGAGGAACAGTTTTAGAGCTCTCTGAGAGACTGTGTCCTGGTTTATAATCTTCAGGTTGGCTTGACTAAAATTCTCTATCTCTTTCTTAGATTGACTGTCAATTAATTCATAATTTGTCAACAGGAGCCACTGCAGGTCATTGAACAGGAAAGTGCCCTGGTCATAGTTGTCTTTTAGGAATATGAAGCTGGAAGCTACGTGTTGTTTCAGTTGGAATAGGAAGAAATTAGAGACTGGAAAATCAGTTAAAGGATAAGTACAAAAGATACAGTGAAAGCCTAAACCCAAGTCACGTTTGCTGAGACCACTATACGTTAATATCAGTAGAAAACTTCAAGACATTTTATCGAACTCAATAGAAATACTACCATGCATTAAACTTGGAAAAGTTCCCAAAATACAGGGCTCAGTCTTCTAACACAGAGGCAGCAAAGCAGAGGTTGTTTGGCCAAGACTAACGCTGATGTAAGCCGGGAAGGAGTGGCCATATTGCCCAAAGTACTTAGAGCAATAAGATTCTCAATGTGTCAGGTTCAAAAGCCAAGAAGTCTCCCATGATGCTGTTGTAATTAATTTGCAGATTATGATAAAGCAGCAGGAACTGTGGGATTTCAGTTAGGAAGATGCAGTTTGAATCTCTATTCTGGGACCTTCTAGCTGTAGACAGGGCGCTCGGGGGCGCCACAGACGGGCTGGACTCTTACTCTCTCTCTGCCCTGGAGCACGGAGGAAATACCCTCTTCTGGGCAGCCCCATCCTTCCAGGGCTCACCAACCAAATATTTGCTCTAACAACAAATTACTGAGCCAACAGCTTCCGTGCAGGTGCCGCTCTGGGCTGCAGAGACACAAACTGGACAAAACTCAAGATTTTGCTTCTCATGGGACCTACCTGGCCATGGGAGGAGACAGAATATGTCAAAACATAAAATACATTGGCTGGGCGATGAAGACAATCAAATAGAGTCCCCATGAGTAGACACAGAAATGCTCCCAGGCCAGGATCATGCTGTCATCTTATGCATGACACCCCAGTCCTAGAAAAGTCCTAACTGGAGCTCTATAAATTCATGCTGAACATCAGTAGCATTGCTCTAAATGAAGGACCCAACAGCAACCAAAGGAAGCCGGCAATGGCCCCAAGAAATGGAGAGAGCCCCCCATGTCCTCCTGGCATGGCCTTTTCCAAACCAGGAGGTTGAGGAAATGCCAACTCTTTATACAACTATGAAACCTCTAAAACTTGGGGCTTTTTATTTGCTTGGTTTAATTCTATTTTTGTTTTTAAATGTGATTCTTGGGATACTTGCCACAGAATCATCTGGGGTAGTCATTAAAAATGCAAATTTCTAGGCCTCACCTCAAACCTACTGAATCAAAATAACTGGAGGAGGGGCCCAAGAAGCTGCATTTTTAACAAGCTCCTAAATAATGCTGATGCTACATATTACTGATTACAAAATAAAACAAAACAAAAAATAAAGTCAAGTCTACAAGGCCTCTTTTCATTTTAGTTGTAAAGGTCTCCACAAATGGCTCTTCAGAAAGCCCTTGTATAAACTTCCTTTGCAAAAACTCCACAGTCTGGTCACAAGAGAAATGCACTGGAAGACAGAGCCCGCGTGATGGGAGCAGTCCATCAACGGATCCATTCATTGAAAAAGTCTGAGTGCTGAGACACTGGATGGCTTCAGTGGAAGGGCCTCCCTATCTGGGGAGCTGAAGGATAGACTTTCTGGAATATTTCCTACCTGTGAAGAGGGCATGGTAGTGGAGGCCCCTCTCCTTATCTCGATGGGTGCAGACATCAAATAAGTAGGCTTTGATAGGCCCATCAATGAAGTCAGCAGCAAAATCAAAGAGAACCACACCTATCATGGTGATGCTGATGGCCCAAATCAGCTTCCTCCTTGGGTCAGCAATCAAAGCTAAAAGAGAAACAAACATTGGTCTCCTAAATACTGGTTTAGAATGATCCGCATTTTTATTTCCACCCACACTTCCTGTCATCAAATTATTTCCCTTTACTTTCATTTTGCTTTGCTTTTCCAAATAAGAAATAGCTCCATTATTTTTTCAAGTTTTAAAAATGATGCAGTGAATGTCCAGAAAAGGCAGCTCTCTAGAGATAGAAAGTAGACTGAGCAGTTGCCTAGGACTGTCAGGGAGAAGGAAATGGGGAGTGACTGCTAACGGTTACCAGCTTTCTTTCTGGTCAGGGGGACGAAAATGTTGTGTAATTAGATAGTGATGATGGTTATACAACCTTGAGAACATATGAAAAAGCACTGAGTTGTACACTTTTAGATGGTGACTTTTATGGTATGTGAATCATCTCTTTAAATAAAGCTGTTTAAAAAATTATACATGCTGATTGTAAACCATTCCAACCATATAGAAAAGCTGGGGAGATGCTTCTAGACCCCAGCCCCTAGATCTGGTCATCCTTCAGACATCCCTTTACGCACTACTGTAGAGAGGTGTGCACCTGTGCCCTTATGCAGTGCTTCTCAAACTTCAGCGTGCTTAATCACCACTTGGACGACGTGTTAAAACAGATTGTTGGGCTCCACCTTCTGTGAATCTCCTGTGATTCATCAGTAGGGGGGAGGTGGGGCCTCTAACAGCCCCCCACTGAGGCTGATGCTGCAGGCTGGCCCCAAGGGCCGGTTCCGTGGCCCGGGGGTTGGGGACTCCTGGGTTGGAGGACTCTGCTTTGATGAGCACTGACTAAGGAATCGTGTCGTACATGAGCATTTCAGGTGATAAAGGGCAACTTCACAGTGTTAACAGCTAAACAATATTCATCCTATGGCTATGCCACAGTTCACTGACTCACTCACAACTATTTCCCTTGCTTTCAGTTTATTTTTTAAACCTAATATGTAATGTATGCACCTGTTTTTTTTTAACATCTTTATTGGAGCATAACTGCTTTACAGTGTTGTGTTAGTTTCTGCTGTATAACAAAGTGAATCAGCTATACATATACATATATCCCCATATCCCCTCCCTCTTGCGTCTCCCTCCACCCTCCCTATCCCATCCCTCTAGGTGGTCACAGAGCACTGAGCTGATCTCCCTGTATGTACTTGTTTTTAAAATACAGTAAAAATAAGTGGAAAATAAGCCTACCCTCCCCCTCTCACCCCAGCCCTTTAGTACTCCTTCCCTATTGGCAACAATTCTTTCCAGGTTTTTTGTAATTTCTTCCAGAAATACCCTACATTTATAGATTTATGCCCTCTTTTAAATATATACAAATGATAACTGATTATCATCCATTCTGCTAGCCTGAGAGTTATTGCTCAAAAAATGTGTGCTACTTTTAAATTTAATGGTTCTTTTCTCAACGCAATATGTACTACCACCAATTACTGACTAATTGGTGGTGGCTGATTAATGGCTAGAAAAAGTGCTCACCATCAGGTTTATGTCCACAATTTGCAGTGCAAAAATGTCCCCTTGAGCTACCAGGCTGATGCCCTGTACCTATTAAAAGGTTCCACAGAAAGCTGTGAACATAATTAACCCTCATCTGGACACAAAGTTACATTTATTGTAAAAATTTATGGAGCCATTTGGCAGCTGGTTAATTTGAGAAAGTACTAAATAAGGTATAACGGGCGGGCTTCCCTGGTGGCGCAGTGGTTGAGAGTCCGCCTGCCGATGCAGGGGACGCGGGTTCGTGCCCCGATCCCGGAAGATCCCACATGCCGCAGAGCGGCTGGGCCCGCGAGCCATGGCCGCGGAGCCTGTGTGTCCGGAGCCTGTGCTCCGCAACGGGAGAGGCCACAGCAGTGAGAGGCCCGCGTACAGCAAAAAAAAAAAAAAAAAAAAAAAAAAAAGGTATAACGGGCATTAAAAAACAACCATAATTGATAAACATGTAAAAATATGTAATTTAATAAAATAGGTAAAAATATAATCCTACTTTCAAATTCTCACAATTGAAAAATAATGTATCCTGATGTTTCTAAAAGTAAAGTTGCCTAACCACAGAATTTGGGTCACTCAAAGGTGGAAACTCAATGTAACTTAGGAGAGAGAATCAGTTTTAACCGATTTCTGACTGTGGCGTAAAGAAATCTGCATTCTCCTTTCAGCGAGCTGCATAACAGGACCCTTCTCCCGGCCTGCCCACCTTGTGCTGCCCACTGACCTGATACGATAGCGTCCCCGTTAAGGTACATAGCCATGCCCAGGAGCATCACGACGCCCAGCGTGAGGATGTAGGGTCTCCGCCGTCCCCACCGGGCCCGGCAGTGGTCGCTGGCCAGTCCCACCACGGGCTGCAGCAGGAATCCCAGGATAGGGCTCAGGAGCCACACCATGCTGTAGAGACTCCTGGGCAGGCCCACGCTGAGCAGGACTGGGGTCACGTAGGCCGCCTCCACCGCATAGCAAAACTCCCGGCCGAACATGGCCATGCTGTGCATGACCAGGCTCCCTGTGGGTCTTTTGGGAGGCTCCACAGAGCCGAAGGGGCCCTCCTCAGCAAGAGATTTGTAGGTGTGGATGCCAGGCTGCCCACTGCTGTCGCCCATGGCCACTGGGTGAGGAACCTGCCTGCAAGCCCACCACCTCTTGCGTGGCCCTGGGGTTTGCACTCCCAGCTGGATTTGAGGTGGAGCCCGGCTGAGCGGCCAACGGAGATGGTCAGGCTGGGGGAGGGGCTCAAATTCTTTCATGCCTCTAAGATCACAAGTTATGATGAGAAGGAAGGGGGGTGGGGCCTGGAAAGCATGATGGAGATTAGCTGCTGTGAGCCCTCTGGCTCCTTAGAATGTTTTTCTAAAAGAGTCTTCCTTTGTACTGTTCTCTCTGCCTCTCTCTCTTTCTCTCTCTCTCTCTCTCTCTCTCTCTCTCTCACACACACACACACACACACACACACACAATCTATGTCACACAATCACACACAGCTTTGAGACAATAAAGCCCTATAATCCAGATGTTAAGTATGAATGAGTCGATATCTTTTTTCTAAACTTTTCTAGGTATAAATATTCTGTCCTCTCCTGAACACAAGCTTTCTACACACACACACATATAGTCAATTAACTAGACTTCAAACAGTGGGAGGTCGCCCTTTCCCCTAAATCACTAGCTCTCTCACAGCACTGTGATAGTTTCCTTCATTGCACTTAACACACTTCAGATAGTTCGTGTTTATTCTCCTTCCCCTATGTTGGTCTTTGATCCCCTTATGAGCAGTGATCTGGTCTGTTTTGCTCATTATGGCATCTAGCATACCTGGCACCTAGTAGGTCCTCAATAAACATGTGCTAAAGGAATTACAGAATGAATAAAGTGTATACACAACATTTTGTAATGCCAGTCAACTGCCTGTTTGCTCAGATCCATTCCCTCCCCCTCATACTATGCTCTATACCATAAGGGACTACATTTCCCAGGTTCCCTTGCTCTCTGGCTTCTAGGTAGAGTTGTCCAATCAGAGGCACTGGTGGGAAGACTGGGGGCAGGAGAAAGGAAGAAATCAGTATACTTCCTCCCCTCTCTTTCTCCATCCTGAGATGTCTCTGGCAGTGGCTGCATCTCCATTGTGGGTCCAGCTGCCAACCTTAGCTTGCCCCTATAACACTACCTTTCCCACCGATCCTGCAGCTATGGGAGTGGTCTTGGCTTCCTGTGGTTGCTCGTATCTGAGTTGCCTCACTGTCCCCTGGGCTTCTCATCTCTTCTATCACCAACGTAATTCTCCATAATAAATTTCCTCTGTTTTAAAGACTTCGAGTGGGTCATATTTTCCTTGTTGGACCTTGAATTCAAATGAAAATGTGAGTGGCAAGGGAAACATGATCTCATAGGAAAGGCCCTCAAAATGGTTTAACAGCAAGACTTGGAGTCAAAATATGAAAGTTTAAATTCTGGCTCTGCCTCCTTCTACCTGTATTTCCCTGAGCAAATCACTTAAAGTGGTATTTCCCAAACTGTGTGCCAAGGTGCCCCAGGGCACCACAGTGAACTCAAAGGGGTATCTCAGGAGATTTAAAAATTTAAAGAGAGTAAACTCAGAGAAACTCAACATCTTTCAGATACTACATGAAGAATGAAATAGTTCATACTCACAACATAAGACTGTACTACAATCCCTTCAATGACTTTAGATTTTTGTGAGGTTGGGTTTTCCACAGCCATGATAAAAAGCAAGTATTGTGGGACTTCCCTGGTGGCACTGTGGTTAAGAATCCGCTTGCCAATGCAGGGGACACGGGTTTGATCCCTGGTCCGGGAAGATCCCGCATGCCGCGGAGCAACTAAGCCCATGCACCACAACTACTGAGCCTGTGCTCTAGAGCCTGCAAGCCACAACTACTGAAGCCCATGTGCCTAGAGCCCGTGCTCTGTAACAAGAGAAACCGCCGCAATGAGAAGCCCGCGCACTGCAACGAAGAGTAGCCCCCACTCACCACAGCTAAAGAAAGCCTGCACACAGCAATGAAGACCCAACGCAGCCAAAAGAAAAAAAGAAGCAAGTACTGTATGAATATCAATGTGGAACAGAAAACGAGGGTAGTGACATCCAATCTGATTCCAAGGCACGAGAAGCTGCAGTGCCCAACAGGTGCCTATGACCCATTAGTGACTAAAAATGAAATAAGGAGGGAGATCAAGATGGTGGAGTAGGAGGATGTGGAGCTTAATTCCCCCCACAAACACATCAGAAATACATCTACATGTGGAACAATGCTCACAGAAAAGCAACTGGAAACTGGCAGAAGATCTTCTATACAACCAAAGCTGCAAGAAAGATCTCCACGTAACCAGGTAGAATGAAAAACAAACAAACAAAAAAAGACAAAAAGCCTCCAGAAAGGAGAGAGAAAGAATTCCTCAGACAAGGAAAAACTAAAAGAGTTAAGTAATACTAAACCTACCCTAAAAGAAATATTGGAAGGTCTTCTCTAAATAGAAAAGAAGCAAGTATCTATGGGAAAGGGGAAACACAATAGAAAAAGCAAATATATCAAAGGATTGAAGATCATTTTAAAAAGCCAGTATACAGATTTTAAAAAAAAATTTTAAATTTTGTAAAAGCAATTATAACTACAATGAACAGCAAAAGGATAAACACGAAGATGTAAAATAGGACATCAAAATCGTAAAATGTGGGGGAGTGGAGTAAAAAACTGTAGATATTTTAGAATGTGTTTGCATTTGCATGACTATCAGTTTAAAGCAAGCAGATATAATTATGGGTCAATATACTTGAACTCCAGGGTAACCACCAATCAAAAACATAAAATCGATGCACAAAACCAAAAAGAAAGGAACTCAAGCATACTACAAAAGAAAACCATCAAACCATAAAAGGAGAAATAAAAAGTAATGAACAAAGAATAATTCCAAAATCAATTGGAAAACAAGGTTTAAAATGGCAATAAGTACATACCTATCAATAATTACTTTAAATGTCAGTGAACTAAATGCTCTGATCAAAAGACAGAGTTGCAGACTAGATTAAAAAAACAAAAGCCCACCATATGCTGCCTGCAAGACACTCACTTCAGGAAGAAAGATACAGACTGAAAATGAGGGCACAGAAAAAGATATTTCATGCAAATGGAAACGACAAGAAAGTGGGGTAGCAACACTCATATCAGACAAAATAGACTTTAAAACAAAGGCCATAAAGACAAAGAAGGACATTACATTATGATAAAGTGATCAATACAAGAAGAGGATATTATACTCATTAGCATATATACACCCAGTATAGGAGCATCTAAATATATAAAACAAATACTAACAGACATAAAGGGAGAAATTGACAGTAATACAATAATAGTAAGAGACTTTAACACCTCACTGACATCAAGGAACAGATCATCCAGACAGAAAATCAATAAGGCAACAGAGGTCTTAAATGACACAATAGACTAGTTGGGCTTAATACAGAAAAAAAAAAAAAAAAAAAAAAAAAAAAAAAAAAAACAGAATACACATTCTTTTCAAGCACACATGAAACATTCTCTAGGGTAGGTCACAAAACAAGCCTCAACAAATTTAAGAGAACAGAAATTATTTCAAGCATCTTTTCTGACCACAACGGTATGAAACTAGAGATCAACCACTGAAAGAAAAACAAGAATGATTACATGGAGACTACACGATATGGTACTAAAAAGCCAATGAGTCAACAATGAAATCAAAGAAGAAATGAGAAAGTATCTCGAGACAAATGAAAATGACAACACAACCTCACAAACTCTATGGGATGCAGCAAAAGCAGTTCTAAGAGGGAAGTTAACAGAGATACAGTCCTTTCTCAAGAAACAAGAAAAATCTCAAATAAACAACCTAACCTACCACCTAAAAGAATTAGAAAAAGAAGAACAAACAAAACCTAAAGTCAGCAGAAGGAAGGAAATAATAAAGATCAGAGAGGAAATAAATAGAGATTTAGAAAACAATAGGAAAAAACCAATTAAACCTAGAGGTGGTTCTTTGAAAGGGTAAACAAAATTGACAAACCAAGAAAAGAGAGAGGACCCAAATAAAATAAGAAATGAAAGAAGAGAAATTATAACTGATACTACAGAAATACAAAAAAATTTAAGAGAATACTATGAACAGTTACATGCCAACAAATTGGACAACATAGATGAAATGGACAAGTTTCTAGAAACATACAGCCTACCAAAACTGAGCAAGAAGAAACAGATAATTTGAACATCACTAGAAGTAAAATAGAACCTATAATTAAAAAACAAACAAACAAACAAAAAAAAACTCCCTGCAAATAAAAGTCTAGGACTGGACAGCTTCACTGGGAAATTCTACCAAACATACAAATAAGAACTTACATGTAACCTTCTCAAACTACTCCCCAAAATTAAAAAGGAAAGAACATTCCCAAAGTCATTCCAGGTAGTCACCATCACCTTGATACCAAAACCAGACAAAGACACTACCAAAAAAGAAAATTACAGGACAATACCTTTGATAAATATAGATGCAAAAATCCTCAATAAATATTGGCAAACCGAATCCAACAATACATAAAAAGGATCACACACCACGATCAAGTTGGATTCATTCCAGGGCTGCAAAGATGGTTCAACAAACACAAATCAATGTGATATACCACATTAACAAAAGAAATGACAAAAACCACAGGATCATCTCAATAGACACAGAAAAAGCATTTGACAAAATTCAACATCCATTCATGATAAAAACTCTCACCAAAGTGGGTATAGAGAGAACATATCTCAACATAATAAAAGCACTTAAACCCACAGCCAACGTAATACTCAACAGTGAAAAGCTGAAATTTCTTTCTCGCTAAATTCAGGAATAAAACAAGGATGCACACTCTCACCACTTCTATTCAACATAGTATTGGAAGTCCTAGCCACAGCAATCAGACAAGAAAACGAAATAAAAGGTATTCAATTTGGAAGCGAAGAGGTAAAACTGTCACTATTTGGAGATGACATGATACTCTATACAGAGAACCTTAAAGACTCTACACAAAAACTATTAGAACTAATTAATGAATTCAGCAAGGTAGCAGGATACAGATACAGAAATCTGTTGCATTTCTTTACAGTAACAATGAAATATCAGAAAGAGAAGTTAAAGAACAATCCTGTTTAAAATTGTATTTAAAAATACCTAGGAAGGGCTTCCCTGGTGGCACAGTGGTTAAGAATCCACCTGCCAATGCAGAGAACACAGGTTCAAGCCCTGGTCCGGGAAGATCCCACATGTCACAGAGCAACTAAGTCCATGCACCACAACTACTGAGCCTGCACTCTAGAGCCCACGAGCCACTACTACTGAGCCCACGTGCCACAACTACTGAAACCCGCATGCCTAGAGCCCATGCTCCACAACAAGAGAAGCCACTGCAATGAGAAGACTGCGCGTCGCAATGAAGAGTAGCCCCTGCTCGCTGCAACTAGAGAAAGCCCGTGTGCAGAAACAAAGACCCAATGCAGCTGAAAATAAATAAATTAAATTAATTAATTTTTAAAAATACCTAGGAATAAACTTAACCAAGGAGATGAAAGACCTACATGCTGCAAACTATAAAACATTGATAAAGGAAACTGAAAATGATTCAAAGAAATGGAAAGTCCATGCTCTTGGACTGGAAGAATTAACACTGTTAAAGTGGTCATACTAACCAAAGCAATCTACAGATTTAATGTGATCCCTATCAAAATAGCCATAACATTTTTCACAGAACTAGAAAAAAAGAATTCTAAAATTTATGTGGAACCACAGAAGACCCAAAATTGACAAGGCAATCCTGAGGAAAAAGAACAAAGCTGGAGGCATAACCCTTCCAGACTTCAGACAATACCACAAAGCTACAGTTATTAAAACTTCACACTACTGGCACAAAAACAGACATGTAGATGGAATAGAATAGAGAGCCCAGAAATAAACCCACACACCTACAGTCAATTAATCTATGACAAAGGAGGCAAAAATACACAATAGAGAACAGACAGTCTCTTCAATAAGTGGTGTTGGGAAAGGTGGACAGCTACATGTAAATCAGTGAAATTAGAACACTCCCTCACACCATATACAAAAATAAACTCAAAATGGTTTAAAGACCTAAATATAAGATGTGACACCATAAAACTCCTAGAAGAGAACATAGGTAAAACATTCTCGGACATAAATCGTAGCAATATTTTCTTAGATCAGTCTCCCAAGGTAATAGGAACAGAAGCAAAAATAAACAAGTGGGATCTAATCAAACTTATGAGCTTTTGCACAGCAAAGGAAACCATTAACAAAATGAAAAGACAACCTGCGGAATGGGAAAAAATACTTGCAAATAATGCAACCAACAAGGGCTTAATTTCCAAAATATACAAACAGCTCATACTATTCAATAGCACAAAAACAAACAACCCAATCAAAAATGAGCGGAAGACCTAATAGACATCTCTCCAAAGAAGACATACAGATAGCCAAAAGGCACATGAAAAGATGCTCAACATCCCTAATTATTACTGAAATGGAAATTAAAACCACAATGAGGTATCACTTCACACCAGTCAGAATGGCTATTATCAAAAAGTCTTCAAATAATACTGAAGACAGTGTGGAGAAAAGGGAACCCTCCTACTGTTGGTGGCAACGTATACTGGTGCAGCCACTATGGAGGGTATAGAGGCTCCTTAAAAACCTAAAAATAGCGCTACCATGTGATCCAGCAATCCCACTTGAGTACGTAGCCAGCCAGAAAACATGAAAACTCTAATTCAAAAAGATACATGCACCCCAATGTTCACAGCAGCATTATTTACAATAGCCAAGACATGGAAACAACCCAAGTGCCCATTAGCAGACAGTTAGCTTAAGGAGATGTGGTATACATACACAATGGACTACTACTCAGCCATAAGAGAATGAAATGTTGTCATTTGCAGCAATATGGATGGACCTAGAGATTATACTTAGTGAAGTAAGTCAGACAGAGAAAGACAATTATATGGTATCACTTATACGTGGAATCTAAAAAATAATACAAATGAATCTATGTATAAAACAGAAACAGACTCACAGAAAACAAATTTATGATTACCCAAGGGGGAAGGGGTGAGGGAAGGATAAATTAGGAGTATGGGATTAACAGATACAAACTACTATATATAAAATCAACAAGGATTTACTGAATAGCACAGGGAACTATATTCAATATCCTGTAATAACCTATAATGGAAAATAGTCTGAAAAGTATATATACATAACTGAATCACTTTGCTGTATACTAAACACAATATTGTAAATCAACTATACTTCAATTTTAAAAAAGAATGAAATAAAAAATGTCTTCAATGTACTTGCATTATATTTTTCAAACAGCTTAATAAGTTGTTAGGACATAAATACTTCAGTTGTTGGGACCTAATTATTTATAAGTGGAATGATTAGGTATTTCTTCTGACCTAGGGGCACCATGAAAAAATTACTAAGACACTAAGGGAGATGTGAACTAAGACGGTTTAGGACCATCTGAGGCTTGTGTCCACATCTATAAAATGGAGAAACCTGCCCTACCTTCCCCTTGTGATCACTGAAGAGCAACTGAGATACTGTATGTCACAGATGTAACATCTGTTCTCCACTCCCCCATCCTGACGGAACCTGGACTAGCTTCAGGAATCCACCCCTCCCTCAAATACCCATGTGCTTCCAGGAAGTTGAGTCCAGGGGAGCTCCAGGAGCAGGTTGGCTTTATCTAAGGATAAGCCTACCCTCTCTGCCAAAGACTGGTGCAGGACTGGTTTGTGACTTATCTAGATCCAGCGAGACACAAGACAAGGTTTGCTGAGGGCTCCTGAGACGCTCTCTTCTTCTGGATGTTGCTGTGTGTGGAAATGAGATCCAGAACTTGCTACATGATGGGGAAAAAAATGAAGGTGAAAGCTGGGTAGGGAAGTTGAACAGTAGTCCAGGGAAGAGGTGATAGGGGTCTGGATGAAAGCAGCAATGGGAGACGGGCAGAAGGATGGATATGGGAGCTCTGAAGGTGGAACTGACAGCAATTCACTGTTGAGTTTCATTCCTTTAATAAATATTCACAAAGTTTCCAGTCATGGGCCAGGCACTACTCTAGGAACTGGGGACTTAGCAACGAAACCTAGAGAGTCCTCCACAAAGCTTCCGCTCTAGCCTGCACTGGTTAAGGAATGAGGGCTGGGGTCAATCAGCATGTCAGCAGTGATACACAGTGTGAAGGAAAATGAAATAGGGTGAGTGGAGAGCGAGGGACAAGGCAGCTGCCATCCTGGACAGGGGTCAGGAAAGGACTCTCCGTAAGGGACATGTGAACAGTGGCCGAATGACGTGAGGCGTAAGCCGTGGGGGCCCACTGGGGGCAGAGGGAGATAGGACAGGAGTGGAAGCTGGAGACTGGTAAGAGGAGGAAAAGTCTAGTAACACTTTCAAATGCATGACGGTGGAGTTTACTGATACAGAGACACGTTTGGATGATACCAACAGTCAGCTACACACAGGAGCAGGTCTCGATGGAGAGGTGGCAACTATCTGAAGGAAACCTCAAGGACATTTTCTAAAATTCCAGTTCTAAGACACTGGCTGAATGATTTCCTTACCAAATTAAAAGGATCAGACTATTCTATCTAAGGACATTCATTCTGGTTAACAGTAGAGACTAAAATATTTCAAGGAGTAACAAAAGGCGATTTTACTGCTATTTAAAGAACTTTCTTGAAAGTTTTTCACAAACTTAAAAGCATGAGTAAACTTTGGGAGGATAAAAGCTTTATTTAATAAAAAGCATTATATTAGTTCATTTAAAGTATATTATAAATATATAAATATTTAAAATCAACAAATATAACCAATCAAGTAAATTGGAAGGCAGAAAAACTGCCACAATTTAGTACAAACTAAAAATCCTCCTAAATCAAAAGCCATGATGTTAACCGTTTTCAGAATGCAATCATCACTCTATAATCAGCCTTGTTTCCTGATTAGAATAGTTGGACCACTGTGATATTGTTTTTTCATGTTTCCATGCATTCAATTTTTTGCATTATTCTATACTGTAAATGCAATATTCAAATTCATTTGAGTTGTGGGGCTTAGAACTTAGAGATTAGCTCTTGGTTTATTACTTTCAATAATTTTATCTGACTTGAGCTGACTGATCTCTTCCTGGCTGAAGCCAAACTCTCTGAGTATCTCTTCAGTGTGTTCTCCTACAAAGGGATCCCTTTCGGATGAAGGGACAGCTGGGGTGCTGGACAGCTGGGGTGCAGGGCGGGGACTCACACCCTGCTCCCTGTCAGTAATAAATGAGCCCCGATCTTTGTGGTGACCACAATGCGTAACCTCCTCAAAAGTCAAAACAGGAGTCACGCAGGCATCTGTGCCGTCAAAGATCTCACACCACTCTGCCTTCGTCTTCTTTGCAAATATATCTGCAAATTTCGTCTTCATTTCTGGCCAATCAGTTATGCTCATCTGACTGGGAAGTTCATCAGACTTTAGCCCAAGTCCTGAGAGAAAAACACAATTTCTTAAATTAGTATGCTTTGGGTAGAGTAAATATAATCAGTGAAAATGAGTTTTGAACTCACTATAGTCGCCCAAAACAGGACGTTCTATAGGGTTTCTCAAATGAGTCAAAAGAAGAAATTCAGGGCTTCCCTGGTGGCGCAGTGGTTGAGAGTCCGCCTGCTGATGCCGGGGACACTGGTTCATGCCCCGGTCCGGGAGGATCCCACATGCCGCGGAGTGGCTGGGCCCGTGAGCCGTGGCCGCTGAGCCTGCGCGTCCGGAGCCTGTGCTCCGCAGCGGGAGAGGCCACAACAGTGAGAGGCCCGCATACCAGAAAAAAAAAAAAGAAGAAGAAATTCAAACTCAACTTGAAGTTGGAGCCAAAGGCTGGAGAAGGTAGTAGGGGTAACAGGACTCAAAACAGACTTTCCAAGTCTTTGCCAAGATTTTATTATTTACATTTCATCCAAAATAGTCTATTTTTAATGGTCTAGTTTCCAGAAGCTGACTTCTTCCTTCTGAGTAGGTTTTTAAAAAGAAATTTCCTCATGCTGTTACTATCTGTCATATTGAATTAAAATAACTCCATGTGCTTCCCTGGTGGCACAGTGGTTAAGAATCCGCCTGCCAATGCAGAGGACACAGGTTCGATCCCTGGTCCAGGAAGATCCTGCATGCCGCAACTACTGAAGCCCGCACACCTAGAGCCCGTGCTCCGCAGCAAGAGAAGCCACCGCAATGAGAAGCCCGCGCACGGCAACAAAGAGTAGCCCCTGCTCACTGCAACTAGAGAAAAGCCCACCCGCAGCAACAACAAAGACCCAATGCGCAGCAACAAAGACCCAACACGCAGCAACAAAGACTCAATGCAGCCATAAATAAATAAATAAATAAAATAAATAAGTTTATATTTTAAAAAACCATATTTCGTATAGTGCTCCCAAACCCTACAAAAGCTAAAATCTAAACACATTTATACAAGACTACAGGCAGACCTCGTTTTATTGTGCTTCACTTTATTGCACTTCACAGACACTGCATTTTTACAAATGGAAGGTTTGTGCCAACCCTGGGTGGAGCAAGTCTATGGGTGCCACTTTTCCCAACAGCATTTGCTCACTTCATGTCTCTGTGTCACATTTTGGTAATTCTTGCAATATTTCAAACCCTCCACCAGCAAAAAGATTACAACTCATGGAAAGCTCAAATGATGGTTAGCATTTTTTAGCAATAAAGTATTTTTCAATTAAGGTATGTACATTGTTTTTTTAGACAATGCTACTGCATACTTAATAGACTACAGTATCATGTAAACATAGCTTTTATGTGTACTGGGAAACCAAAAAATTCATGTGATTTGCTTTACTGAGATAGTCCCTTTATTGCAGTGGTCTGGAACCCAACCCACAAAGTCTGTGAGGTATGCCTGTACCTCTGTTTTCAAGGAAGAAGTATAAAGATAAATGATTAAATTCAAGATTGCAATTTTATAAATAATGTTCATTTCTCTTTATTTTCGTCAAATAAAAGAGCTCTAGGAGGGCAGTGATATTCGACTCATTACTCTTACAACCCTGCTGTGACCTAGGAACAAAGGACTTGTGAAATAACCAAAGACACACGCAAATTGTTCCTATAGCAAACAGGACAGAAAATTATCAGCCAGCCAATCAACAGAGAGAGCCTTTTTTGCTCTCTCAAGTATGAAGAACTTTGAAGGGCCCATCAACACAAGGGACAGAAAGGATGAAAGCATCCGCCAGGGGATATCACAGGAAGGATGGCTTCTCTGCCCCATGACCTGATCTGTGCTTCCTTTATTGACTACAAGCACCTACCCCTGTAGATACAACCAAACTCCAGTGCTGATTAAATTATACCCAAGGGGACACTTTGTTGGGGTTTGGTGTAACTGTCATTTTTATTCCCTCTTGTAGAAGAGGGTTTCTAAATTTAAATTGCACATAATATTTTGTATAAGTTTGGCCAAGTTAATCAAGTAATTCTCACTTTTATCATCCTTTCCGTATCTACCATGTTGAAAAACAATGACCAATTGTAAGCTGCTCTGAAGATACAAAAGTGCCTATGGAGGTAAGAAGACATGAATACTGCAGGCTCTTCTTAGTGTTTTGAGGGATATGAGGAGAATTCACATAGTTCTGAACAGCTGTGAAAAAACACCTGTGAGATATACAAGTACATTTTTCTCTGTAGCCACATGTCCCACTCAAAACCAGGAAAGACATGGAGCCATAGTTTCAGGTTTATCACTAAAATCTATAAGGAAATGTTTCTAAGGGTGTCTTTCACTTTGCTTTCACTTTCCTGATAGCCCCGAACTCTGGGATTAAAAAACACACAAAACGAGCAGTTGGCCAAAAGCATTTAAGTAGACCACAGCTATGGATGGAAACATATTTGCATGCTTTTTTAAACAGTTTTTTAAAAATAAAAAATCAGAATGTGATCAGAATCATAAACTAAATAAAATTGGAGTCAATAGTTCTCCAACAAACACTATACTTGAGATTACACAGATCATACTTTGTATACTGGAAAATACTAGAAATCAAAAGACCCCAGGCTCTACCCCTAACTCTGACACGCCAGCTCTTCCATCATACTATCACCCTTTCTCAGCCCACAATTTCCCAGCCAGGGACCCCTCATCAAGGCCCCAGGACGAACTACCAGTGGTTTAGGGCAGGCTGCTTCCTGTGCTGCTGACAGCCTATGCGTAACTCTGAGTCCATCCCCCATAGAACACAATTATCGATTGTGGCTAGTTTTTATAGTACAATCAATATTCAATTTCTGCTATTATAAGTCAAACAGACTTTCAGAAACTGACCTGGGGACTCAGACACCATTTAAAACTTGGGAAAATATGTTTTGATTTCCAAAAAACTACCTTACACGTACAAGTATACACACACACACACACACACACAATTATACAAAATATTTATTGTTTTAAGTACACGTCATAAACTTTCTGCTCTGTAACACAGTATTAGGCACATATTAAGCAGTCAAAATGTATGCTGCAAGTATGCAATGACATATGTACAAAGATTAATGCTTATTAATAAACAATAAACATTATGTGTTATAATGTAAACCTGGAAAAAACGTAAATTAACTTGAATAAGGAAGTGGTTAAATAAATTTTAGTACAGGCATACCACGGAATATGATATGGCTGCTATATAAAGAGGGTGAGGCTGAAGATCTTTGGTACTGACAAAAAAGGATGTCTTAGCTATATTTTTGAATAAAAATAGTTATTAATTATAAATTTATATAATTAAATAGATTATATATAAATTGTAAAAAAATTTTAATTGTGTTTGTATGTACACAGGGAAAGTTCTTCTTTAATTGTGTTTGTATGTGCACACGGAAAGTTCTTCATATCCCAAACTTACCCAAAGCGGAAGGACAAGGGAGAATTTTTTTCTCTTACTTTACAAATTCTGTATTGTTTACATTTTTTTTCGTTAAAAAACTATATTATTTTGAATTTTTTTCATTTTTTTAAATTGTGGTAAAATACACAAAATATAAAATGTACCATTTTAATCACTATTAAGAATACAGTACTGTGTCATTAAGTACATTCATATTGTTCTGGAACCATTACCACCATCCATCTCCAGAACTTTCCATCTTCCCCAATTGAAACTCTATACCCATTAAACACTAACTCTCCATTCCCTGCTTCCCCAGCTCCTCGCAACCACCGTTCTACTTTCTATGAATTTGACCACTCCAGGTATCTCATATAAGTGGAATAATACAATATTTGTCCTTCTGTGACAAGCTTATTTCACTTAGCATAATGTCTTCAAGGTTCATCCATGTTCAGCATATATCAGAATTTCTTTCTTTTGTAAGGCTGACTAATATTTCATTGTTTTTTATATATATCACATTTTGTTTATCCATTCATCTGTTGATGGACACCTTGGTTGCTTCCACCTTTTAGCTACTGTAAATAATGCTATGAACATGGATGTACAAATATCTGTTCAAGTTCCCGCTTTTAATTCTTTTGGATATATACCCAGAAGTAGAATCGTTGGATCGTATGGTAATTCTATGTTTAATTTTTTGAGAAGCCACTATACTATTTTCCACAGTGGCTGCAGTTTTACATTCGCAACAGTAATGCATGGGGTTCTGATTTCTCCACATCATCACCAACACTTGTTATTTTCTGGTTTTCTTTTAATAACATTTTGAAATTTTAAAACAACTTTAAAAAATTCTCTATTGTGGGCTTCCCTGCTGGAGCAGTGGTTGAGAGTCCACCTGATGATGCAGGGGACACGGGTTCGTGCCCTGGTCCGGGAAGATCCCACATGCCGTGGAGCGGCTGGGCCCGTGAGCCATGGCCGCTGAGCCTGTGCGTCCAGAGCCTGTGCTCCGCAACGGGAGAGGCCACAACAGTGAGAGGCCCGTGTACCGCAAAAATAAAATAAAATAAAATAAAATTCTCTATTGCTTATCTGATTTACTACAAGAGTCTCAAGAGGTCATGAAATTCTCAGTACTTTCAGATTTCTTTGCCCTGGAAAGCAGCAGGGCATAGCACAGAGGAGTTGGAGACTTACAAAAACCTTGTGTATTTATGTTCAGATACTGAGAGCTAAATGAAGGTATGTTCTCAAAGATCTCAGTATATAAGGTGAAATAAATAAATTAAAACTACCTCAAAAAATCATTACAGATATGGGGGTTTGTCCAGTTAGGCCTGAGAGAGAAGTAATGTGTATGGGTCAAGGAAAAGTACTATTTTTGCAAATCAATATTGTAGATGAAAGAAGATGCTGAGGCATTTCGGCATGGACTATGTAGATTAAACAAAAGCTGACTGAACTTGCTAAGTCCACCTAAAGCACAAGCTACCTGCCAGCTAAGGATCCTTAGTGAACTTTAAAGGGAGAGGACATGAAAGGTACCACAAAAGGCCGTGACTGCAAAACAACTGGAGGGGTTACAGAGTTTAGACTCAGAAAGAGGAAGCCCGGGAGAAGACGATTACAAGTCAAGGGCTGGAGCAGTCTGCCTGCTATAAAACGCAGTGGAGTGTGGATGTTAGAAATGATCATTCTAAACATGTAAGTTTTTAAGAAAACAACAAAATACACCACAGAGGGGAGTTAAATTCTGAAATGACAGAGCAAGGACCTTCAAAAATTGGCTCCTGCATGAAAGCAACAAGAACACTGGCACAAATTGTCAGAATCAACAGTTTTGTAACTCTAGAAATTAACTAAAAGCTTGCAACAATCTAAGGAGCATATTTAAGAAAAAAAATGACTGAACTCAGTAAGACCAGTGAGCTTTGTGGTGTTATAACTTAGGCTAATTTCATCCCTCTCTCCCCAGCTCTGTGATGGCCTTGAAAACCAACAGGCTCTCAACAATGGTAGTCGTGAAAACCAGTAGGTTAACAGCCAAGGAAGAGGAGGCAAAATGAGTTTGAAGCTCCCGCAAAATCCTCCCCCGAGAGAAGCGCCAATGTTTGGCCTGTCTGACAGCTGCCTGAAAACCCCCATCCTCAGGGCTTGTCTTTATTTGATCTGACTCAGAGCTTACACTGCCCTATTCCTGAGACATTTGTCAAAAAAAAAAAAAAAAAAAAAAAAAAAAAAGTCAGTTGCAACTGTCATTTAGAATTGCCTGTGCATGGTGATAACAAAATTTCACTGAAGATTAGTTAATTTTATTATTATATTTAAATTCCCTATAGACAAAAACACAAGGTTTTTGTAAGGCACAGACTCCACTATGTTATGTACCTGCTGCTTCCTAGGGCCCTGCACCCCAGAGTGGGAGTGTTGTTCCCACCACTCAGCCCCTCGTATAGCATTGCTCTGTCCAGAATTTTGAATTGATCTCTAGTCTTAGTCTTAATTTCTGGCCGGAAAGGCATCCTCTATGATCTAGATAAACCATTTTGTTCTATGATTTCTCTAACTTATAGTTAAGTTGGTGAAGTTAATATAGTTGATCACAGAATGCTTTCTGAGGCTAGCAGAAACAGTCCTTTCGGCAATATACAAATAACTCTGAGTAGCACTGCGCATCTGAAAAGCTACCAAACACGGCAATAAAACTCCAAACTTAAAGCTGAAAGATAAATGTGCTGCAACCAGCCTGTCACATTGCTTCAGAGTATATTCTAAGACTTCTTAGATACTAAATTATCTGTAAACTTTAAATTCACATTTCACAGGAACAAAGTAACTTCAGTCCAATTATGAATTAGGGAAGAGGGGATCCCAAATCTTCCTGCTAACTTGTGGCAACATGTCAATGAGATGAGAATCTGCAAGAAAGGTAAACTGCAGAAGCATCAAGTGGTGGTAACATATGCCAACAAACTCTCATTCACCAAAGTCTCTCTGTGCTCTGGCGACCCCATCACTGAAGTACCATGAGGGACATCTATCAAGGAACAAAAACTGGTAGAATCAGTAGATCATTTCTAGGGAAGAAAAGGATGTGGGCACACATGGGCAAGATAAATATCCAATATTACGGAGTATGAAATGTGATAAAAACACTGAACTACCACAAAAAGGATTATTATTTTTTTAATCTGAGCTATTTTACAGACTTGTAAAATTACTTGTAAATTTAAAAGATGGGGGAAGTGCCCCACAATATAATGATGGCTATAATTAGGTTAATTATAAAGTGGATATATAATAAAAGACATCATGAACTTCAAAAGACTCCAAAATAGAGTCTATAAAACATCCACAGAAAAGAGGTACTCACCCCTGAGCAGCAGCTCATAGAACTGGGGCTCTAATGCTCCAACAGCCATGAACCCGCCATCCGCCGTCCTGTAGGTTGTGTAGAAAGGTGCTCCACCATCTAACATGTTCTGTCCACGAGGCTGTTCCCACAGTCCTGTTTGTTGGGTTTTCCACAGAAAAGAACCTAGATATGCTGTTCCTTCCACCTTTGAAGAAACAGAATACAGTATGAATCCAGACAATTCAACTGTAAAAAGCATGATCGATTTCTACTTGAGTTTTTAAAAAATATTTGTATAAAAATGTTTATCTTAGAATATAGGAAGATTATATCTAATTATACAACTTCTTTGATATTTCAAGAAAGTGAGTTAGAGCAGGCTTATGATAGAGTGAGTTTCTGCACTATTCAGATCAGGGAACACTGTTCAGACAAGACTTAAAGGAACTACTTTTGTTCTTCCTTTCAAATAAGATTGGCAGAATGTTGATAATTTTTGAAGCTAAGTGAGGGTACATGGAAGTTCATTATACATTCTCTTTACTTTTATATATGTTAACAACTGTCATGATAAAAAAAGTTGAAAACAAAGCAAAAAGGTTTTTTTAAAAATCTATCATCTGATCTCAATACCTACAAACACATACACACAGATATATGAAGCATATCACATTTTAAAGGTAAATCACATGACAGTTAAATTTAGTTTTTTCTAGTTTGACTCCAAGCCCAAGAAAGCTAATTTGAGTATTTAATATATCTTAACTTTAATAATCACTAGAAAGTTACAAAATAAACATAACAGTATGGGTGGCAGGTATATGGGTTTTCAGAGTACAGACAAACTAGTTTGGGAATGCCAACTTCCCACTAGTCCTGAAGTAACGGGAATGGATTCACAAACTCAGGCATGATTATCACAAGGCTGGATGCACTGGGCTATCTAAAGAAGATGACTTCCCTATCCCTATGGCTTTATGATCCTAAGGATTCTGGCACCACAGGGAGAAGGCCATCAAAGCATCCTTGTCTCTGAGGTTACCAACGGAGGGGCCCCATTCCAACTGTGAGCATGGGACTTCTCACAGATTCTGGCTGTAAAACAAACACAAAATAGATCTTTAGATACATCCCAGTTTTCCCGTTTAACTTGAGGAAGCTCATGCACACTTCCATTCATGGATCCGACATTTGTTGTCACCAAGTAGTGGAGTTTGTATCAGTGGCCTATGGTGGCGCTGTTTTTTGAAATGGGGTTACAGAGATCTTAGAGTGTCCCCACATTTAGACATACACACACGAACACACATATAGACACACACATATATATACATATACATATACAATCTCTTTTACACACTGGATGTAGTGATGAGTCTATTGAAAAAAGATGTCCTAACCGTGTGATGGGGCTGGTTTGGCTCACTCAGGACACAAACAGGCTCTAATCTAACTCCAGCTTTACTTGGTGTCACAGGAGGATACAGGACAAGAGACACAGCAGTTATACTCCTCATCTCGTCATGAGGCTGCCCCGCACATACTTCTCTTCTCCCCTCACGCACATGTACTGTGTGCTGCCACGGACCAGAGCCTTTGACACAGGGAAAATTGCAGCCTCCATTTCCCAACCTTTTATATTGTTCTCATCACGTAGGCCAAAGGCCTGCATGCCAACACACAGCCCCCCAGGTCAGATGAGCACCCCCAGATCAGGAGTAAACACAGTAAAACGGACTGCACATTCCACAGTTACCTTAACTCTCGTTTCTAAGGCAACAGTCTGATGGAGAGACAACTCCAGGTCATCATAGGCAGGCCTGGATCAAGGATTCTGCTGCTAACGTCATTTGGAAACTACTGGCCCAAAAGAATAAGGTATCTGGGGACTTCCCTGGTGGTCCAGTGGTTAAGACTCCATGCTTCCAACTCAAGGGGCAAGGGTTCGATCCCTGATCGGAGAACTAAGATCCCACATGCTGTGCAGCACAGCCAAGAAAATTAAAAAAAAAAAAATTAAAGAATAAGGTTATCTATTTCCCCCAATCACCCTCTTCCTTCAGCAATCCTCCCCAGGGTGCCAGGGCCACCATCCACTGGATCTTCCAAGCCAGACATGGGGGAGCCATTCTTGATTCCTCCCTCTCCCTTCATTGCCAATATCTCATCAAATCCCAGCAATTTTACATCTCAAATGCAAATCCTTAAATCCAGACCCATTCTACCATTAACCATTTTAGCACTCGCCTTTCTCTTTCAGCGTCGTCTCCATCCAATCCATTCTCCACCCTACCGCCAAAGATCCGTCCAAACGCAAAGGTATAGTGACACTGGACTGGGCTCTCATCAACTAGCTGTGAGAACTCGGGCAAATTTCTGTGCTTTAGTTTCCTCTTCATTAAAATAACAATGTATTCCAAGTGAAATTGCTGTTTGGGGGATTAGGAGAAATCACACAGGCAAAGTGCCTAGGATAACATGAGGCAAATGTATGAGGGTAAAAACACCGAAGCATCATGACACTTGAGTCTCCCCTACACAATGCAGCAGGAAGGTCTAGACTGGTCCATTTTACTTGAGCATCATTAAGAATCTTCTCTACCTGCTAAGGGAGACTTCATGAGCCCAGTTTTGAATGAAGATTTTTTTGAAAACCATATCCTAAGCACAAGAGACAGCACGGGGAAAATTGTTGAAACACAACATAGAAATCAGGTGAGTCATGAAAAGTTTAGAAGAGTGACTCCACAAACAGATGATCAAAATATGACATTCTGACACATGTCCAAGATATGAAGCTATTTTAAAGAAAAGGCCATCCTTGGTAACTTGGATTCAAATTTCCAATCTCATTTATTTCTTGTCTTGTTCAGAAGAGGATTTGAGGCAGCCATATATGGACCTCAGGAACAACTAGTAGGGTTATCATTTCCCCCAGTCAACACTTACCATGTTTGCATCAATGACCTGACCTTTGCCAGAGCGTGTGCGTTCAAATAGCGCCATCAGGATGCCCAGTGTGCACATGAGGCCACCACCACCAAAATCAGCCAGGAGATTCAGTGGGGCATATGGAGCCTCACCACTTCTGCCAATTCTTGATAAAACACCTATACCGTTAAAAAAAATTGGGGAACACTAACTGTAAATTTAATGCCTCTTTTAAATAAATACATGAACATCTTAGGGGGAAAATCAATCTCTCTAGTTACTGCTGTAAGTGAAAACTAATACCTAATGCTTTTCTAAACCTAAACCTGTTCAGTATATTTATAAGAAGGCTTTCTGGGCTTCCCTAGTGGCGCAGTGGTTGAGAGTCCTCCTGCCGATGCAGGGGACACGGGTTCGTGCCCCGGTCTGGGAAGATCCCACATGCCACGGAGTGGCTAGGCCCATGAGCCATGGCCGTTGAGCCTGCGCATCTGGAGCCTGTGCTCCGCAACGGGAGAGGCCACAACAGTGAGAGCCCCGTGTACCACAAAAAAAAAAAAAGAAGGCTTTCCCTCTAACAAGGTTACTTGTTTGATTTTTTTGTTTTCTCTAAAACTTTATTCCAACTAACATTTTCAGAATTCTGTTGCTAAGTTTTTATTCATTGGGTTTTGGGGGGGAAATGATTGCTATCCACTTAGCACTTTAGGGCTTAAAAACAATATAATGCGCTTGCATTCTTATTAGAAAGAGATGCAAGAAAATAAACACAAGAAAAAAAAGGGAATTAAATTTTTAAGTAGATGAGAAAACCCAACTCTACACTCAATCTTTTCCTCAACCTTTAAATGTGTACACACAAAAAATTTGAGACTTCCTTGACTCAGCAATACGGTTCTCAGAAATCTAGAATTAGGCCATTCTAAGATATGTTCTTCTTTTTTTAATTTATTTTTGGCTGAGTTGGATCTTCGTTGCTGCATGTGGGCTTTCTCTAGTTGCAGTGAGCGGGGACTACTCTTCATTGCGGTGCACGGGCTCTTGGCGTGCGGGCTTCAGTAGTTGTGGCGCATGGGCTCAGTAGTTGTGGCTCATGGGCTCTAGAGTGCAGGCTCAGTAGTTGTGGTGCACGGGCTTAGCTGCTCTGCAGCATGTGGGATCTTCCCAGACCAGGGATCCAACCCGTGTCCCCTGCATTGGCAGGCGGATTCTTAACCACGGCGCCACCAGGGAAGCCCTAAGATATGTTCTTACAGGCAAAAACTCTAGTAAGGTGATATTATGACCTGAAAACCATGGGCTTTTTCTAGTATTCATAGAATTTCTAAAATCATAACTCAGTCAATGATTCTCAATAAAGTGAGGGAGGAGGGGTATCAAAATCAAACTATATCTTTGCAAAATATAGAGCAACCATTTCTACTACCAACAAGACTCTTAATTCCTAGCAGGGGCTTGCTGGAGAATTAACTTCACAAATGTAGTCAGTAAATGTTATTAGTGAACACATTATCCCTCCAATGTGTTAAGGCCGGGGGAGGCTGAGAATGACTGTTCCAAGACAAACCAACCCTTTTTAAACAACCACATGCTCTTTACTGATTCCAGTAAATATTTAAATCTTCACTTTAAAAAAATTCTTTTTAATAAGTGTAACTGTAGATCTGGACTGGGAACAAAATAAAAAGTGTAGAGAAATTATTTTTTTCAACATACCTGACAAAGCCAAGTAGTTGATGTCATGTCCTGCTACCCTAGAGAATCTTCCTGATTGGCCAAATCCACTCAACCTGGCGTAGATAAGCTTTGGATTCTCCTTCTGCAGAATCTCTGGGCTGAGCTGGAGTTTTTCCATCACACCTTGAGAAAAGTTACAATTTTTTTTTTTTAAGAGAGCATGAATTGAGGATGGGTATAATCCCTTCTTTGTGGCAAACATAAAACAGCACTTTTGCAAGGAAAACTAGTAACATTTGTTGCGGGTTTATAGAGTATTGCCAGTAATTAAGGACCCAGAGAGTGAAGCCCCCATTTCTGGAATGTGTGGCTTCCCCCCGACCACCAGAATGCTATTTCCCTCCAGCACTGCCCTGCACCCCTTCAGGCATACCCAAGCATCTTCAATCCTCAGAGTGGACATTTCATCCCTTTATTCAGGCCCTTTATAGTTCCCCAAATTCTCTCCTTAGTAATTTATTAGAAATGGTCTGTTCTTTTGGAAGTTACTCTGGGTCTTTGACCAAAAATTCACTTTTGGAAGCTGCTACTCCTTTCAGGACCTTTTCTAAGTCTATATCCGCATCAGTGCCTGCTATACTTATTTATGTATGTATATATTCCATCTTCCCTATCAGCTCAGAAGCTCCTCTGGCAGGATTCATGCCTCATCTCTTTCCACAGGCTTATAACCTGCCTCTGCCTCCATAAAGCTATGATAAGTTACAGAAGAACTCTATTCCTACAGTGGTGGTTGCCAAGGGGTAGGGAGTTGGGAGAGGGATGGATTGGGAGTTTCGGATTAGCAGATGCAAACTGGTATATACAGAATGGATTAACAACAAGGGCCTACGTATAGCACAGGCAACTATATTCAATACCCCGTGATAAACCTTAATGGAAAAGAATATGAAAAAGAATGTATAAATATGTATAACTGAGTCACTTTGCTGTACAGCAGCAATTAACACGTTGTAAATCAAGTATACTTCAATAAAAAATAAAATAAAATAAAAAGAACTTTATTCCTCTACCTAGATAAACATCAGCCACAATCCCCTCCCCTGGCATCTATGTCTGTATTCACAGCTCTACCCTTCTCCTAATTCCAAGATTGTGGACAAGTTATTTAATCATGCTGAACCTCCTTCAACTTCAAATACGGTATTATTAAATTATGACATAATCCTAATTACTAAATTATTATTGTTATAATCCTCAAATCTGAGGGTAAATGAATTGACACATTTAAATATGCCTGGTGCCCACAGACATTCAATTCATACACCAAACATTTACTGCCTTCCTGCTATATACCAGGCAAAGCTCTGTATTTGCACTTGAGCAAGATAACGGTGGCAGTTGTCTAAGAATAGATCGGAGTGGTGCTACACCCAAACATCAGCTTTAAAAAACACTGCCAAGGAAGCTGCAGCAGGTATGAAGAGGAAGAATCTGGGGTCATAGAAAGGAGGAAGAATGATGGGATTGGTGATAACTGAAAGCTGGTAGGGGGAAAGGAAGATTTGGAGTCCTGGTTGAAGTACAAGTTTCTGATTCAGGCAACTGGGTGGACATTGGTTCCATTCACTGAAATAAAACACAAAGAGGAGATGCCATTTTAGTAGGGAAGATGATGAGCTCAGTTTGGAATACGTGGAAGCTACAGTGCCCGGGGGAAGGCCAAGTAGAAATGGACAGGAGCTGGGTATTCCGGAAGTCTGTGGCTCTAAAAGGGGGTACAGTTATAGATTTGGCCAACATCTGCCTGTAAAAAGTAAAAATAATAGGAAGAGATAAGGTGGCTCCAAGAAGCAGAGTGTAAAGGAAATTGAGCAGAAGCTGGAACTTGGGAACACCAGCATTTAAGGCAGGGACTTGTCCTGGGTCCGTGGATGGCTTTATGAGGTACAACAAGCTCCAAACGGTAGCAAAATGACTATGTACCTATATGCAGCTTTCCCGGGGAGAGAATCTATGGCTTTCGATCGTTTCTCAAAGGGTTCAAGATCCTCAAGTAATTAAGAATGGCAACTATAATAGGGTGACTCAAAAAAAGAGAAACTGGGAAGGAGTCAGAGAGAGGTATGAGAAGAGCAAAGGCAACAGCAGTATCTCGGAGTCCAAGTATGGAAGACCGTCTCAGGGGGCGAACGATCAGCAACAATATCAAATGCAACAGAAAGGTCTAGACAGACAGGGACGGAAACGGTTCGGGAGGCAACAGGGCAAAGGTGTGCCGGGCCAACCCCAAATGTCCGGCGGCCTCCCTTCTTCGGGGACCGTCCCTCGTCCGGTCTCGCGTCGCGTCGGGATCTGGGGCTCACCAGGGCGGAAGGACTCCAGCATCACATCCGCCCGGGCGCACAGCGACCGCAACACCGCCGCTCCCCGCGGCTGCTTCAGGTCCACAGCCAGCGAGCGCTTGCCCCTGGCCATCCGGCTCAGGTCGCCGCGGGCGCCCGGCCGGTCCACACGCACCACCTGCGCCCCGAAGTCCGCCAGGACCATACCGCAGAACGGGCCCGGGGCCAGGCCGGCCAGTTCCACGACCGAGACGCCCTGCAAAGGCATGGGCACTCGCATCTCCTTCCGAAGGCGTAAAAGACGGAAACGCCCAAACCTCAGCCACTCGGGCCTGGGGCCCTCTGTCGCACGCTCCCTCCGTCCCTCGTGGCCCCGCCCCCGTGGCCTCTCCCTTGTGCGCCTGCGTGCGGCCGCGGAGTCTGCGCATTGGTGCGTTTCCTGGCCCCGCCTCCCCGGGTCCGGGGCAGCTAGTGGGCCGGCGGGGTTTCGCTTCTTGTAACTCTGCGGTATCCTAAATCGTGACCGGACCTGACCTGGGCAGCCCGTGGCTGGTCACCGACTTCCCAGGACGCTTTTACTCTCGCTGTTGCGATCCCAGCTGTTGTGCGCTTTGGGTTCGTAAACCTCTCCGGCCCTGGAGAAATTAAAAGTACATAAATATTCAAGAACAATGCTAAAGTATTTCTTTCGGTGGGCTGCAGACTGTCTTCTTCACCGTTCTTACTTCTTTCTTAGCCACCCGATGATTCACCCACAGATGGCTTGCGTATAGTGGAATTTCAAAAGAACATCTGAGCGGGCGGTGCTCATCAGAGCCAAATCAGAGATGTTTAAAAATATTTAATTTGTCACTTGCCATTTCTACAGACAATTACGGCTTGGAGTTTTAGATTTTAATGCACATTTTTAAAAAGTACAATAAGATAATTCCAAATAGGCCTACTCCTTTCAGTTAGGGGTGCTCCAGGAACTAAGGAGAGACTTTTATAGAGTAAAGGCACGGCAAGGAAATTATTCATTGGCTATACGTTAAAGCCTAGTTGGCTGTTTGGGTTTGGTTCTTACCTTTGATTTCCGAAATTTGAGGCATTTACAGGGTTAGATTCGGCCTGCTTACAGAGACTGCCCAGGGCATTAGAGCCACATTAGTCTAATGGCTTCCTTGTTTAATTAATTTAACACCTTTTTGTCCCCCTCTATCCCATGTTCCTACCTTTGCTCAAGCATAAGTTTCCTTACCCCCATCCTCTTGTTTTATTTTTATTTTGAGAAACTTAGAATTTTTTTAAAATGCTATAGCAGACATCCAGATGCAGGCACTAATATTTTTTCACAGTGGCTCCCAGTCTATTTTTCTAAAAAAATAAACTACAAATACAGCTGGTGCTAACACCCAGGATCAGATTCACATGAATCAGATATCTTAGCAGCATCAAGCTTTACTCATAAGGTCAAAGATGCAGATCATGGAGATAATAAATGGAATATCTCCTGCCTTACCGGTAGACAAAGGATGTCACAGTCATCAATGATTACAGCCACTGCCAGAGCTGGTGGCCCTGAGGGAACTCAGGAAGGGAAGAATACCTGCCATCTAGCAGCCATCAGGCTGCAGCCACCGTCTGTGGTGAGCCCCAAGGAAACTCAGGATGTAAAAACACAGGATACTGGCCCCAGATAGCTGAGGTGCATTTCAAAGGCATGATTTCAGTGAGCCCAGACTCTTGCATCTTCCCATACATAGAAAGCGCTCCTTAACTCTGGATATCTGGTTTTCTTTAATTAACAGTAATCTTTTGATGTTCCGACTACCTGCCCCTTGTTGCAAAGCTCCTATATATCCTAGCTCTCCCCTCACCTCCTCAGAACTCCTGAGCAGTTTTCTCAGGGTAACTTGAGATACTGCCTCCCAGGCTTGAAGTCCTAAAAATTCCTGCCAAATGAAACATAACTCTCAACTTTGAGGTTGTGAATACTTTTTTAGTCAGCAGAGACATGATCAGACAAAGCAGAGGTCTGGGAAATCTCACTTGACACCACAGGACCTTCCTTCCTTCATTGGACACATACCCCCTGTTACAAGCTGAATTGCATCCCTTTAACATTCATATATTCAAGTCCTAATCCTAGTACTCAGAATGTGACTGTATTTGCGTTGCAGCAAAAATAGAAATGAAGTTTTCCTTTTCCTGAGAGCAAGGAAAACAAAGGGAGCAGTGAACACGCTAGAGAAGAAATGTAACCTGGCCTGAAAGAGTTAATCACTCCTAGTTTTATTTTAACTGTCACTGGTCTGTAGTATCTGTAACTAGATTTGTACTTCACAAAATTAACCTCACTCCCTGACACTATGTAAATTACATTCTGCACCTATCACCCCTAACTGCGTGAGTTACATCCTGTGCCTATCACTCCCTAACCTTATTACATCCCAGGGCTTACATTCCCTATGCCCCCTTGTAACAAATCACCCCCTGTAGCTTTTGCATTTCAGAGAGAAGGTTGCTGGCTGATAAAGCAGAGACAAACGAAGCCAATTACCGAAATGCTGGACCCCAATTTCTGGGCTGCCTGACATCACCTATGACTGTTTTGAAATAATGCAAAGGAAAAAAAGAATGCACGACATTCACTACTTCGATCCTTATCACATACCCTCCGGACTGCAAGCCCCACGTATAAAATCTTCTTCGATTCCCCAAAGAGGGGGGAACAGTTCTTGAGGCTCTAGCCTGCTGTGTCTTCCCTTCTGCCTAACAGAAAAATAAAGCTCTCTCTCTCTCATCCTTCAAAATCTCTGTCTCTGTATTTCTGTTTGCCATCGGTGCACAGAGAAGCCGAGATTTCGGCAACATTTGGAGATAGGGCCTGTAGAGGTAATATGGGTGGGTCCTAATCCAGCATGACTGGTGTCCTTATAAGAAAAGATTAGGACATGGAACACACAGACCAAGGGACAATCTTGTGAGGACAGAGCAGAAGGCAGCCATCTGCAAGCCAAAAAGAGAAGCTTCAAAAGAAACCACACCTGTTGACCCTATGATCTTGGACTTTTAGCCTCCAGAACTGTGAGAAAATCAATTTCTGTTGTTTAAACCATCCAGTCTGTGGTCTTTTGTTATGGCAGCCCTAGCAAACTAATACACCCTCTGACCCATGATTATAGATGAGATCTCTAATGAGGTTCTCAGGTCACCAAACAGACTATATCCCAGAGAATTATTAGCTATGGAACCATGCTTCCTAAATTCTGGATTTATTTAGCATAATTAATCCTGTGGCCAGGGATGATGCCGAAAGCTCAGCTTCTCTGTACACTGGTGCCAAATCAAATCTCAGAGACAGAGTTTTGGGTGAAGTAGAAAAGAAGAGCTTTATTACTTTGCCAGGCAAAGGGGGACACAGTGGGCTCCTGCCCCGAAAACTTATGTGTCCCAACCCAAGAGGATTTCATAAGGAGTTTTATAACAACGCTTCCCAAGGGTGGGGTTGCTGACAAGATTAGGGTGTGTGCAGGGTCTCAGTGGTTGGTCTCCTAATCTAGATGAGCTTCTCTGGTCCCTTTATTTATTTTTATTTTTTTTTTACATCTTTATTGGAGTATAATTGCTTTACAATGGTGTGTTAGTTTCTGCTTTATAACAAAGTGAATCAGTTATACATATACATATGTTCCCATATCTCTTCCTTCTTGCGTCTCCCTCCCTCCCACCTTCCCTATCCCACCCCTCCAGGCGGTCCCTTTAATCTTGCCTCAGGTGGTTTCCTGGCTGCTCCTCCCTTGATTAGCAACTGTTTGAATCTGCCCTGTGGAACTCAGGGAAGGTCATGGAGGCTGGAGTCTTTCCTGCAAGAAATGGGGGACAAAAAGAGGCCTCCATGCTCAGGAGCCCCACAGGGCCCCTCTCGGTTTCACTCCCCCCTTTTCTTTGATACTCCTCAATCTTGAGGAGAACAGATGTTGGAAGAGAGAAGGGAACAATTGTTTCGGATAGAGATGTTAATCATAAACTCAGCAGAGGAACGCAGTTTTAGGGGGACTCAGTTTTAATCCCCACTTCGGTTTTATCTTTCCCCAAATCTTTCAGGGAATTGGGCTACCAGTGCTGTGACTACTTCCTGCTGAGATGGGGCGTAGTCCTGAAATAGGAGGGAAGGGGGCAGGACACAACCTTCGAAAGAATGACACCGCCCAAGGACATGACATAAACTGATTAGAACCAAATGGGTCCAAGATGGCAGACAAGTCGACTTCCACTGGAACTTGAGCCTCAGTATATGCTCACTGTAACACATCAGCAAGCTAAATAACACACCCACAGGTACCATGACAGTTCCAAGCCTGACCATAAGGATCAAAAAGTGGGTGGTGGCCCAATTCCTGGAAATGCCTGCCCGTCCCCCTCCCCTCCCAAATAGCTGGAATTCTCCTCCCACTCATTAGCCTATGAAATTACCCACCCCTATAAAAACTGATAACCCCATACGCTGGTGCCTTTCTCACCTTCTGAGATGGCTCACACTCTGGGGAGTGTGTTTCTCTCTAAATAAATCCACTTCTTACCTATCACTTTGTCTCTCACTGAATTCTTTCTGCAATGAGACATCAAGAGCCTGAGCTTCATTAAGTCCTGAGACCAGGTGTGTGATCCAGTTGGAAGACTGCAGGTTTTGGCTGGGTTTGAGTCCCAGCTGCATGGGTTCAGGTCCCAATCAGGGTTTTGGCTAGGCCATGCCATGCGAGGAGATGTTTTGCAAGATAAATGGCCTTTTTACTTTACATCCTCACCTCCTCCCCCTTTCTGTTCTATAAAAGAAACTGGCATCCACACCCTGATAAGATGTTTTCTCCAGGACCCTGGTCCACCATCTTCTTGGTCTTCCTGCTTTCCAAATAAAGTCTCCATTCCTTGCCTCAACACCTCATCTCTGATTTATTGGCCTGTCGTGTGGTGAGCAGAGAGAGCTTGGACTCGGTAATACTGCCATTTTGGTGCAACAGACACAGTTAGAGGTAAGAGGAGTGACATCCAGAACTTTAGTAGACAGAATAGATCTCATTTCCTTAGGAAATCAGAGAACAAGTCTGAAGCCAGTTGTTTCCAAACCATTCCCTGTATGGGGAAAACCCTTCAAGGCAATCCCGAAGACCTGGAAATAGGAAGCTGACCACATACCTAGCAGTTAGAATTATCAAAAGGACCAGCATATGAATCTATAGGTAGAAGGTATGAGAAACGATAAGAAAACAGAATTTTCATTCAGTTTGTCAGAACAAATACTTAAAGTTTCCCAAAGGGTGAGATGTCAGGAGTCTGCTCACTGGCTCTAGGCAGGCTTGGCTGGTCAGTCTCTGGTAATCTCCTTGCTCTGGTGTGATGTACCCATGGTTTTGAACTAACTGTTTAATTTTTACCTCCTGTGTTAGAAATGTTTCTCTTTCTTTACTCTTAGGAGCTAAGAGTGAAACCGAGTGGGGCCCTATGGGGCTCCCAGGCATAGAGGCCTTTTTGTCCCCCATTTCTTGTAAGCAAGACTCCAGCCTCCATGACCTTCTTTGAGTTCCAAAGGGCAGATTCAAACAGTTGCTAATCAAGGGAGGCACAGCCAGGAAACCACCTGAGGTGAGATTAAAGGGAGCAGAAAAGCTCATCTAGTTTAGGAGACCCACCACCTGAGACCCTGTACACACCCTAATCTTGTCAGCAACCCCACCCTTTTGAAACTCTGCAGAAGAAAGAAGAATGCAAGACTTACTGGGTTGATCCTTATCACATACCCCTGACCAGGAGCCCCGACTATAAGACCTCTCCCTATTCCCAAGGGAGTGGAGCACAGATCTTGAGGCATTAGCCTACTGTGTTCCCTCTTTGTCTGGCAAAGAAACAAAGCCACTCTTTCTTTTCCTCCATAACTCTGTCTCCATATTTCTGTTTGACATTGTTGCACAGAGAGCCAAGATTCTGGCATCAGGAGTAGTTCCCTATATATAATTCCATAAGGGCTCAATCCTAGCCCGCTTCTAGGGGTCACCAGCATACAGAGAGCAATTGGCAAGACCTTGTCCCATTTTAGATGTGTTTTCTGGCATAGCTTTTTTAGGGGAACCACTAACAAAGCTAACCACCTGCCCTGGCCAGGCAAGATAGTAGCCACTTGCGTGAGTTATCTTAAAAAAGGAGGTCCTGGTAAGGAATGTGGAACTAATAAGCTACCACCAACCAGAAGAAGTTGGGAAAGTTCAAAAGGAGAGAGGAGTCACCAGTCCATATGTCCTACCAACCTCCCAGGATCCTTCTTGCTGGAATCCATCTTGGCTGAGTGATGTATGCGCCACCAGAAAGGACCCTGAGTCAGAATGATTGGTCAGAGACAACCTGGAAACTAATCCCATCACCATAAAACCCGAGACTGAGAGCCTCATGGCAGAGCAGTTCTCCTGGGTTCCCTTACCCCGCTGCTCTCTGCCCAGGCGCCCCTTCCCAATAAAGTCTCTTGCTTTGTCAGCACGTGTCTCCTCGGACAATTCATTTCTGAGTGTTAGACAAGATCCCACTCCTGGGCCCTGGAAGGGGTCCCCCTTCCTGCAAAAAATGACCACTCTGGCAGGATCTCTTCTTCTCTATGACTGACATCCTGACCACTCGGCGTACTCAGGGACCAGTTTGCCTGCTGACGGACCAGACTCAGAGGCCGCAACCAGGACCGTTTTATCCTTGGTCTCCTCCTGACTCAGACGACTGGCCAGAGAGCCCTGACAAGGAACTCTGGGTAAGGAACTTTATTGACCTCTTTCCCCTTCCCTCTCCCTTTCCTCTTTTCAACCCCTCCTATCCTACCCTTTTTTCTTCTGTCCTGGTCCTGGACGCAGGAGTCTGGTTGAAGGACCTCAGCCTGACCTGAGGGATGGAGCCTGATCACCTCTGGTGGGCAGAGAACTCGAATTCTGGTCTGGTATCTGGTTTCTAGTTTCTGATAGAGCTGAGTTCCCATCTTCCCTTCCTAGAAGACTGGGGAAAAGTCCCGTAACACCTGGGCATCTGCAGGTGACAGGTGCCTTTGATGTGCACCTTAGCTATCTAGGGCCAGGATCCTGGTTTTCTCCATCCTGAGTCCCCTCACAGCTGCAGTAGCTGATGGCCTGATGGCTGCAATATCCTTTGTTTACTGATGTGGCAAATGATATTCTGATATTCTTCATCCACACATCCATGTACTTTCCCGTTTTTACTTATCTTCCTTCACTGAGTTGAAAACTCATGGAAGGTAAGACTTGTACTTTAAATGCTGAGTCACTCCTGGAATACCACAGTACCTTTGCACAGAGTAGATGTTTATCAATTCCAGCCAGGCCCTTTGTAGTTTACATTTGATCATTCTATCCTCTGTTTAACTATTATTGACTTCAGCTTTTACTCACAATGTGTTCAACAAAATTCCTTCAGTATAATTTATTCGTTGTCCAAGGTTCAAATGTAGCCTTTTCTACCCTGGAAAATCACCCAACCTAATCATTATATGAAGGTACTCTACCCTGTACTGCATTTCTGCAGCAAGCATACACCCATGTGTTTCATTTGTAGAGTTTGCCTTCATTTGGGGTTTGGAATTTTAAAGTTGGTTACTTAGATGATATATTTAAATTTCCCATGACACCTACCTACTACCTGCTTTTCAGAGCCTCAGTTTTAGGAAGACTCATAAAAGCAGTCTTCCAGGTATAACTCTGGTCATTGGTGAAATTATGAAACTATGATAATTACCTTGGCCTTCTCCCACCATCCATACTACCCACTCTTCTTCACACTTGGGACTTATTTGCCAGCCCAAAGTGCTTTCTACCTGCCTGCAACCAGATCTTGGGTGTCTCTACCAAGGTGAACACTGGAATTTAGGCATCAACATAGAAAGACTTCAAGTGTGTGATGAAGGTCCCTTCCCCTCAGGGATACTGATTTCATCACAGGACCCTCTAAACATCAGAGTCTTAAAGACCCAGAGGGTTGAAGTTAGAACAATAGAATAACTGAAAAGTAGCGTTTTTTGTAGACAGTGACCCTGTTCTGTGCCCACACCATCGATTGTATGGCTGTTTACATCATCTGCATGAAAATATTTTAACTTTGTGTTAACAAACCGTAGTGACTTATAATTGTATGACTATTCAACTTTATTAAAAACATTCTAAAAACGTTTAACAAAAGTGGGTTTATTTCCATATAATGCTTATTACAGTTTTCTTGCTTCAGTTTTATCTAAAGCCAGGCCAATATCTTACTCTAAGTCACTTTATTAGTAATGCATGCTCTTTAGATATGAAGTCCTTTTGGGCAACATGCAATATTCAATTATCTATTGACAATGCACTTCTAGGAAAGTTATGACATTTGGTAAGAGTAAACTTCAACCCCATGACCTTATACCGAGGTGGGGTGGGGGAGGGAGAATATACACAAAACCACAAAAACATTACCAGTCAAGCACATTATAGCTAACATCCATTCACTTTAAAATAGCATTGTATATGGATTCAGGAAGAGTTTCAAAATACTTGTAGATCAAAAGGAAAGGGTCAAAGACTGGCATGCATGTGGAACACATGATTAGCTAAAAGGGCAGCTCTAATTCATTATCTCTGCTTCTAGCTATAGGGGGTAATCAATACAAGATACAAATAAGCTCATAGTGAAAAAGCCTTTGTGGAAATTCAAATTGTAACAGAAAATAAATTAAGGGCTCATTACTTCTAAGGGAATTCATTATGTAATATTTGTTAGATGGACATCTCTGTAGTGTATTTTAAATATGATTCAACATCAAGGTAAACGCATATTCCAATGATTCTTTGCTTAAAGTAAACCAATTTGGGGTACTGTCATCAGAACTTATGGCACATTCTCATGAGTATCATTTTGGTGGCAAATTTAATCCTTTGAGAATTGATTTTTGGGGAGGTATAGGCAAAAGTCAAGTGGCACAGCTGCTCTGCGAATATTGATTAAATATGGTAATCAAAGAAGTCACATAATTTTTTTTAAAATATACAGATTTTTTTTTTTATTTTTTGGCTGCGCTATGCAGCTTGCAGGATCTTAGTTCCGTGACCAGGGATTGAATCCGGGCCATGGCAGTGAAAGCACCGAGTCCTAACCACTGGACCACCAGGCAATTCCCATATAATTTTTTATTTTTAAAAAAGATTAAACAATTTTATTATATGTCTCCTAAGTGAAATACCCTTATATTTTGTATACATTAGTTTGGCTGTATATGTTTGGGTTTACAGCTCCTTAAACATGCCATGTCAGTGTGTATATAGTATACTAGGGTAATTTCTAAGCTGATAGAAAAGTGGGTGATTATATCCATACTGTATGGACCTACACTCACTGCAGGCCAAAGTCAACAAAGCTCTGCTGTAATGTAAGAGATGCAAAGGAAAAGAGTCAATCTGATAATCCAGATCTGGTAAGCCCAATTCTGGATCACAGGAAAATTCTATTTCCAAAAATATAAGCCATTAGAAGTCAAGATTTAATTATAGCACTATCCTTATAAAAAAAGGAGAAGTCAATTATTTTTGAGCATTGTGAATACTTCTGCTATCTTAAAGCTATCTGGAATTACTAAAAAATACCTATATTTTATCCATGAATATTGACCCACTGGATCAAAGTGTTACTTCCCAGTCTAGACTTTACAAATATTTCTGGTACCTTGATCCAGGCAAGTGCCCCCTATTCTTTCCTTGGCCCCATCATAATCACTGCATCCTGTTCTCTGAAACGTTGTAAAGAATGAGGAACCCAGGGCATCCCTGGTGGCGCAGTGGTTGAGAGTCCACCTGCCGATGCAGGGGACACAGGTTCGTGTCCCGGTCCGGGAAGATCCCACATGCCGTGGAGTGGCTGGGCCCGTGAGCCATGGCCACTGAGCCTGCACGTCCGGAGCCTGTGCTCCGCAACAGGAGAGGCCACAGCAGTGAGAGGCCCGTGTACCGCAAAAAAAAAAAAAGAACGAGGAACCCAGACCTTCAGGGGTTCCTGAATGTTGCTATTAGAGCCTCCAATACTCTTTGCAAATGACTTCTCTGATGGGAACAATTATTTCCAACCTGTATCAAGAAGGGAACTCTCTTTTAGGTGCCTAGGAAAGAGTGATAAATGTTCCTGGGTATATTAGTCAAGGTCACATGGGAAGACTGTTTTGTGGTTTATTCTTCTGAGCTCCTGAGTCATCCCTCATTACTGATGTACCTGTAGTATGATTAGCAATGTAACCAATAAAATATTTTTTAATACAACATGTAGAACCATCAAATCTAAAGTCCCTCATCATGACAACACCAGCTCAGCTATAAGTCTTCGCAAAAGTGGAGCTGGTCTATTCATATTTTACTTAGTTTCAAAGAGCAGGAAGCCTGCAAAGGTGGAGAAGCGCTGGTGGTCCCCGTGAAGAGCGCCATTGCCCATTCTCAGCCAAACCTCATCCCCTTTGGCCAGCTTCAGCACTGCATGGTTGCTGGATGTATCTGATTTCCCCTTTGTTTCATAACTAGAAAGAAAAAAAAAAAAAGGCACCAACTACTTAGTCTTTGCAGTGAACAGCCAGCTCTTTACCAAAATCTGTCCTCTCTTCTCTTCTGGAGTCTCACACAATTACGTATAGTCCTGGGATTAAATTCTCTAAATGACATGTGAACAGAAATGACATGTGCCACTTATATATAGGATTCACCAATACAGCTCTCACAAACAGCCCCCCTGCTCCTTCCTCATTATGACTGTGTGGAATGCTAATGACAATGACCAGCATGACCTTGGGAGCCATCTGTTGAAGCCCGAGTGTTTGAAGACTGTGCCATGAGAAGTAAAGAAATTTCTATCATGTTCAAGCCCTTGGACCAATGTTATAGCAGTTCAGTCCACCTTAACTAATTGAGAATTTGGTTCTAAAGAAAGGTGCTGCCATAACGCAAACTAAAACATGTTGCATTGGCTCATGGTCAGGCAGAGAGCAGTGAGGAAACAGATATTGTGGGCTTGAAAGTTAGAGATCCCTGTCATGCTAGAGCAAAACATTTAGGCAAACGTGATGACTTGGAATAGAATGCCTGATGCATACAAATGTCCACAAGCTTGTTGTTCTTTCCTCCTTCTGACTGTGGCAATGACAATGATGTGAGAATTGGGGAGTCAGTTTTATAGATGGCAGAAATGCTTTCACCGGCCCACATCCCTCAAAAATCTGGTGGAGCAACCCTCCTTCCAAACTCCAGACAATTCCCTTCTCCACCCTTTCCACCCCATCCTTCCCCAACCTGAAACCGGCCAAGAAAAATTGAGTTCTAGTGTGTTCGAGCCACAATATTCTGGATCTCTTTGTTGCAGCATTTCACCTACCTAACTCATCTTTTTCTCTTTTGGTTTTTCAAAGCCTCTTATTAGAGGCCAGGGTCCAAAAGAAAAAAATATGGCAATCCCCACAAGTCATCAAAAATAACCGAGAAAAGATAACAACCACGAAGTTTTTCACAGAGTTTCACGATACCCATTTATTTAATTATGGGAAAGGTGTTGGCCTCTCTTCCCTACATCTTAAGCTTATATCAGAGCAAATTGCAATATTTCTTTTTTAAATGAACTTTTTTCCAAGGTGCCTAAGGACCAGGTTGCTAAGGTAAACATCAGAGCCACAACACTGCCTAAAGTAGGAAACCAACTCCCAACCCTTGAACTGCCAGCTCCAGGAATGGTAGAGAAGGCCATCAAAAGGGCTAAACTCAGGGGCTTCCCTGGTGGCGCAGTGGTTGAGAGTCTGCCTGCCGATGCAGGGGACGCAGGTTCGTGCCCCGGTCCGGGAGGATCCCACATGCCGCGGAGAGGCTGGGCCCGTGAGCCATGGCCGCTGAGCCTGCACATCTGGAGCCTGTGCTCCACAACGGGAGAGGCCACAACAGTGAGAGGCCTGAAAAGGGCTAAACTCTAGGCAAAGGGGGCGGACAATAGGAAAGGAGAAGAAAAGACTGAGAGGGAAGGAAAGAAAGAATGAGTTGAGAAGAGAATACAAATGAGTAGTTATGGGGAGTGTTGCTAGTAATTAGTTCAAGGCCTCTTCTCAACCTGCTTATGCTCAAGTTTATCAGAGTCACTGCTTCCCAAACAGTAATGATAATCTGGCCGTATATTGTACATGGGAGGTCTCAACAACAACAAGGTTTATGCCAGTCTCTGTTGATTCCTATATCCCTCCTGGCATTGGCCATCCTTTGAGCGAACAATGGCAGCATGGATACCTATGATAGAAAAGGCCACTCACCTGTACATGCTGAAGACCGTGTTGCCATTGTGCATGAGGTACACATACACTTCCTCAACGTCCTCGTGCTTCATCATGCTGAAGGTGAAGAAATACACACCTGAAAGAGGCCGATATTTATCCACATTTATATTAACTATTGTACATTGAGGACGGGGAGATAGCAGGGAAATAGGTCACATGACTTCACACTTCTTTTGTTGCTATTCTACATGGTATGTAGGTTCTTCTTGGCCTTTATTTCTATGAGTGTCCCTTTATCTGCTCTCACCTTCAAACTGCTTTACATATTATTGAGACTTTCTCAGTGTGTAGACCATGTTGCCCTAACAAGAATACAAAGTCTTTAAAGGCAGGATTTGGTTGTATCTCATGGCCTCTCCTTGCCCCTAACAAAGTGCAAAGTATATAAACCCATCCCTAGGTTTAGATTAACCATCATTCACACCTTCCTCAGCACACATATGGACAAAGTAGAGAGCCCTGCATGGAGGCACCCATGGTCTTCTGTGGCCTAACAAAATGACCCAAGTGCAACATTGTCCTTAGCCAAAGATAAGAAAGTACTGTAGCACAGTGAAATGTTCATCAGTTCTAATAGCTCCAGCAATTTCTCATGTTATTCATTGTAAGTAGGTGAAATTATGTACAATAAATAGAAAGATTCAACTTTGGCTCAGCAGCATGACCTTGCTACTAAAAATATGAATCTTTTTCATTAAAATAACAGCAACATATTTTAAAACATGTTAGTTTTTTTGTAAGAGTCTAGGGCTCCTAATTGAAAGTAACTTAATATACCTGATACACTTTAAATACCAGTGTGGAAAATACCTTCACTGAAAGATTAAGAAGAATCCAACAGTAGAGAGATGAGTGAAAAGGAAAATCTTCCTAACTCTAAACGATCTTGGTTTTGAGAGTGCATTTTGGAAAGATGAATGAATATAAATCATCAAACTCTTATTGATTTCCATGCTACATTTTAAAACTAATGGCCTTGTCTTAATCCATTTGAGCTGCTATAACAAAATACAACAGACTAAGTAGCTCATAAATAACAAAAAATTATTTCTCTCAGCTCTGGAGACTGAAATTCCAAGACCAGGTGAGGGCCCTCTTTCAGGTCACAGACTTCTGGTTGTGTCCTCATATGGTAGAATGGGCTAGGGAGCTCTGTGGGACCTCTTCTGTGAGGGCATTAATCCCATTCATGGGAGTTCATGTGATCTAATCACCTAATTCCATCACCTTGGGCATCAGGCTTTCAACATGTGAGTTTTAGGGGGACACAGTCAGACCATAGTAGACTTTGTAAAAGAAAAACCCAGAAACATCTAAAAAAAAAGGAAAAAAAAAAAAAAAACACCGCATAGTTCTATGCTGCTTTCCAACGGTGCAATCAAGTAAAATAGAAGCTCTAAGGCTACCATGTTGATCCATCTGCCTCTGAGTCAAGTTGAACCAAATAAAGATGTATGATTATGCTTAATTTAGTGCCAAGCTGGCATGTTCAATGTGCTGAGAATAAAAGATATGATATAAAAATAAGTCATGTTCATTCATATACCTAAAGATTGGTCCACAGATGAAAAGTAAAGGCAGATAGAAATTAGAGACTCAAAAAAGTAATTTATATGTGTGCAGTTTTTCACATTTTACAAAACTTCTTACTACATGCACACACAACAATTTTCAATGCCTCAAGAAGATAAAGTGGGAATCAAAATGACAGAAAAAGGGACTTCCCTGGTGGTGCAGTGGTGAAGAATCAGCCTGCTAATGCAGGGGACACAGGTTTGAGCCCTGGTCCAGGAAGATCCCACATGCCACAGAGCAACTAAGCCACAACTACTGAAGCCCGCCCGCCTAGAGCCCGTGGTCCGCAACAAGAGTAGCCACCGCAATGAGAAGCCCACATGCTGCAACTAGAGAAAGCCTGTGTACAGCAACGAAGACCCAATGCAGCCAAAAATAAAATATAATAATAATAATAATAATAAAATGACAGAAAAAGATACTACTTTTCCTGGAAAAAATGATGTCTATTATAAAAAATAGATGCAGAAGAATTTTAGAAAGACTAAGAAACCAAATGGTGAATAAATGAAATGACTATAGAGTTGGAAATATAATATAAGAGTGAATCTATATTATATCCACAGGTGGGTTTGCTCTGCGAGGGAAGGTACTAAAACCAGAGATAATACATTTGAACTCTGTTTTTCAGGTCTTTGTGCTACATAACTGTAAAATTCAGCCTTCTCTGTCCCATCACTCCCAGAGTTAAGAAGTATGAAAAGGGGGCTTCCCAGGTGGCGCAGTGGTTGACAGTCCGCCTGCCGATGCAGGGGACACGGGTTCGTGCCCCGGTCCGGGAAGATCCTACATGCCGCGGAGCAGCTGGGCCCGTGAGCCATGGCCGCGAAGGTTGAGCATCCAGAGCCTGTGCTCCGTGACGGGAGAGGCCACGGCAGTGAGAGGCCCGCATACCGCAAAAAAAAAAAAGAAAAAAAAAAGAAGAAGTATGAAAAGTTCATTTTATAATCTATTGGATGAGGTTTAAACAGTAAAGTGGGAGTCAAATGATGGTTGTTATTGTCTGAATTATGTCCAGCCCAAGAGAATTCTAAAAAACAACTAAATCCTTGAGCTTCAATTATAAAGCCATTGAAAGCAATGGAAGCATTCATTGGGCATATCTACGCACCTATGTAATTTGTGGCACAGACAGTGTGTAACAAAATAGTTATAGGAAAATTATAACATAAGCCTTCAGAGCAGAAAATCACATAAGAAGATTTAAAGCTGATTGAAGCATGATGAAAGATTGCTTCTATCACTTCATATGCCAGTTCATTTCTGACTTCAGCTGGGTAGAAAAATAAATCAAGGCACACATTAAAAGCATTTGTGACAGGACTTCCCTGGTGGCACAGTGGTTAAGAATCTGCCTGCCAATGCAGGGGACACGGATTTGAGCCCTGGTCTGGGAAGATCCCACATGACGCGGAGCAACTAAGCCCATGTGCCACAACTACTGAGCCCACGTGCCACAGTCACCGAAACCTGCACACCTAGAGCCCGTGATCTGCAGCAAAGAGAAGCCACCTCAATGAGAAGCCCGTGCACTACAATGAAGAGTAGCCCCCGCTCGCTGCAACTAGAGAAAGCCCTCACGCAGCAACACAACTAATAAATTTGAAAAAAAAAAAAAAAGCATTTGTGACAAATCTAACATGGCCACTGCACCCATCAGAATTTTCTTTTTTTTCCTTCTCAATACCATATACAGAGACAAGGAAAATTGACAGCAAACACCAAAAAAGTATCCATTCTCTGCAAAACTAGGAGACTGAAAAAAAAAATCAATAAACTTAAAATATCAGTTAAGTGCTGTCACATGTCACTGACAGCAGGCAGAGTCACGGGGAGTCAACATAGAGGGCAAGGAGTTTTGAGGAAGCCAAGTGGCAGCAGATCTCAAACAGTGCCCAGAAAAATGCACTCCCTGATGCAGAAGGGCCACTCTGAAATACAGATGCTGAAAAGAAGCTCCTGTGAGCAGGGCTGAGATAAAGCAAAAGTTATGTTTGGGGAGAAAGTGTGGAAAGCCATCCTGCAGTGGCGGATCTCAGAATCTGCCAGCAAATATAAGGCTCCTAAAGGCAAAGGAACTGGCGAGTGCAAGGCTGGTTTCAGAAGTTTTCCTAGACCCAGTGCAGTCTGGGGAGACAGAGAAGTGTGGCCACACACAGAAAACACACAGAGCGGCTGTAGTTAAAAGAAGTGACAGGGCTTCCCTGGCGGTCCAGTGGTTAAGACTCTTGTGCTTCCACTGCAGGAGTGCAGGTTCGATCCCTGGTAGGGGAAGTAAGATCTGGCAAGCCCTGTGGGGCAATCAAAAAAGAAGTGTAGAGTACTTGCTTCGGCAACACATATACTAAAATTGTAACGATACAGAGATTAGCATGGCCCGTGTGCAAGGATGACATGCAAATTTGTGAAGATTCCATATTTTAAAAAAAAGAAAAGGAAGAAAGAAAACAAAGAAATGGGGAGTCCCCCAGCAGCAAAGTAGGAACCACCAAGCCACCAAGTCTGGAGGTGTGCTGGGGTCCCTCCCCTTCCCCAAGAAACTACTGCATAGAGCTGATCTAGGAAAATTCTTCAACCACCAGTTAATTTTAGAAAGTAGAAAAGAACAAAAATTACTCACCAAGAAGAAATGTTCTCATGTGGTAGATGAAAAATGTAAGCAAAGATTCCATCATGGGTTTGAAATATATTAATGAAGCAAATTCCTCTATGAAAGAACATTGTAAAACAGAATGCAGAAACCCATGGTAGAAATGACCAGACAAGAGGAGGAACTGAAAACCACTAATGTAAAACACAGAAAACATTAAAAAAAAAAAAAAAAAGTATCACAGAAACAAGACAGAAGAAATTGGAAGAAGCAAAAAGGATAATTAAGCCCTAGAAGATGCAATTTTAAGCATATGCAGGATAGAAATGGAAAAAGCAAACAACATGAAATGGAAGTAAAGAGCACCAAAAGATTAGAGAAAATAATACATACAGAAGACAGACTAAGAAAAGTTAAAAACAAAACAAATAAAGTGTACTTGGAGTTGTTAAAAAAATTAACCAGTGGTGTACTAAGGTGCAGGGGGAGGGGTCAGGGGGATGCTTGTGAGCGGTCCACCCCCCAGGGGAGGAGTATTTTATCTCTGACATGTTTAGAACTGCTGGTCTATGATGCTAATAAAAAAATCTAGCTAACTTTAATTGGCTTTATTACAGTTTTTAAATATTCTATAGACAATATATCCCGTTTGCCTAATTTCCTAACACAAGTCAGACGGCTCCCAATGCCACCTCACCTTAGTACAACGAGAAGAAAAAACTTAATTTATGTTTTAAAATATAATTCAAAGAAGCTTTCCCAGACAAAAAGAAGGCTTACACACACATATTGAAAGGACACAGGAGGAAAATTTGACCCAGAATGATTAACACTTCTTCTAGAAAACTCACTGGACTTTGAAGATAGAGAAAGAATTCTTTGGGAAGTCAAGCAGAAAGATTGTCACTTAAAAGACGAAAAAACTCAGACTTATGTCAGAGTTCTCCAGACCAAATGCCAGAAAACAGGACCAAAAAAAAAAAAAAAAAAAAAGTAAGCCAAGGTTTTTATTTGCAGCCAAGTTTATAACAGTTTAGACCATGTAAAGTCTCAGGGAATACTGATGGCATAAGTTTTCTTGAGAAAATTAAAGGATAAAGTTTAACTAATAAAGAGATGTCTGGGAGACTGGCAAAATGACTAGTGGTGAACATTGAATATATTTAACTGCAAGATAAGTCCAAATCATAGGAGGGGATAATGCTGACAAACTAAAATGTAATTGTTTCATACCTTGACAGTGTATAAATGATTCAACCACAAAAGTTAAAAATTAAGAAAGAGAGAAGGTGGGAGACAGGATAAGCTCATTGATTGGCTTATTTGTAATATTTGATATATATATATATATATATATATATATATATATATATATATATAAAACATGTATATATATAAAACACTATCCAAAAGAAAGCTGGGGAAGCTATAATATATTAAACATAGGAGACTTCAGAAATATTATCAAGGATAAAGAGAAACATTATATAATGATAAAGGGTCAATTCACCAATAGTCTAAATGTCTTTTAACTCATGAGTGGATAAACAAACTGATACATCCATTCAACGGAATACTACATAGCAAGAAAAAGGAAAACACTATTGATTCATACATAGACATGTGTAAACGTTAAATGAATTTTGCTAAGAGACATTGTATATATTGTACAATTCCATTTATAAGACATTTTGGAATTCTAAGGTTGGAAAACCGATCAATCATTGTCAGGGGTTGGAGTACACAGGGGTTGACTACCAAGGGATAGCACAAGGGAATTTGGGGGTTGAAAGAACTGTTCCATTTGATACTATGGTGGTGGAGATACATCTCTATGCACTCATCAAAACCCATAGAGCTGTACACCACAAAGAATAAATTTTGCTCCTTGCAGAGTTTTAAAAACTCAACTAGAATATGAGAAACTCAAGATGAGATTATGACAAATGAATCTAACTGTATTACAAATGAATGAAGTAACAGAACTGAAGGGCATGGGGGATAAAGATGATCTAAGGGCTTTTAAAGACAGTGTTTTGACTGGATGGTAAAAATAAAAAAATTGGACACAAACATTACACCCTAGTTGGTAACTTTGTTTCTCATGGCACACGGGTTTGCAATTTTTTAACTACTTTATTTGTATACTAAGGTTCAACAAATAAGTAAATATATTATAGATTAAGAGAGCCAGGGTTCACATTGTCAAAGAAACAAGTTACAAATAAATAAAGAGGATGCTAGGATGAACTCAGTGGTGCTGGATTTGAGTCAGATGTATCAGAATGAACTCATGTTTTTTCGTTTGTCTTTTAACACACAATATAGATAGATAGATTGTATCAGAATGAACTCGTTTTATTGTTTGTTTTTTAACACACAACATAGATAGATCGATAGATAGATGATAGTAGGAAAATAAATACAGATATGTATGTATGCATGATTAGTATACATGTGTATTTCCTAACTCTGTCCATTGACAGGACCCAGAAGCAGTGACCTCCTAATAGGGATGAGTACATTTAGCACCCAAGTTTTGGTTTCTAAATACTACTCTCCAATGAAAGGAACCAGGATACTTGGGAAAATGGGTATTTCCAGAGCTAGGACAGGGGAAAATGCAATATGAGCTTGAAGCAGCTTGTGGCACTAGAAAGTAAGAAAGTTGTTGGGGACTGAATAATGGCCCCCATGTGTGCTCATGAGCTAAAATCCCCAAGATCCGTGACTGTTACCTTATATGGCAAAAGAGATTTTTCAGGTGTGATTCAATTCAAGGTTTTGAGATGGGGAGGTTATCCTGGATTATCCAGGTGGGCCCAGGGTAATCACTCTGTCTGTATAAAAGAGCCAAGGAGGTCAGAATCTGAGAAGACAAAGTGATGGGACAGTGGACGCAGAGATTGAGGTGATGTGGCCAATAGGCAGGTAATGGTGACAGCCTCTAAAAGTTGGAAGAGGCAAGGCCCTAGAGCTCTCCAGAGGAACCAGCACTGCCCATAACTGGACTTTAGCCCAGTTGGACTGAATTTGAAGTACTGACCTCCAAAACCGTTACAGAATAATTATGTGTTGTTTTAAGCCTCGCTTGTAGTAATTTGTTACAGCAGCAATAGGAAATGAATACAGAAGTACTCAAAAAAAATTTTTTTTAATGTTTTTAAAATACGATACGGCCTTCCTTGGGGTGGTGGCAAAGGAGAGGGGATGAACTCAGTTATGACACATTTAAACTGTGAGAATAAGGGCTTTTCAAGGCAGAGGTAACTATGCCCTTAAGGTTTATTTGGTTAGTTTGAATGAGTTAATAATCTAAGTAGCCCATGGTTGTCATCATTTTTAAAAATGTCTCTGTCTTTTCATATATATATATATATATATATATATATATATATATGTTTTAACCAGAATCACAAAGAACTCTTAATTCCCTTAGGGTCTTTCTTTGTTCCCTCCCCCTTCCTTCCCTCCTCCCTCCCTCCCCCACCTCCTTCTTCCTTTCTCTTGGTTGCTTAATTGATTAATCCAGTCATTTATTTTTATCTCTCACCTGATACTGGGGCCCCAAATCTACCGGTCATGACATCGAAGAAATTTCCGATGTTGGTTTCGACACTGCTGAAGATAATCCCACTGTTCTGATTGCTGAAGTGAGTTGCCAGAGAAGCCATGAATGCAATCTAAGCAAAGAGTTAGTGGTTAATTAAAAGGCAATTTATCTTAGAGAAATAAGGTTTCGATACAAGTAAGTTTATTTCACCAATATTTGTGAAAGCAAGATTGGAAATAATTTAAACATTAATCTATAGAGAAAAATTAAATAAATCATGGTGATTTCTAACATTTTTATGTTATGCATCATTAAAAGTATATATCAACAGTTCTGAGCATGTGTTTCAATGAACATTAGACTTTAAAGTGCTTTCTGAGATATTAAAATTCTATTATCAAATAATACTGGAAAATTTGGATGAAATCTACATATAGCTATTAAATGCCCATTAGCATATACTAAAGGATCCGAAAAGTCCTGCAGCCAACTTTTTAACTTTGTTTGCCCTGTGTTATTTTCTCCATAAAAGACATCTGTGATATTATGATTTATAATAAATATATATTTAGTATTCGCCCCCAGTTCTGGCAGAGAACTCCTAAAATCCTCAGAATTTCCTAAGTGTTTAGGGCAATCAAGGTGTCTTTTATTATGTTAATGAGGTAACTTTGGAAAAGCCCCTCGGGAGGGTCTGGTTGTTTGTGGAGCCAACCACGTGATTAGAGAGCTTTGAACTCTCAGTCCTCCCCCATCCCCCCCTCCCAGTCCCTGCCCCCAAACCTCTGCAGAGGAGAGATAGGGACTGGACAGAGAATCAGTCACCGATGGCTAGTGATTTAATTACTCTTGCCTAAGTAATGGAGCCTCCATAAAACCCCAAAGGACAAGTTTTGGAGAGTTTCCCAGTTGGTGAACGCATGGAGATTTGGGGAGAGTGGTGCTCTCAGATAGGGAGTGGAAGCTCAGTTCCCTTTCCCCATACCTTGCCGTATGCATCTCTTCCATCTGGTTGTCCTTCAGTTACATCCTTTTATAATAACTTGGTGAGCAAGTAAGTAAAATGTTTCTCTGAGTGCTTCTGTGAGCCGCTTTAGTAAATTAATCAAACCCAAGGAGGGGGTCATTGGAAGACAGAAGCACAGGTGATAACCTGAACTTGGATTGGCGCCTAAAGTGGGGGAAGGGTGGGGCAGTCTCGAAGGACTGAGCTCATAAGTGTCAGAAGTGAGCTGAATTGTAGGACACCCAGCTGGTATCCGAGAATTGCTTGGTGGTGTGGGAATAGCCCACACTCGGAAATGGTACCACCATTGGAGAGTCACATTTGAAAGTCAATGCCAGTCCCCTGTCCAAATGAGTCATTGAAACTGAGTGCGAATTAGATCAATAAATTCTTTAACTTGCTGGGATTATCCATCTTGAATGAACGGAAGATTTAAGGGAGAGGGGTGAGATAGGAGAGAGCAAATAATTTGAAGTTCTGGAAGACTTGGGGTGTGGACAGGGAGGCAGGCCTGGGAGAATCAACACAGAAAGGATTGGGGCAGTCAGAAGGACTGTGTGAGGGCACTGGACACAGAAGGATGAAGAAAGGGTGACACTGAAGGAAGAGATTTAGAAATGGGGACGAAGGGGCCGGAAGTCACCCTCCGTTACAATCTGCCCAGGACCAATCTTGTCTCCACTTTAATGCCTCCTTCAAGACATGGGAAAGTAATTCTCCCTAAAGACAGTAATGTGGTTTTAGGGTTAAAAAGCTGATGGAGCAAATGTAATAATTGCCCAGGTGTTCTCCATTAAACTGGCTACTACAAGGCCCCTTGACTAGGATATAACCATTCACAGATTTGGGTTCGTTTCTAGCTTTGAGAACCATCCATCTTATTAGGTACCTATAACCTGGGTGATGGCATCTGTCTCCTTTTCTTTGTAAATTTATACTGGCACACAGACCGCAGGTTGCTAAAATTATTAAACAGGGGTCATTAAAAAGTTACGAGGGCCTCCCTGGTGGCGCAAGTGGTTGAGAGTCCGCCTGCCGATGCAGGGGATACGGGTTCGTGCCCCGGTCTGGGAGGATCCCATATGCCGCGGAGCGGCTGGGCCCGTGAGCCATGGCCGCTGAGCCTGCGCGTCCGGAGCCTGTGCTCCGCGACGGGGGAGGCCACAACAGTGAGAGGCCCGCATACTGAAAAAAAAAAAAAAAAAAAAAAAAGTTACGAAAAAAAAAAGACGTTACGAAACCACAAAAGCAGGTTGAGTAACACACAGGATCTCTTAGTTTACCCTTAAAATAACTTGATTCCCCCCAAAATGATGGAATTTATCCAAGGTCAAACAACTACCACATGTGCCCAAACAAAGGGTAAAGGTTTCCCCCACTGATATTTCAGATAGAGTTGCTGTACCTTATAGTTCTTTAAAGTTTCTCGTGTTATAGTATTGTCCATGAAAATATTAATCAGTAATCAAAGAAAGAAATTGGAAAATTTTATTAGAGCGAACCTGAGGATTATAACCCAGGGGAAAATCTTTCAGAAAGCTCCGAGGACCGTTCTGAAGAGGTGTGGGGATAGGGGGAGAAACCAGTATATATGTGACTTTGGTGAAGGGGTACATGCAGTCAAGCACACATCTTGGTAGAAGGTTACTGCTACTCACAAGGGACAGATATCTTAGTCAGTGGCTTCAGTGCTTTTCTAAGTAATGGTAAGATGCCAGAAACTAGGTTCATGAATTTCTCTCCTGAAAAGATTTAACTGTCTGAGGGCCAGTGCTGTCAGTTTTCCCAGAGCACAAAATGCCTCATCCTGATCTTCTCCCTGAATTCCTTTCACAGTGTATTGTAGGTCAGCGACTGCAGTGGTAATGACTTGGTTCTTATAGAACTGGATGGTGGGCAACATTCTTTATTTTACAATCCCTTTTGTTCTTCATTTCAACCAAGGTTTGGGAGGCAGTTTGTGACCAATTGTCCCGCTGCACTAGGAATGCTCATTCCCAGGTCAGGTGAGGATTTCCTTGACAGGACACTCCATGTGCTATTACTAGACCAGACCCAGTTAACATTAGCCAAAAGCCTCTGGACCACCTGTGTTACTAGTCTGTTACAGTCCAGGAAATGGCTCCCTCTTGTTGCTTCTTCCCATATCCAGAGTTACACTATTACAATCATTGATCTTACGGAACTATATATTTGGTCAATTGTTTCAAGTCCCCTAGTCATCATTATTTTTATTGGAAGCTCAGTCACACACTGGTAATGAAAGAAAAAATAATCTTTTTTTTTTTTTTTTTCTTTTTGCGGTATGCGGGCCTCTCACTGTTGTGGCCTCTCCCGTTGCGGAGCACAGGCTCCGGACGCGCAGGCCCAGCGGCCATGGCTCACGGGCCCAGCCGCTCCGCGGCATATGGGATCCTCCCAGACCGGGGCACGAACCGGTATCCCCTGCATCGGCAGGCGGACTCTCAACCACTGCGCCACCAGGGAGGCCCAGAAAAAATAATCTTATAAAAATAGGCAGAACACAAGTAATATAGCTAGTAACATTAATAAGGTTGTAAGTAAGTAATGTTATCTTCTAAGGAGTTACATGTCTGACGTCAAAAGAAGAGAAATTGATCTTTATGGTTGAGCAGTTATTTCTGCCATTGGTGAGGTCTGGTTAATGCATAATGCAGATGCACAATGCACACTAGAGGGGAGGGAGGAGGCCAAAATGGGCAGAGAAAAAATTATGTTTAAATTTTTCTTGTCTTGCCTTAAAATATGAATTTTATTCCATCAGTATGTTCTCTCAGTTACTTAATTTTAATCACTAGTTACTGTTTCAGGAACACATACCAGCCAGAAACAAGCCATAAAAAAATGCTAGTTTTCAATGTTGATAGGAGTCCCTTGGAAGAATCCATCTTAAAAATATTAGCCAAATAAATAAATAAGTAACCCAGACTTAGTAATTTTCTTGGTGTGACCTAACCTCACATCTCACATTTGCAAGTTTTAGGTGTTACCGACAACAAGAATTTTGAAGATCACTTAAAAGAGAAATAAAGAACAGATAAATGGTGGACTTCCCTGGTGGCTCAGTGGTTAAGAATCTGCATGCCAGTGCAGGGGACATGGGTTCGGTCCCTGGTCTGGGAAGATCCCACATGCCACAGAGCAACTAAGCCCGTGCGCCACAACTACTGTGCCTGTGCTCTAGAGCTTGGGAGCCATGACTACTGAAGCTCGTGCGCCTAGAGCCTGTGCTCCACAACAAGAGAAGCCCCCGCAGCACAGCAGAGAGTAGCCCCCACTCTCTGTAACTAGAGAAAGCCCACGCACAGCAATGAAGACCCAACGCAGCCAAAAATAAATAAATGAATTTATATATAAAAAAAGAACAGATAAATGGGTAGTGGGCTTGAGATAAAACGTCCAATGATAGCCTCATAAATGAATTAAAAAAACTTTAAGCTGAAATGAACATGGTCTCATGACACAAAATAAAATGCCTCCAGTAATAAAGAAGATACTGATGAGAAAAGCTTTAATAAAAATTCATGCCACGAAATCTGATTTGATAGAATTACTTGTATATTAATATCCATATATGTAATTTAAATATGCAAATGTAACAAAATTGATAAATAAATGGAATGGTCAACTATCTACTTAATAATATTTTATGCATCTAAAAGTTTACATATTCGAGTCTCCAAAAACCTTTTTATTGAACACAGATCCTCATTTGGAAAATGGAGATTAGCTGATGTTCAGGGTTGCTTTGTAATTTGGTCTAATGAGGGTATTGAATTTCACCCTTCGTACATTTCTCCCTAAGAATGATTTCAAAGCACTTTGACAGCATAGGTCTTCTGCAAACACCCTGTGGTGGAGATGAACAAATTGAGACAGGTTTACACAACACTGAGGATGAGGAAGCACTCAAGCCTTCTGATTCCTGGACCCTGAGTGAGGGTCATCTGGAGACATGCCAAGACGATTTACCTGCAGTTCTGGTGGGATCCCCGGGAAGCCCTTCTCTCCTTTGGGGCCATGCTGCCCACGCTCCCCCCGTGGCCCCAGATCACCTTTGTCTCCTTTCTCTCCTTTGGCCCCTTCGTGGCCAGTGGCTCCGTTATTGCCATTGTTTCCATGGTTTCCTTAAACAACCAGACATCATCACGTGAGAAAGCCCAGTCACTCATACTCACCATCTATTTTTATGCAAATGCAGCTCCTTTCTTCAAAAATGCACAAACTTAATTGTAAAAGGGGACCATTTGAAACAAGCTCTAACACAGCCATGGTGACATCATTGGATAGGCTCGCTTTTAAATGGGACACTGAAAACAGCCTTAGATACTCTTAAGGCTCCAGGCTCCAAAGCCTGTTTTTCCTATAAAGCAAGACTTGGATGAAAAATTGCATAGAGACATTATAAAGCATCCTTTATAGTAGCAAAGATTTGAAACCACCTAAATGTCCATCAATACTGAAAGGGCTAAATTAAAAAATGGTACATCCCAGTAAATGATGTTATATAGTCACAAAAAAAGAATGCTGAAGAAAAATATTTAATAGCATGATATTTTTAGATAAAAAAGGTTATGAATCAATCAATAGTGATAGCATGATACTATGTATATGTGTATATATATATATATATAATATAATATAAAATATGTACATGTTTTACCCTAAGGGGAAAAAGACTAGAACAAATTACATAAAAAGATTTTGCAGTGGTTTATCTTTTTCTAAGTGGATGAAGCACAAATGATTTTTGTGTCATTCTATACACTTTTCTGCATTTTTGAAATTTTCTACAAAGAACATGAACCACTTTCATAACTGGAGGAAAAGTAAAATCATTGATAAAAAATTATAACAGTAATCTTGAAAGCAAGACTTGGATAATGATTTCAACTCTTCACTTCACTTTGCTAAAAGATAATTTCTACACCTCTCCCTTTATTTTTATATTTGTTGAATTCCAGGCCCTTTTGTTGTTTATTCTGTGTGCTACCTTTGGTCAGGTTTCATACCGAGCTTGCAATTCTTCCAGATTAATGAACTTTGACTGGGTTTACAAGTTAACGTGCTAATGACAAAATTGATCCTGATGGGAAGCACGTAGCCAAGGCCAGCCTGTTCTGTGACCTCAGAAGAGTTTAGACCTAAGAAGATTTTAGAGGGCTCTGAAAGTCCCCTACCTGTAATCACTGTACCGGCTGCCTGCTGTCCTTGATGTTCAGTGGCATAGATTCCAAGCTACTGATCATAAAGTCTAACAGAGCACTTTCTCATTCTAAATTTGGTTTCATTTGACAAGCCACTCAAAAGTATTAAGAAAAATTAAACCTTATTTATTAAATATTAACATCAATGGGAGTAAGTCAGAGAAGAGCAAGCAGACATTTGCCAAGCCCTGAGAAAATGTTCTATCCCCAGGAATTGACCTGGAGACAAGAAAGTCAGTTAAACCCCCAGATAGATTTGGAGGTCCTGGGACAGAGGGCACCTGGGCTGCCCCTTCCTTGGCTGACCCAGGAGACTAGCAAGTTCCCCAAATGATCCATGTCTGGGGTGCCACTCAATAGTAGAGATGGCTGAACAGTGGGTCTAGAGGGACCCAGTGGAGCTCTACAGCATGCCCCGTGCCACCATATGGTGCTGGAGCCCAAAAATGTCCCCATGAATCCAAGAGAGGCATGAAGGTCAACTGAGAGACAGCTGAGCGTGGAAGGACCTGGGGGTTAAGGGAAGAAAAACTCAGCTAGACCTAGAATCAGACAGAAAGATGTGTAGCTCAGTCAAAGAGACTGTGAAGTTGACTATAACCCAGACCAGCAAGCTCTCCTCCCCACTCTCACTTCACAAATCCCCTGAAGCCTAGATCTAGTGCGCTGTATGGAGCACACGGTGGCAGAAACACTGAAACAAGAGTATAAACTTGTTCAGCTCCAGTGGTTCCAGACTCCACACTGGGGAAGGGCCTCCTGGCCTATAAACTGGGGCCCCAGCATGCCTAATGCCTGTGGGATTCTGCAAGCAGTATGGATAATAAATACTATAGTTTATACAGTTCCACCTCATTAACTCAATAAGCCCAGTTCCCCACCCAACTCTCTTTTGGGTTTTCCATGCATAAGCTTTGGATCACACACAAGTGATCCCAGCTTACTGAGCTTCACCCCTGGCTCCTGTTTCGGCACAGTCTGCAATTAGACTGGAAACAACGCATCTCTCTCATCCTTACCTGGAATGCCAGGGAGACCAGGAGGTCCAGGGGGGCCTTGGTAGCCTCGAAAGCTGTAGTCTCCATGACAACACTTGCTGCAGTCTGGGGGCAGTCCTCCAGTTTGTGGAGACTTTGAAAAAATACAAAGAGAAGCTTCAGAGAAAGGTACATATGAGTAATTAGAACTTTTGAGCTTCCTCTGGCCACAGCCCCTAGGTAAGCTTAATTCCAAGCAGCCTATGACAACATCAGAAAAGAAAGTGTGGGGTGACTTATGTCATCTTATGTCAATGGCAAAGGAGTCAGGGAGTAGCTAAGGTGAGGTGATGATCAGAAGGCAAAGGAAACGGGAGAGTCACTAGAAGAACAGGCTCTTTGGAAAGTGTGAGTGGAAGTGGAGGATTGGGGCTGTGTTTCTGGGAAGTATGTTCCTGCGGCTACAGGAAAAGAGAAAGCTCCTTCAGAAAGAGAAAGCTCCCTTTCTTTTCCAACTGTCAGTAGTCTCAGATGTAGCTATATTGAGTAGATGACCCTCAAATGATAAAAATTACCAACCTCAAATATAGTTATTAAGTCTATCTATATTCATGATACTGGGTAAAGAGTTCTTAGAAATTCTGAATTGTATCACAACACACATAAATTACCTTAGAAAATTAAGGAAAGAAAGTAGTCATTAGTCCAATAAATTCTTATTAATTATCTACATCCTGAAACAACTGTAACTCCCTTTTTTTAAACTTCCACCTTTAACATGCTGTTCCATTTCATATTCCACTTGAAAATTTAAAGTGATTAACGCATTATTTGAACTGAGATTTCATGAGTACTTAGTGGATATTAAATGTATTCAAATATGACACTGATTTTAACGCTTCTTTCTTTTTTTTTTAAATGCTTCTTTATTCAATGATAAATTTCTAAATAACTTGTGCTTACTGTCAAGGAGCTAGAGATTTGGCAGAAGTTGAATGGCAGAATAGTTAGAGTTGCCCATAAAATTTGGAGTCCTCTCTAAATTGGCAAATTTTTAAAAAAATTAATTAATTTATTTATTTACTTTTGGCTGCGTTGGGGTCTTCGTTGCTGCGCACGGACTCTCTCTAGTTGCAGCGAGCGGGGTCTGCTCTTCATTGCGGTGCATGGGTTTCTCATTGCGGTGGCTTCTCTTGTTGTGGAGCACGGACTCTAGGCATGTGGGCTTCAGTAGTTGTGGCTCACCGGCTTAGTTGCTCCGTGGTATGTGGGATCTTCCCGGACCAGGGATCGAACCCATGTCCCCTGCATTGGCAGGTGGATTCTTAACCACTGTGCCACCAGGGAAGTCCCTTAAACTGGCAACTTTTTTTTTTTACATCTTTATTGGAGTATAATTGCTTAACAATGGTGTGTTAGTTTCTGCTTTATAACAAAATGAATCAGTTATACATATACATATGTTCCCATATCCCCTCCCTCTTGTGTCTCCCTCCCACCCTCCCTATCCCACCCCTCCAGGCGGTCACAAAGCACCCGAGCTGATCTCCCTGTGCTATCCGGCTGCTTCCCACTAGCTATCAACCTTACGTTTGGCAGTGTATGTATGTCCATGCCTCTCTTTTGCTTTGTCACAGCTTACCCTTCCCCCTCCCCATATCCTCAAGTCCATTCTCTAGTAGGTCTGTGTCTTTATTCCTGTCTTACCCCTAGGTTCTTCATGACATTTTTTTTTCTTCTTAAATTCCATATATATGTGTTAGCATACGGTATTTGTCTTTCTCTTTCTGACTTACTGCACTCTGTATGACAAACTCTAGGTCTATCCACCTCATTACAAGTAGCTCAATTTCATTTCTTTTTATGGCTGAGTAATATTCCATTGTATATATGTGCCACATCTTCTTTATCCATTCATCCGATGATGGACACTTAGGTTGTTTCCATCTCCGGGCTATTGTAAATAGGGCTGCAATGAACATTTTGGTACATGACTCTTTTTGAATTATATTTTTCTCAGGGTATATGCCCAGTAGTGGGATTGCTGGGTCATATGGTAGTTCTATTTGTAGTTTTTTAAGGAACCTCCATACTGTTCTCCATAGTGGCTGTACCAATTCACATTCCCACCAGCAGTGCAAGAGTGTTCCCTTTTCTCCACACCCTCTCCAGCATTTATTGTTTCTAGATTTTTTGATGATGGCCATTCTGACTGGTGTGAGATGATATCTCATTGTAGTTTTGATTTGCATTTCTCTGATGATTAAGGATTTTGAGCATTCTTTCATGTGTTTGTTGGCAGTCTGCATATCTTCTGTGGAGAAATGTCTAGGTCTTCTGCCCATTTTTGGATTGGGTTGTTTGTTTTTTTGTTATTGAGCTGCATGAGCTGCTTGTAAATTTTGGAGATTAATCTTTTGTCAGTTGCTTCATTTGCAAATATTTTCTCCCATTCTGAGGGTTGTCTTTTGGTCTTGTTTATGGTTTCCTTTGCTGTGCAAAAGTTTTTAAGTTTCATTAGGTCCCATGTGTTTATTTTTGTCTTTATTTCCATTTCTCTAGGAGGTGGATCAAAAAGGATCTTGCTGTGATTTATGTCATAGAGTGTTCTGCCTATGTTTTCCTCTAAGAGTTTGATAGTTTCTGGCCTTACATTTAGGTCTTTAATCCATTTTGAACTTGTTTTTGTGTATGGTGTTAGGGAGTGGTCTAATCTCATACTTTTACATGTCCCTGTCCAGTTTTCCCAGCACCACTTATTGAAGAGGCTGTCCTTTCTTCACTATACATTCCTGCCTCCTTTATCAAAGATAAGGTGACCATATATGCGTGGGCTTATCTCTGGGCTTTCTATCCTGTTCCACTGATCTGTATTTCTGTTTTTGTGCAAGTACCACACTGTCTTGATTACTGTAGCTTTGTAGTATAGTCTGAAGTAAGGGAGCCTGATTCCTCCAGCTCCATTTTTCGTTCTCAAGATTGCTTTGGCTATTTGGGGTCTTTTGTGTTTCCATACAAATTGTGAATTTTTTTGTTCTAGTTCTGTGGAAAATGCCAGCGGTAGTTTGATAGGGATTGCATTGAATCTGTAGATTGCTTTGGGTAGTAGAGCCATTTTCACCATGTTGATTCTTCCAATCCAAGAACATGGTATATCTCTCCATCTACTTGTATCATCTTTAATCTCTTTCATCAGTGTCTTATAATTTTCTGCATACAGGTCTTTTTTCTCCTTAGGTAGGTTTATTCCTAGATATTTTATTCTTTTTGTTGCAATGGTAAATGGGAGTGTTTTCTTGATTTCACTTTCAGTTTTTTCATCATTAGTATATAGGAATGCCAGAGATTTCTGTGCATTAATTTTGTATCCTGCTACTTTACCAAATTCATTGATTAGCTCTAGTAGTTTTCTGGTAGCATCTTTAGGATTCTCTATGTATAGTATCATGTCATCTGCAAACAGTGACAGCTTTACTTCTGCTTTTCCAATTTGGATTCCTTTTATTTCCTTTTCTTCTCTGACTACTGTGGCTAAAACTTCCAAAACTAGGTTGAATAAGAGTGGTAAGAGTGGGCAACCTTGTCTTGTTCCTGATCTTAGTGGAAATGGTTTCAGTTTTTCACCATTGAGGACGATTTTGGCTGTGGGTTTGTTATATATGGCCTTTATTATGTTGAGGAAAGTTCCCTCTATGCTTACTTTCTGCAGGGTTTTTATCATAAATGGGTGTTGAATTTTGTCAGAAGCTTTCTCTGCATGTATTGAGATGATCATATGGTTTTTCTCCTTCAATTTGTTAATATGGTGTATCACGTTGATTGATTTGTGTATATTGAAGAATCCTTGCATTCCTGGAATAAACCCCACTTGATCATGGTGTATGATCCTTTTAAGGTGCTGTTGGATTCTGTTTGCTAGTATTTTGTTGAGGATTTTTGCATCGATGTTCATCAGTGATATTGGCCTGTAGTTTTCTTTCTTTGTGACATCCTTGTCTGGTTTTGGTATCAAGGTGATGGTGGCCTCGTAGAATGAGTTTGGGAGTGTTCCTCCCTCTGCTATATTTTAGAAGAGTTTGAGAAGGATAAGTGTTAGCTCTTCTCTAAATGCTTGATAGAATTCACCTGTGAAGCCATCTGGTCCTGGGCTTTTGTTTGTTGGAAGATTTTTTATCACAGTTTCAATTTCAGTGCTTGTGATTGGTCTGTTCATATTTTCTATTTCTTCCTGATTCAGTCTTGGCAGGTTGTGCATTTCTAAGAATTTGTCCATTTCTTCCAGGTTGTCCATTTTATTGGCATAGAGTTGCTTGTAGTAATCTCTCATGATCCTTTGTATTTCTGCAGTGTCAGTTGTTACTTCTCCTTTTTCATTTCTAATTCTATTCATTTGACTCTTCTCCCTTTTTTTCTTGATGAGTCTGGCTAATGGTTTATCAATTTTGTTTATCTTCTCAAAGAACCAGCTTTTAGTTTTATTGATCTTTGCTATCATTTCCTTCATTTCTTTTTCATTTATTTCTGATCTGATTTTTATGATTTCTTTCCTTCTGCTAGCTTTGGGGTGTTTTTGTTCTTCTTTCTCTAATTGCTTTAGGTGCAAGGTTAGGTTGTTTATTCGAGATGTTTCCTGTTTCTTAAGGTGGGATTGTATTGCTATAAACTTCCCTCTTAGAACTGTTTTTGCTGCATCCCATAGGTTTTGGGTCGTCATGTCTCCATTGTCATTTGTTTCTAGGTAGTTTTTGATTTCCTCTTTGATTTCTTCAGTGATCACTTTGTTATTAAGTAGTGTATTGTTTAGCCTCCATGTGTTTGTATTTTTTACAGATCTTTTCCTGTAGTTGATATCTAGTTTCATAGTGTTGTGGTTGGAAAAGATACTTGATACAATTTCAATTTTCTTAAATTTACCAAGGCTTGATTTGTGACCCAAGATATGATCTATCCTGGAGAATGTTCCATGAGCACTTGAGAAAAATGTGTATTCTGTTGTTTTTGGATGGAATGTCCTATAAATATCAATTAAGTCCATCTGTTTAATGTATCATTTAAAGCTTGTGTTTCCTTATTTATTTTCATTTTGGATGATCTGTCCATTGGTGAAAGTGGGGTGTTAAAGTCCCCTGCTATGAATGTGTTACTGTTGATTTCCCCTTTTATGGCTGTTAGTATTTGCCTTATGTATTGAGGTGCTCCTATGTTGGGTGCATAAATATTTACAATTGTTATATCTTCTTCTTGGATCAATCCCTTGATCATTATGTAGTGTCCTTCTTTGACTCTTCTAGTAGTCTTTATTTTAAAGTCTATTTTGTCTGATTTGAGAATTGCTACTCCAGCTTTCTTTTGATTTCCATTTGCATGGAATATCTTTTTCCATCCCCTTACTTTCAATCTGTATGTGTCTCTAGGTCTGAAGTGGGTCTTTTGTAGACAGCATATATATGGGTCTTGTTTTTGTGTCCATTCAGCCAATCTGTGTCTTTTGGTGGGAGCATTTAGTCCATTTACATTTAAGGTAATTATTGATATGTATGTTCCTCTTCCCATTTCCTTAATTGCTTTGGGTTCGTTATTGTAGGTCTTTTCCTTCTGTTGTGTTTCTTGCCTAGAGAAGTTCCTTTAGCATTTGTTGTAAAGCTGGTTTGGTGGTGCTGAACTCTCTCAGCTTTTGCTTGTCTGTAAAGGTTTTAATTTCTCCATCAAATCTGAATGAGATCCTTGCTGGGTAGAGTAATCTTGGTTGCAGGTTTTTCTCCTTCATCACTTTAAATATGTCCTGCTAGTCCCTTCTGGCTTGCAGAGTTTCTGCTGAAAGATCAGCTCTTAACCTTATGGGGATTCCCTTGTGTGTTATTTGTTGTTTTTCCCTTGCTGCTTTTAATATTAAACTGGCAACTTTTAATGATAGCTTACAAAAGACTCGTAGAAACTTTCCTCGACACCAATTAAAATTCAAAAGTTTTTTGAAAATAGCATAGTGTTGCTAATGAATTCATTTTTTAAAAGGAAAGGATGGGCTGAGAGAGGAAGGATGAAAAGAGAGAGAAAGGGAGGGAGGAAGAAGTCATTCAAAATTGAAGTTTTCTCTATCATTAGAAATCCAAGCAGAACAATGGATCAAGGCTTCACACTGCTGCACCTCTAGACTTTTATAGCACAGGAAACTCTACTCAATACTCTGTCATGACCATGGAAAGGAATCTAAAAAAGAGTGGGTATATGTATATGTACAACTGATTCACTTTGCTGTACAGCAGAAACTAACACAACATTGTAAATCAACTATACTCCAATAAAATTTATTTAAACAATTAAATTAAATTAAAACAAACAAACAAAAAATAAGCTTGGGCTTTTTTCCTTACTCTCATTCCTTTTTCCTACAGGTGCCTGCCTAGCTATTAAGAAAACAATGCACAACAGCATCTGTAGTCCAAGCAATTGCCTGCAGTGGCTCAGGGCTCAATCTCAAGTTTTCAGTAGGTAGGATTTGGAGCAATCTCCTAGTCTAGTCTTCTGTACCCCAGACCCAACCTTGGACAGGTATGGGAGTCTATGAAAACTTTTTATAAAACTGGCAGAGGAAAAGAAAATCAGTGAAAGCAATTGGTCTGAGAAAGGGGATTTCAGACACTTGGAAAGTCAGACACCACAGCACCACCCCACCTTCTAATCCAAAGATGTAATCTGAGAAGTAGGTATTCTGTAATTTCCTGGTATGATTTTGCTAATATGAAATACAGCTGTTTAAGCTCCAAGGAATCCTAAGCTCTGCCAATAACAAATTTTGGGGAAGGAGAAGGGTGGGGAGGGAGGGAAAGTACTGAAGTGGAACCATTTGTTTAAAAATAGAATTGAAAAACTGAGATGCTAAGAATGTCAGAAAAAGAAGTGAACTGGAACCAGAACTCCCATCATAGGTCTGTGTGACTTTTATGAAGTCACTTTCCCCCGACATCATTTTTCTTGTCCACTAAATTAGAGGTTAGGGTAAAGATGGTCATGAATTTTCTTTCCAGCTCTATAATGCAAACAAGGATATTAAAGTCTTTTCCAAAGCCTCAAATGGTGACTTAGAAAGATGTTGTTTTGAAATCTAGTGTCTGGGTATGAGGCGTTAGCGCCTCATAGAGATGGGGTGCATACCCAACCACTTTGAGAGCATAGCGCTGCCGCCAAAACAGGGAGAGACTTCTGGTCATTAAGTGAGCCCCTTCCTGAGAACTGTCCTGTGACATTTCACAACATGGTCCTCCCTTTGACTTGGTCTTTCAGGGTTCAGTCAAATGGAACCATGTTCATGAGCCTTAGAACAAGTTGGACAGGATGTGTTCATTGAGAAGTTTTCTCCCAGGTAAGGGAAAATGACTTTCTAGATAGTTCTCTATATCACTCTCTTAAGTTTATCAACTCCTTTCCCCAAATTAGGTCAAATTTGAACACCAAGTTCATACAAATGGACAGCATGGGAGGAAGAAAGTCCCTAAGACAAGTTCCATCCATTTTGTAAATGGAAGCCTAGGGGCAGCTACTGAGAATGAAGCTCTACTATTGGGAAATGACTCCAGGAAAGACAGTCCACAGCTCCTTCCTTAACTTAAGGAAGAGGGAAGAGAAAGAAGGTGAAGGGAAGTGGAAGCGGGAGAGATAGGTGTCCAGGAAGAGAGGGCAGCTGGATAAAGATGAACAATAAAGAGCTACAGAGAAGAAAATGCCAGGAAAAGAGAATTCAGGTCTGCTCAACCCACCTCTACACATCTCCGCACAAACACTATGGCCAGAGTCATCTTTCTAGAACACACACTTGATCACCTCACTGCCCTGCTATGCACAAACAAACAAACAAAATTTTGCTGGCAAAATAAGGTCTAAGCTTCTTCACCGGCCAACGGAATCCATCAGGTGGCACTAAAATCACTGGTGTCTTCCTCCTATAGCCCAGCTCTCCAGCCACGCCCACTCCTCAAGCCTCTCTCAAGGCTCTTGCTGTGGCACATATTTGTTTATTTTATTTTTTCCGGGGATGCCCACCCTTTCGTCTCATCTTTGGAGATCTGACTCAGCGGCCACCACCATTCTGACCCTTTTCCCCTAACAGTCTTTTGTGCCTTTACTTTGTTTATCACATGGTACTTAATTACCTGTTGATTTATCCCCACTAGAGCCCTTCAGCAATGTTCAGGGAGAGAAGCTTGAGTGCATTTATCCCCATCCTAAAACATGACTCATAGTAGAAGCACACAAAATAATTAGGAGAGGGATGAATGAGGGAAAAGGGGGATTAAAAGAAAAGAAGCAGTGGGGGAAGTGAGGCAAGAGGGAAGAACACAGAACAATCCTAAATTCAATGTGGGTCTCCATACCCACTGGCAAAGAGTTGTACTGAAACCTCTAGAATATCAGTGGCTAAATCTCCTCACTATCTCCTGTTGGGGGCTGGTTTGCAAATACTTCAGGAACCCAAGGGAGTTGGAAAGCCTCCCCGGCTTAAAAAAAAGAAAACCCAGAAAGTGGCTTCTTTTCTCCCTCATCTGATTTCAACATGCTAGTTGCCTAGAGGCACTAGAAGGTGGGGTGGAATAGAAATGTAACTTGGATTTCAGTGGCCTGTCAAGAATTGGTGACCCATGACAGCCTACATCTGCCTTCTGCTGCCTCTGGGGGCTCACATGCCATGACCAGGAAGGATCCAGCAAAGAGCCCATTTTTTGAAGTGGAAAGTCCAGATCAAGGCTTGGACAAAAGCACAAATATCTTTATCACTGAGAAAAACACAAATGAGTATTATTCACTCTTCAGCCAAAAGATTGTCAGATGAAAGACCAATCTCTAAAAGCGGCTTTCAAAAAGCAGGATTGGATTTAGAGGTTATCATTTCTTCCACGGCTCTGCAAAGGAGCAGTTTTTTCTTGACCAGGCCCCACAGAATAGTTTGGGCAACTGCATCTGTGGTCAAGTTAGAAGTCCCAGGTTTGTCCCAGATCTACAGCTGCTTTTGCCTGTGATCTTGGTCTGATCACACTACCAGTCTCAAGGCAAACTTTCAATCTGTGGTCAGAGGGGTTTAGATTTCAGCTGCATGGACTTTGTCAGGGCCTATTCAACGCATAGAAGCAGTCAATTCTTGTACTAAAACTTATTTGTTCAAAGATCATATAATTCAGGGGGCTTCCCTGGTGGTGCAGTGGTTAAGAATCCTCCTGCCAATGCAGGGGACATGGGTTTGAGCCCTGGTCCGGGAAGATCCCACATGTCGCAGAGCAACTAAGCTTGTGTGCCACAACTACTGAGCCTGCACTCTAGAGCCCAAGAGCGACAACTACTGAGTCCACACGCCTAGAGCTGGTGCTCCGCAAGAAGAGAAGCCACTGCAATGAGAAGCCTGTGCACTGCAACAAAGAGTAGCCCCCGCTCGCCGTAACTAGAGAAAGCCCGCGCGCAGAAATGAAGACCCAATGCAGACAAAAATAAACAAATAAAATAAATGTTTAAAAATGTTTAATAAATAAAAAACAAAGATCATATAATTCAGAATAACTCTCCTTGCCCCTCATCTGATTTCAACATGCTTGATACCTAGAAGGCAAATCAAAATCTGCTTCTTCCGTATGTTGTACACTTGAAGCTAACGTAATGTTATAAGTCAATTATACCTCAATTAAAAATTTTTAATTAAAAAAATAATAAAGACATATTTGAAAACCTGTTTCTTCCTCTTCTTAATGTTTTCAATTAAAATGAGTCTCATCAATTTGCCATTCACTACACTGAAACCTTAACCCACTCCCGTACTACCCTGAAAGAGTTAAAGGTGCTTCCTTAGATGCTGTGCTTATACTCAGCATCGTTCACAAGTCCTCTGTGATTATCAGGCATTAAATCATACAACAGAATCAAGTCTGCGTTTTAAACACAGTGTGTTTTTGTTTTAACTCTTTGGTCCTTTTTTAAACAGAGTGAACGTAGAGACTTAGCAACCTAGAGGGCTATAAATCAAATAACCAAGCCTGGCATGAAATGTCACAGTAAACTCGCAAATCAAATGAAAAACTCAAAGGGCAGCTTCTCTCTGCTGGGAAGAATGAACGAAGTCCAGCTTAGGATCTGCAGATGATTATCTCTAATGATCTATCTGCAAAGGTCAGCTGTCTTCCTTTCCGCATCAACAGAGCAAGAAAGAAACCAAATCACAGCAGAGCAGGGCTGGGCAGCTGTGGTCTCTCTTTATCTCAGCCCATCAGTGCTACCTCTGCTGATTTTCTAACACAGACCAGCCTCGTCCCTAGTATCCCACAGCAACCCGGACAGAGACCCACAAGCAGCTCAGCCAACTTCTAGAAAGCATCGATCCTAAGAATCATAGCTGAAAAAAGAGCAAAAACAACAAAACTCATTAAGCTTCGACAGTAACCCTTAAAAGAGAATTCCGAGTACCTGGCCCCAGAATGGGGTGATCTGGGCTAGGTCATCTACCTCGGGGTGCGGTAGCTCATCTGGTCTCAGGGGTTTTAGGTCTGTAGAAGTGTTATTATCCACAGTCCCAGTTTTAGGATGGCTCCGCTCTCTCACTTTCTCCCTCTTGGAGCCGCTACGGCCAGTCTGATGATGGCTTTGCACTATTCTCGCCACCACTTTATTAGCTCTTCCGCTCACCTCCATGTATTCATCTTGACACAGGCAAAAAGGGAGGAAAAGCAAAGCCAGCAGGTGCCAACAGACGAGCTGCCTTCCGAGCATGATTCTCAACAGAGCCACAGAGCCTCCCGGAGAAGACGGCTAGGGCTCCGGCTGCCGTGGTCTCTTCGGGCAAGTGCCAAGGCTGCAGATGAGACTTGCAGCCGGCCAGGCGGTTTTATACTTCGGTATGTAATAAATAAGGCTGCAGGCCAGAGGGAGAGCGGTGCTCCTCCGCGGGCAGAATGGCCCCCATTCATTACTTTCCCACATCACAGGCAAAACGATTTGGGTGACAGCTCCCAGTTGGTGGGGTTCATAAACGTCACACCTTGGCACGTTTTTTGTTAAAGTGTGAAGAAAACATGCACAACCAGCTGGAAACAGGCAGCATGCGTCCAGTGGTTTGCTTTTGCTATTAGACATGGAAAGGCTGTGCCTTTGCAGTCTAAGATGCCTTTTGGAAAAACCTCCTCCTGGGCTTGCCAGGAAATTCGGGCTTAACTGCATCAGTTCCGTCTGAAATGGCAGTGGGAATGTGTTCAGGGCCATCAAGAGAGCTCTGCACTCTTATTGTACAGTTAGTATTTCCCCACTGTAGCCGCCACTTAAAGGAACTCATTTCTGCCTCTGGCACTGGCAACAGAAGGTAGTTGGGTGACTCCAGAGCACTGAGCTGGATTCAGGTGCAGAGTCTCTGGGTTTAGCAAAAGCATTTCCCCATCCTAGGTTTCATTTCCTTTTCCCTGGAGTTCCCAAAAGCCAAAGTTAGATCAAAGTGGACCAAGTCGCTTTATTGCCAGATGAAGATATGACATCCTGCTTCATATTAAAAGAAGGTTGTCTGTCTCTGGCTCCTCTTCCTTCTGACATATTCTTGATTAAATTGAAGAAATCGAGGGACTTCCCTGGTGGCGCCGTGGTTAAGAATCCGCCTGTCAATGCAGGGGACACGGGTTCGAGCCCTGACCCGGGAAGATCCCACATGCTGCAGAGCAACTAAGCCCGTGCGCCATGACTACTGAGCCTGCGCTCTAGAGCTCACGAGCCACAACTACTGAAGCCCCTGCGCCTAGAGCCCCTGCTCTGCAACAAGAGAAGCCACCGAAGTGAGAAGACGGTGCACTGCAACAGAGTAGCCCCCGCTCCCCGCAGCTAGAGAAAGCCTGTTGCACAGCAACAAAGACCCAACACAGCCAAAAATAAATAGATAAATTTATATATAAAAAAAAGATGAATCAGGTTTTTAAAAAAATAAATGAAAAATAAATAAAATTGAAGAATTGGAAAACATCAAACCAAACAATCTCCCTCAAGTAGATCAGGATAGAGAGAACTATCATTTCCTTTAGGATACTTGCTACATTTTTAAGAATTCAGCCAAAGAGAAAATGGACATTCCTAACCTCTTAGTGATAATAAAGAGAACTTATATAGCTTTGTCATTAAAAATCGCTTCTATTTCCATATCATTATATTTAATATAACTCATTCACTCACACAACAAAAAGTCACTGCCCTCCTTCATGAGGACTGAAGACATCCTGGGACTTAAAAGGCAGTGAGTGGCCAGTATGTGATGCTCAGAGGACAAGGGTGACACTGTAAGAAGCCGAAGCCGGGGAAGCCAGGCCTGACGATGGGGCGACAGAGCAGCTGGAGAGAGGAAAGTGGCGAGAGGGCTGCTCACAGCTGCCCTCCTCACTCAGCAAAGGGGCCTGGGAACCAAAAGCCAACTCTCGATGCAAGATTCATCACTCCAGCCACTGCCAGAACAGCTGCTTCTAGACGTCACATTTATACGTAAAAGGATTTGGTGTGGAGGATGGAGTGAGAGTGATTCAGTGAAATAAAAGCTCTTCCGTTCACAAATGCAGGGGCCTTGGGAGTCATGCTTCTTCTAAGCAGGCAGCTCCCACCTAGCAGGGTGTAAGGAACTCTGCCATCCCCATTTCATAAGTCTACCCTTAGATGTCCAGGATTTCCCCACTGGAGGATTTTTTGAGCTCTGTGATGAGCACACTTGGGCAGATATCCCTGAGGAAGGTAGCACATCAAGCGGTTATCTGGCATCAATTCTTACTGGGGATTTTTTAACAGACCTGGGGCAGGAGACTGGGGAAGGACAGCTCTTAGGTATCCTTGGACGAGCAAGTGGATGGGATATTGCTGTGGGAGAAAAGGCCCAGGGCTCCATCATCAGGGAAGCCTGGAAACAATTTTACAGGGAGACCACAAAACAAGAAACGTCTCTGAAATCTAGGTCACCTCATTCACGAGTTTTCTAAGAGCTGTTTCTGGCTGCTCCCACCACCTGGACCATATGGATAAGTAACTCTAAGTCAACCTCTTCTGACTTTCAACTGTATTGAGAATTTCCATTGGTGTTTTCCACCCTTTCATTTATTCTAGTGGTTCTCAATCCTGTCTGCATAATAAAATAAACCAGGGAGCTTCTAAATATATCAGTGCCTGGACCCCATCCAAGACCAGTTGATTCAGAATCGCTAGTGGGGCCTGGGCACTAAGAGTTTTTGAAAAGTCCCTGAGATGATTCTAATGTGCAGTCAGGGTTAGGAATCACTGACGCATCCTTTCCTTGACTCAGTAGGAATAAATAACAATAATATCTCTCATTGGTTGAGCACTTACCATACGTCAGCCAAGTACTTCTTTGCTTTAGCTCACTGACTTCTCTCAGTAAACCTATTGTTCTTGTCTTATAGATGAGGAAACGGAGGCTCAAAGAAGTAAGTAACTTGCCTGGTATTGCACGGTTGGAAAGGGGTTATTAGGATATGACTCCATCTGTCTTCCTCCCTTCTACAGCAAAGCAGAAGACCAACGTCAGGTTGACTGCAGAGAGAGGACCAGCTCCATAGCGGCCAGGACAAGAATCTGGAGTCCGAGTGTTGTGTTGAATTGTAGCACCCCAAAGGCATTGAGGTCCTAACCCCCAGTACCTATGAGTGTGACTTTATTTGGAAATAGTCTTTTCAGACAATCAAGTTAAGATGAGGTCATTAGGGGGCTTCCCTGGTGGCGCAGTGGTTGAGAGTCCGCCTGCCGATGCAGGGGACACGGGTTCGTGCCCCGGTCTGGGAAGATCTCATATGCCGCAGAGCGGCTGGGCCCGTGAGCCATGGCCACTGAGCCTGCGCGTCTGGAGCCTGTGCTCTGCAACAGGAGAAGCCACAACAGTGAGAGGCCCACGTACCACAAAAAAAAAAAAAAAAAAAAAAAAAATGATGAGGTCATTAGGGTAGACCCTACCCAGATATGACTGTCCTTATAAAGGGGAAAAAACTGGACATAGAAACAGACACGGACACAGGGAGAACACCATGTACAGATGAAAGCAGAGATGGGGTGATGCATTTAAAAATCAAGGAGCGCCAAAGATTGCCAGCCAACCACCAGAAGCTAGAAGAAGGGCATGGAAGAGATTCTCCCACACAGCCCTCAGAAGGAACCAACCCAGCTGACACCTCCATCTCAGACTTCTAACCTCAAGAACTATGAGACAATAAATTCCTTTGTTCAAGCCACCCAATTTGTGGTAGTTTGTTGTGACAGCCCCAGCAAACTAATACAGAAAGCATGTAAGGAAGCCTTAAAAAACTCCAGACCTCATCATCTTACAGACAGGGAGATGGCAGTCTAAAAAGATTTAGCCAATTGCTCAAGTTCATGGACAGAGAATAGCAAACCTAGCCCAGAGAAGAGTCCCCAGCCCCTTAGTTTGTGTTCTCTGGCACCTTCCCATGAAATGCATTTTAAACCTTGGCTTATTATTAAATCTTACTTGGGGTTATCATTTCATAATGCTCTGGCAATGTCCCTTGCTCAAAGATGTGAATAAGCTCTGTGGAGACCTAAATGGGAAGGAAATCCAGAAAGGAGGGGATATATGAATAAGTATAGCTGATTCACTTTGCTGTATGGCAGAAATTAATACAACATTGTAAAGCAACTATACTCCAATAAAAATTAATTAAAAAAAGAAGATTCTCTCTTGAACTTTTGAAAAAAAAAAGAATATATGAATCAGAGTTGGGCATAATTTCTTTCCTTTTTTTTGGTGGGGGGGAAGGTGGGCATAATTTCTTAATTGTGGGCTGAGGGTTGAGAACATCTACACCCAGCAAACTCATGGAAGGTGCCAGAGCTCCAGTTCTGCACAGCTGTCTCTGGCTATGAAAGCCCACAGTAAATGCCTGGGGACATCTGGCTGCTATGACGTACCGGGACTGCCACTGAATCTTGCTTGCTTGCTTGACTCCTAGGCTACAGCCAGGACGTTGGCACAGATATCACCATGAACCACAGAGGTGCAGACACTGCGAATACGTGTGAAAAGTCAGCTCCATAGATCTGCTCTGCAAGCCAGAGGCAAATATTTGTTTAGCTTCACAGAGGAGGCTGTTATGTGATGTGTAGGTGCCCTGTGGCCTCCCCCAGGGCGCTCCACTGTGCCCTTGGTCAAAAGGAGATCAGCTCTGGTGTGGCAAGGGACAGTCAAGAACTGTATGCGATAGAACGTGTCTTTATATCAGTGCCAACTGAAAGGGTAGCTGAGGCATGTGTCTGCATCATTTCCAGAAAGGAGCAGCTGGAGTGTGACCCACCTCTCTCCTACCCCTTCCCACGGAAAAATTCTCCCGACACTCAGCTCAGTGAATTCTGAGATTCTAAACTCAAAGCTTGATCCCTTTGATTGAAACCAATTAGAGGTGACTTAAAATGCAAATAACATTAAAATATTTCCTGAGATGAGATAGTTTAGCTATACTGGTCATTTATATCTTGATGTTGAAGACCTTTTCAGATTATTTTCAGAGAAGTTTCATTTGAGAAAATTTACAAAAAGGAATATAGTGTGTTCAGAAAGGGCCCATTGTCTCTCAATATTAGCTGGTGCTGGGACTTCCCTGGTGGTCCAGTGGTTGAGAATCCACCTCCAATGCAGGGGACACAGGTTTGATCCCTGGTTGGGGAACTAGGATCCCACATGCCACAGGGCAACTAAGCCTGTGTGCTCTAGAGTCCACACACCACAACTAGAGAGCCCTCGAGCTGCAACTACTGAGCCCATGCTCTCTGGAGCCTGCGCACCACAGCTAGAAAGAGGCCCACAGGCCACAAAGAGGAGCCTGTGCACCACAATGAAAGATCCTGCATGCTGCAACTAAGACCAGATGCAGCCTAAATATATATATAGATACATAGATAGATAGATAGATAGATAGATAGATAGATAGATATTTGCTGGTGCCATTAAGAAAAATAGGTTTGTGCTTGGCACCAACATGAGGCAAAGTCAGGGGAGGAATTGGTTGGCTAATCAGGGTGTCATCACCTTGGTGAAATTACACATTTTAAGGTCTGACCCTCATTAGGCAAGTGCAGGAGACCCATTGCCAGTGTCCCAGGAATGGATGTGTCTTGATGGCCAAAGGAAGGCTGTCAGAGACTGATGGGTTTTTTTTTGTTTTGTTTTGTTTTGTTTTTTGGCCACACTGCATGGCTTGCAGGATCTTAGTTCCCCAACCAGGATTGAACCCTGGTCTTCAGCAGTGAAAGCACTGAGTCCTAACCACTGGACCACCAGGGAATTCCCCAGAGACTAATGTTTAAAAACCAGCATTCAAACATTCTCACTTATAGTGAAGAATATAATTCTCAAATGGACTATACATGTTGTACATGTTTGCTGGACAACAAATGTTCACTATAGGAAATCTACAAAAGAAGCCAAACTCTAATCTGAGAGGTGTGTGATAAGCATGAAATTGTGTGTGTGTGTGAAATGAAATTTGTTATTTAATATTAATGGCTGGTATCATCATGCATTTGTGTCAGTAGTTAGGGTCCAAACAGAAAATCAGAAACCATGCCGGATATTTAAACAGAGAGAATTTAATACAAGGAATGGGTTAAACACAGAGATAGTAACGACAGGAAGCAACCATCTCTTAAGGCTGGGAGAACAAAGGGAAGAGGGTGACGGTACCAGAATTCAGAAGCTAGAGGAAAGGGCTCTGCAGAGCTGGAACTCAGATGTCTGAGGAGGGGTCACCGCCCAGCTAAAACTGGTACCTTTTCCAGGGTGCAATGAGGTTCATTCTGGGAATACAGAAAGATGCTGGACTGGAGCCAACTATAGCTACCAGGGTGAAGGGCCATTGCTCAGATGACACAAAAACAGTGAGCAAAAGGAAAGAGTAAATGTCTTCTGGGACACTCCTCCTTCCAGCACCTCTTCCAGCACCTCCCACTGGTTGACAAAGGAGACGAGTAATCTGCAGAGTCACAGTCCCAGCATCACAGGACAGATTATTTGAAGCTGGGTTGGAGCCAAGAGACAGCTGCATGACTTGAACAGAGGAGCTGCACCAGCCCCGTCTCTAAGAATGGTCCTGCTACAGGAGCAGAAGTCAAGTTACTAATGCAGCACTTGAGACCCATCACTCAGGTGGATCTGATTCTCCTTTTGTGAATTTTATTCAGACCATCTCATTTTTCTAATAATTTCTTTCTGCAGGCAGAGACAATCAAAAGCTTTCTTATTTCCCCTAGAGGCTGCACCCAGAACACCTGGATTGGATTAGGGTATTCATAAATGACCTTTGGAGTCTTTCTCTTTCAGGGAATAGTGGACACTGATATAATGACCTCCCCCAGGACTGGTAAGCCCAAAGTCGTTTTCCTCATTCAGAAACTGGGGTTTCACTTCTGCCGATGGAGGCCAAGTGAGCTTGATCCAGATGCTGAAGAAGCCTGAGGCAGAAGCAGCTGATACTCAGGAACTCCATTGCCCAGCAAGGGCCAAGCCATGCCATCCTCCTGGTAATTTAAGGCAGAGAACAGTCATATAATCAAGGTGAGACAAGTCCCGTTTTCTCAGAGATTTTGCTGGCTAAAGCAAGATCCTAACAAGTGGAATATATATATATATGTGTGTGTGTGTGTGTGTGTGTATACATACATACATACATATGGAGAGAGAGAGAGAGATTTGGATGCATATACACATAAAGAAAGATTTACTTTAAGGAATTGCCTCATGCAACTGTGGAGGCTGACAAGTCTGAGACCTACAAGACAAACCAGCAGTCTGGAAATTCTAGCAAGAGTCCATGCTGTAGTCGTGAGTCCAAAGGCAGTGTGGAGGCAGGATTCTTTCCTTCTTGCAGACCTCAGTCTTTTCTCTTAAGGCCTTCGGCTGATTGGATGAGGCCCACCTGCATTATGGAGGGCAATCTGCTTTACTCAAAGTCTACGGATTTCAATGTTAATCACATCTTTAAAAACACCCTCACAGCAACATCTAGACTGGTATTTGACCAAACAGCTGGGCACCAGAACCTAGCCAAGTTGACGTGTAAAGTTAAGCATCATAGGTGTCATTGTAGAAAGTGAATAGATATCTCAGGAGAGCTGAGTACATTTGGTAACCACAAAGAATCATCCAATAATACTCGAGAGTCTGGAAGAGAATTTTCTCATCCTGAAATACTCCAGGGAGGATTAGCACTAGGGGACGGGCCTGTGGAGATCCCTCACTCTCCCTGCCTTCAGTGTCTCTGAGCTCAGCCTTCCTTAGGCTTCCATAGATGTCCCCACCCCCACCCAATCCTTCCTTCCATTGCCCATCAGTCCTTATATGTTCCTCTCTCCTGATCACTATCTCCTTGCCTGAAAAGCCTCTCTGACGCCAGAGTCCGTCTTCACAATGTTTTGCCAGGCTTATTCAGATGACACCGCAATGGGTTCTCTTGCTGTGATAATAAGTGTCTGAACACTCATTTCACACTTAACATCATCTCCATGGCAGACACTGTTTTGTTTAGGGACTGACAACTATTCTCTTTCTCTCTTGTAACAAAATCTTGATTTTGTTCTTCTTTCTGAGGAAGCAAGTCTCAGCCACAGGGAGTAAATCAGGATTGGTGTCATCTTTTTGCCAGTGATTATCTGGGGCGTTGACTTTGACATAATCCAGTGGGAAAGGAATCTGCTAGGGTACTTAGGGGAAGGATTCAAGACTCCTCACTCTTTTTTTTTTTTTTTTTTTTTTTAAATCACAAGTTGCCAACAGCACTTTATTTGTTCTTTTCAACATCCTGTTCTGCAGCTTCCTTGGCCCTTTTTGCCCAGATGCCAAAGACCCGGGCATTGGCACGGGCCATGCGGAGACTGGCGAACGCCTTGAAGTTCTTCTCTTCCTCTGTGATGACTCTGGCTTTCTCCTTCTTGTAAACGTTCCATATGGGCATGACTGGTCCGGTCAGCTGGGCGGCGAATTTGAGCTCTTCAGCAGAGCTGTCTCCCTTCTTGGGGGCTGAGGGCTTCCTGGGGAAGAGGATGAGCTTGGAGCGGTACTCCTTGAGCCGCTGCACGTTGGCCTGCAGGGGCTCCGTGCACTTGTTCCACCGCCTTGGGTCCACCGAGATCCCAATGGTCCGGGCCACTTTTTTGTGGATGCCGGCCACCCTCAGCTCCTCCATGCTGAAGGCCCTGCCAGCGCGCACCTTGGTGTGGTTCCTGACCGTGGGGCATCTCAACACCGGCCGGAGCGGGCCGGACGCGGGGCGCGGGGCGATGTGGCATGCCTTGGCCTGCCGGGCCTTGCGTCTGCGGATCTTGCGAGCTGGCTGATTGAACCACGTGGCCACGTGCCGCTGCCAGTCCTTGTGGAAGTGGGGCTTCAGGATCATGCCATTCCGGCTGGGTGCCATGGCTGAGGCCGACTGGCCTCCTCCACACAGATGAAGTGGAACACTACAGACAACCCCGAGGACGGCAGAAGGGAAAGATATAACGAATCTGATCCTTGAGGGCATCCAGGAGCCATTGATTCTAATCTCCAAGCCACTCAACTGTCTTGCTCTGTGAGAGAATACCTTATGTATTGTTTATGCCTTTGATAAACGATACTGTCATTATTGTGTTGTTACTTAATAATCTCTGCACATTTGCCTTTTTTCAACTAGATTGAAGATCCTTGAGGGAAATAATAATACCATGTTTATTATTGTACAGAATCTTATTCTGCAGCTTTCACATAGTAAACACTCCATAAATGCCTTTCATTGATAGAATAAATAAATGGAAAATATAACCCAAATTAATAGATTACGTATGGGTTGATTAGTTAAAGCTCCCCTGAGCTCAAAAAAGAAACCAAGGGATTTAGAGGCTGGAGAATTCTGCCCCTATTTGTGTGTCCCTCAGTACTTCCTGAAGAGACAGTGTACCCCCTCCTCATGTCAGTCCCTTCTTTCCTCACCAAAGCCTTTTATGACTTTTCACAGCAGAAACGGTGCCCTGTATTGCCGTTTCATTGTTCTCTTCCTAGACATTTCCCAGCTTCCTTTGCAGTTCAACTGGGACCGGGTGACTGGATTCTGGTCAGTGGACATGGGTGAGGTGAACCACTTCTGAACTTGGCCTTGAAAACCTTCAGTGAGATTATCCTACTTTCCTTCTCCCACACTGACCTTGGAGGCCATGTGTTCCAGATGGGGGCTGTGATGGCAGAGCCTCTGTCAGCCTGGGTCCCTGAATGACTGGGTGGAGGAGAACCCTGCTGACCCTTATAAATCATATACTCCAAGTAAGTGATGCACTTCATTGTGTTAAACCTCTGTGCTTTGAAGATGAATTTGTTTTACAGGCAGTCTATATCCTACCTCACCTAATAGGCATCCTTAACTAGATCAGTTCCTTCTCTCTTATGTTCTTGGAGCACTAAAATCTCTTCTTTGTAGTACTTTCCCAGTTAATATTTGTGTTTGTTTGTTGTATTCTTTTTTTTTATTGACGTATAGTTGATTTACAATGTTGTGTTAGTTTCAGGTATACAGCAAAGTGATATGTACATATATACCATATCTTCTTTATCCATTCATCTGTCATTAGACATTTAGGTTGCTTTCATGGCTATTGTAAATAGTGCTGCCATGAAATGAATACTGGTATGCATGTATATTTTCAAATTAGAGTTTTTGTCTTCCAGATATATGCCCAGGAGTGGGATTGCTGGATCATATGGTGACTCTATTTTTAGTTTTTTAAGGAACCTCCATACTGTTCTCCATAGTGGCTGCACCAATTTACATTCCCACCAACAGTGTAAGAGCATTCCATTTTCTCTACACCCTCTCTAGCATTTATTATTTGTAGACTTTATGATGATGTTGTATTCTTTTATTAATGTTGTTCTCTTCACTAGACTGTGTATTCCATGTGAGATCATTTGTTTTCTATTATATTTTCAGTATCTAACATTGTGCCAGGAATATAAGTGCCAATAAATATTTGCTAATGATGTACAGATGGATGAGTGAATGGATGGATGATCGATGGATGGATGGATGGGTGGGCGAGTGGATGGGTGGGCGAGTGAATGGGTGGATGACGGATGGATGACAGATGGACAGATGGGTGGGTGGTGGTATGAATGAAAGGATGGACAGATGTATATTTGTTTTGGCTTCAGAGTCAACTTGAGTTTGATTCCCAGCTCCCAACTTTCTAGCTATGTTTCCTTAGCCATTCTAAGTCTCAGGTTCCCAATTAGTAAAATGAGACTAATGATATTTGTCTCCCATGGTGGTGGTGAAGATGAAAAGAGATGGTTCTGTAGTGAGGCACTGTCTTCCCAGCACAGTGTCTGGCACCCACTAACTATCATTGTAGCTCAAAAATAGAAAAAAAAGGGTGGAGCTGGAGGAAATGATTAGAAAGAAAACATTTGGTCAATATAAACTTTTATTATACTTCCTGCTAGTGAGTAAGCACTTAAAAAGAGCATTTGAGTCATTAAACCTATTAAGAGGTTTCAGATCAATAAAAACAATTTGTTTCTTTTGTGTCTTTTTTTTTTAAATTTATTTATTTATTTATTTATGGCTGCGTTGGGTCTTCGTTTCTGTGCGAGGGCCTTCTCCAGTTGTGGCAAGCGGGGGCCACTCTTCATTGCGGTGCGCGGGCCTCTCACTGTCGCGGCCTCTCTTGTTGCGGAGCACAGGCTCCAGACGCGCAGGCTCAGTAGTTGTGGCTCACAGGCCCAGTTGCTCCGCGGCACGTGGGATCTTCCCGGACCAGGGCTCAAACCCGTGTCCCCTGCATTGGCAGGCAGATTCTCAACCACTGCGCCACCAGGGAAGCCCTCTTTTGTGTCTTTTTTTAAGTGCTGGGAGAAATTTTTCCTCCATTGAATTCAGCTTGTAGGTGTCCAATAAATAGTTTGGGAGCCCCGTGTAATTTTAAAAGATATTTCATTAACTTCTTTTATTTCTCAAAGATGCATTTGAGAAAATAAGGATAGATTTCTTTTCTATGAAGAAACAGAGACAAACCTCCAGAAGGAATAAAGCTCTACAGATATATGAATAACTCACAGAAAACTTTTTAACCACCTTGAAAATTAATCATTTGGTTCAGCAAGTAATAGGGCTGCCCTGTCTTGCCTGCTTTCGTGGTTTGCTACAGTTTGTTCCAGGATCTTCTGGAGGTATTAAAGAATAAAGTGTTTCCACATGAGTCATGCTGATTCCAGACACTCCACCCCAACCACAGAGGGGAATAGATCTGGGGTTGGCGTCCCAAATACATTTCTTTATTCCAAGCCTTAAAGTAGGCCACACAGGAAAGGCATTCTTGGATTCTAAACCAAGAGTCTACCCAGCCGTGTCCGCTAATGAGTTTCCTCATCCCATTGGTCCCTGTCTGCTGGTGTGACGTGGTGCTCTCATCTTGCAGAGCCATTTGTCCCTCTAGGCTGCCGGACTTCCAATGAAGCCAGTTGAATGCTCACGCCCTATGACTGCATCCTTGACTGGCCCCACTGAGAATGAATTTGGGTGCAAAATCATCCAGTTTTTATGCACCTAGCTGGGATGTGCATCCATGGAGAGGTCACGTGTTTTATGAGCAACAAGAGCATCCTGGCCAAGAATCTTAAGAAGAGCAGAGCCAGCTACAGCTCATTTCATCTAATTCCCCCACCCTGTTATGTCCGAGCAGATAATGGCCTGGGAAAGGAGAAGCAACGTGCCCAAGGTAACGGAGCTACTTAGTGGCACTGTTAGAACAAAAACATGGGTCTGCTGACTTCTAGACTGGTGCCTTTCGGGCTTCATCATGAATGGTGTGGTATGTTTCTAGCACGGTGAAATGCTGCTCTTCAGCATTTAGGTACTGAAGGAAGATTAAATAAGGTCTTTGCTTGACTGGATCTCACTCAGGCTTCTGAGGGAGACTCAACACCTGCCACCACCTTTCAGTCCTCCCTGATGAGATAGAATGGCAGCAGAGAGAGCACTCGGCCAGGTAGAGGAAGACTTGGCTTTGGGCCTGTTCTCCATTACTAACCAGCCTTTGGTCTTCAGCGCTTGGCCTCCCCATGTTGCCTCCAGAAGCAGCCTTGGAGTCCCCAGAGCAGGGCCCCTGGGGAGGGGGGACTAGAGCTGCTTCCATCTTCTCTCCCTGTTTTGTTCCTGTCCTCTAACAACACAGATCCCAGGCCACTGAAATAGTGCAGGCCCATTGGGTTAACCTTCAACATGGCACAAGTGTAGCTGGGAAGGTTGGACATCTAGGGAAGGAGTGAAAAGTAAGAGGAAAACATATTTCTGTACTTCATTTCCCAGAGATTCAGATGTTCCGTTCTAGGGATCAGCAATCTTTTCTGTGAAGGGCCGTGTAGTAAATATTTTAGGGTTTGCTGGCTGTTACAATCTCTTTCTCAACAACTCAGCTCTGCCATTGCAGCTTGAAAGCAGCCAGAGACAATACAGGAATGAATCAGCATGACTGTGTTCTGGTAAAGCTATTTCCAAAAACAGATGGAGGCCCTCAGGTCACAGATCCCTGGTCTATTCTAAGCCTGATTGCTCCAGGGTCTTCTTGACTGAATTAAGGAACAGATTGCTCCGTAACTTACAAGGAATATTATGAGTACATGGAAAGATACAGTAAAAAAAAAAAAGACAACAAATGATGCTTCTATAAAAGAGCTGTGGGAATCTGAATTTTTTCACCTGCTTCATAACCTTCCTATTTGTCTTCTTTTTGTCTTCATCTATATCTTCATGATATTTTTTATCATCTCCTCTTCCTCCTCTCTCTCTTCCTCCTCCTTTTTGATCACCACTGTCACTGTTCCCCACCATTCAGAGACCAAAAAGCATGTGTATCAATCAGGGATGTGGATGGAAGCGATGGAAACCATCACAGGATGTCTTAGGCAGAAAAGGCTCATATTGGAAAGTTGTGAGATGCTCATACAACTGACTGACAGCTAGAGGACCAGACCTGGAAAACATGTTAGAAAGGCAGTATAGAGGGTCCTATACAGGAAGTTAATTGATTATCTTGCAGGAAGAAACATAAAGCTGTAGTGTCACTGTCCTGGGGTCCGATACTGTGTACTCTTAAATGCCCATGAAGCCACTATGATTAAATATTAACTGACCCTTTGTTCTTTGTCACTTACTCCAAATCTAAGTCCTGTCTGATTCTAAACAACACACATACCCTCTCCGTGGCTAGCAGAGGGTAGGTAGGAGAGGAAATCTCTATACTTCAAGGGTTACAGTGGACAGTAGGGCATTCAGTCCCACCAGCACTACACACAGTGAGGACTTCTTCTCATATGGACAGGGTACAGACATGGGATAGCCAATACAATGACAAAAGTCAATTGGCACAAATGAGGAATTCAAAGCCAAAGTTGACCCCTGGGTGAAATACCCAATTCACATCTGTGGACTGACATACGAGGGGTGGGTTCTAAACTGACCAGAGCATTGTTCCATGTGTTCTCCCTGTGGGCTCAGGCACAACGGGGAGGTATGGATTGTCAACATAATCAGACTCACATTCCCCTGCTGTAGAAGGATTTTCAGTTCATGGCAGGAAGCTTAAGGCTGAAGATTAATCACTGACATGGATTTATACCCCTGTTGTTGCTGGGTGGTCTGCATCTGTTTTCTAAGTCCACAGGGCCTTTACCAATAAATCGAAGCTCCAGAGACAGACACAATGCTCCAGCAGTTATGCCCATGAAAATCTCATATTTTCCAATGTGCAGTGGGAAATCTGCATACTTGCATCTGTCTTTAATGCTGAAACACAGAGCAGCTGGGAGACAGCTGCTCAGCCTTGGGGTAATAGAGTTCATTACTCCCTGACAGCTGCTCCACCCTTATGTCAAATGGTCCTGGTTCTAGGTAATAAGCTACTCTGGGGATGTATCACCTAACCTGGTCATTGTCACTAGAATTTCCAGGACTGCTCTTCTCCAATATAGAGGCAGCATTCATCAATTTTACCCTGAAATGCATGATTTAACACTTGTTCCAAAAATCTTTCATTAGTTTAGCAGAAAAGATTCTCTGCTTTGATTGAAAATTACACAAGGCTTTGATGAGTTCCAATCCATTACTCTGGTTTCACAATAGACAACACACTGGAAAGGGAGAGAAAATGGGGACTGAATGAATACAGAATCAACAAAGTACAATTTGTAGGTATTCATCATGTTACAGCCTCTTTGCCCTTCTCTTAGAGCTGCTTGTGCATATTTATCACACTCATGGTTTTACCTGTCCTGGAACACACACATGTATATCCAATATTTACACAGAAGTCCTAGTTCACCTTTTTACAACTTTTGACTGTATTCTGGGTTGTAGAATTTTGCTTATTAATTTTTATCATGACTTTTATATCCTAGTGAACCAGTCCAGGTAATTGATGCATTTTTATGAATTGGGATATAATATAGATAAAAAAGAAACAATGAAAAAAATGCAAATTTGGGACTTCCCTGGTGGTCCAGTGGTAAAGAATCTGTCTTACAATGCAGGGGATGCGGGTTTGATACCTGGTCATGGAATTAAGATCCCACATGCCCCGGGGCAACTAAGCCCTAGTGCCACAACTACTAAGCTCATGAGCCTCAACTAGAGAGCCCGTATGCTGCAAACTACTGAGACCACATGCTCTGGACCTCGTGCCCCACAACTAGAGAGAAGCCTGCGCGCCGCAACGAAGAACTCACATGTCACAGCTAAGACCCAACACAGCCAAAAGTTAATAAAATAAATAAATAATAAATCTTTTTAAAATGCAAGTTTAACAAGCACTAGCAACAACCTACTAATGCCATTAGCAGACTCCAGCCTCGTCTTTAACTGAAACTGAACAGACCAAGATCAGCCTTGGGTTCCCTTACAAAGTATAACACTTATTAACAATGTTGTGGTATTTCTGGGCTAATACTCCATCTTACATTTCAAAATTTGTGAAATTTTTGTACACCAACTTGTTTTCTGAAACTGTCACACCACCTGGTAACCATGTGATGGAGATGTGACAAGCGGTGGTCCAAAGACCACACTTTGGAAAGTACTTGGCCTTCCTGTTGATGAAATAAAATTTATATTTGAAGGCAGGAGAAGAAAAAATTAAACATAAAATTCTCTCTGAGTTTGTTTGGGCCTCTTCCCTTCATCCCTAATGTGCAGTGTGCATCTGCATTATATTAACCAGAGCTCCTCATAGATGGTAGTGCCTGCTTGACCATAAAGATCAATTTTTATTTTCTTCTGATGTTAGCAATGTGACTTCTTAAAAGAATAGTTCTTTCCCAGCTCTGTATGGGGGTCATTGTGATTTGCTGCTAGCTTGTTCCGTGCTTACCTGGACTATGCATCCTTGGTGAACTTTATGTAAAACATCAGTATGTCATTTTAATTACGATCATTTATCTCAAAAATGTATATGCCTGGGCCTTTGACTTCTAACAGGTGGAACAGTTCTCAGAGCTTTCTGAGAGTGTTTCCCAGGTCATAATCCTCAATTTGGCTTGAATAAAATTCCCTCTCTTTCTTCTTAATTTGATAGTTAATTGAACTTTCATCAACAATGTCATGTGGTAAGTAGAACAGGTGGCACAGAAATATTTAGAGCTTAAAATCACTGACTTTTGGGTTGAAAGGAAATATAGGAATCATCCACAACACTGTTGAAGGTCATGGGCCATATGAATGGCTAATTTTATGTATCAAATTGCCTGCACCACGGTTCCCAGATACTTGGCCAAACATTATTCTGGAGTATGCTTTTAAATCAGATTAACATTTAAATCAGTGGACTTGAGTAAAGCATGTGGTTCTCTATAATGTGAGTGGGCCTCGTGCAATCAGTTGAAGGTCTTGAAAGAACAAAGAATGACCCCTCAATTCCCCCAAGCAAGAAGGAATTCTGGCAACAGATGGCCCCTGGACTTGAACCCCATTGACTCTGCCCTAGGTCTCTAGCCTTACAACATACTGTACAGATTTTGGACATGTCAATTTTCATAATTGCATAGCCAATTCCTTAAAATAAATCTCTGTTTCACTCTCCATATATTGGTCCTGTTTCTCTGGACAACCCTAACACAACCACTAAGGATGAATGTGTGAAACTGAATCAAGCAGAGGAGAAAGGTGACAATGAACTTGTAATAATAAGAGTTTTAGGTGTGGCTGGACTTCTTCAGGAAATAGTTTGCAGGGGGACAGATGATGTACAGAACATTTATCTTCATGCTCCATGTCATGAAGACAAAAATGTGCAGCCATCTCCTAAGCCATTTATTCCCAGCTTACTTTTGCCAGTTGACAGATCTTCCCTATAATCCTCTTTCTCATAATCCATTCTTCGGGAAGACGAGCCCTTCAACAATGCTAGAATACTTACAAATGTGCTTTCTAAATGTTTTAGCAGCAATCCTTTGCTAAATGCCTTTTTTTTTGATGACTAGGGAAAGTTTCTCTGGATCCAGGAAACTTGTCTTTATAGCAATGCGGAAGGCTAGGAGCCTGAGCCATAAGCTTCATGCTGACCAGTTTTGTTTGTTTGTTTGTTTTTTTAACAAAGTAACTTTTTTTTTGGCTTTTTATTTATTTATTTATTTATTTTGCTGTGTTGGGTCTTCGTTTCTGTGCGAGGGCTTTCTCTAGTTGTGGCAAGCGGGGGCCACTCTTCATCTTGGTGTGCGGGCCTCTCACTATCACGGCCTCTCTTGTTGCGGAGCACAGGCTCCAGACGCTCAGACTCAGTAGTTGTGGCTCACGGGCCTAGTTGCGCCGCGGCATGTGGGATCTTCCCAGACCAGGGCTCGAACCCGTGTCCCCTGCATTAGCAGGCAGACTCTCAACCACTGCACCACCAGGGAAGCCCTTGCTGACCAGTTTTATTCAAGGATAATGAGGCATCCTTGTCTGTGAAGTAAGCTGGGAGATATCTTGAGTTCCTAGAATCCACGGTTCCTCCAACAGAGCCAGGTAAACACTTTTCTTCCCATTGTAAACATGCCAGTGGATATTTTCAGTAAATGGCCTTTGGATGAAGCCCTAAGCTGTTTTTCTGGGCATGAGGCAGGCCTCCCCTCGCTCCTCAGATGCCTGAGCTCCAACCTGGACCATCCTTGATGAGAAGGAAGCAGATTGCCTCTGGCTTATCTGCTAAGACGGCTCAGTCTACTGAGCAGACAGAGCATGTCTGCGAGCTTCCAGACACTCTTACAGAACAGAGAACAGTGTCAGTGACAGGGGACTTCCTCTGGAAAGTTTCAACCTGATTTATTTTCCCATCATATTTACTTCCCCTCTGTGGATGTCCTATGAGGCTTCTCTTCACTTCAGACCTAATTCCCCCACCCCTTTACCCTTGCCCATCTTCTCTGAAGTTGCCGTAAACACCGTGAGCTCTTCTTGAATTCTGATTCTGTTGTCATCAATTGAAAGTTGCTGATGTGGGGTGGAGGGTGGGAGTTAGAGCAAAATGGTGACGAGGCTGGAGAGAGAGAGAAGCAAGGAGTAAGGCGGAGACCAGCTTAACTACTTTCCTACTAGAGTTCCTGCCAAAGTCTATATACTTACCCATACTTTGTTTCCATGGCTCATTGAGCAGCTACTCTGTACACATCCAGATACCCCAGGGGCCTCAGCAAAATGTCGTTCTCATCAAAAATATGATACCTTCAACCCAGGCAAAAGCCTAAGTCAGACAAATGATGGGCTAGCAAGGGAGGTTTGACCGGCTCTCCGTGCATACCAGATCACAGAGAAGATGGAAATGTCACCAGCAAGCTAGCTTTGCATTTCCCCCTTTCTCTAGCAGTTGGTCTAGTTCAAAGCCTTAGACAATGTGTTAAGTTGCAGAAAGTAGACTTTCAAAGCCCACTGTTGGAATCACAAATGTCCTAACGTGCTGTCTGCCATGAGACACAGTCAACTGCCTTGTCTATTTCAACCAGTAAATCTAAAAGAAGACGCTTAAGGCACACATAGGAGCCCCCTCTTGCTCTCTTAGGGGTGGAAGATGGGCACAATTTACTCTCCTTCCTTACTGCTCCCAGCAGTTTTTTCTGTTCATAACAGCATTGTCACATTGCCTTGCAAAATATATATTTACTATTCTGAACTCCTAAGTTCATTTAGGTAGGGAAATCCACACTACTTATTTTGTTTCCCTAGAATCTACCCTATCACTCTAATTTAGGTTACAATAGTGACTGTGCGTTACTCTTTAAATGAACAAATAATTATTGGCACAAAGTAGGCTTTCCATAAATATACTTTGAATAACTGAAAAATTAGTAAATGATCACATCTTCAGCACTGACAGCCACAAAGCTCCCCAGTGATACTTCCCCCAAATCTTCACAATGGAATCAAAGTGCTCGGTGTTGACCAAAACATAGTCCCTCCTCTCCAGGGACTCACAGTCAGAGGAGAAGGCCATCAGGAGACCAAAGAATTACAGCCACATAAAAAGTTATGGTTAAGGGGGAAGTTTATAGCAATACAATCCCACCTTAAGAAAGAGGAAACATTTTGAGTAAACAACCTGACCCTGCACCTAAAGCAATTAGAGAAAGAAGAACAAAAAACCCCCAAAGCTAGCAGAAGGAAAGAAATCATAAAGATCAGCTCAGAAATAAATGAAAAAGAAATGAAGGAAACGATAGCAAAGATCAACCAAACTAAAAGCTGGTTCTTTGAGAAGATAAACAAAATTGACAAACCATTAGCCAGACTCATCAAGAAAAGAAGGGAGAAGACTCAAATCAATAGAATTAGAAATGAAAAAGGAGAAGTAACAACTGACACTGCAGAAATACAAAAGATCATGAGAGATTACTACAAGCAACTCTATGCCAATAAAATGGACAACCTGGAAGAAATGGACAAATTCTTAGAAATGCACAACCTGCCAAGACTGACTCAGGAAGAAATAGAAAATATGAATAGACCAATCACAAGCACTGAAATTGAAACTGTGATTAAAAATCTTCCATCAAACAAAAGCCCAGGACCAGATGGCTTCACAGGCGAATTCTATCAAACATTTAGAGAAGAGCTAACACCCATCCTTCTCAAACTCTTCCAAACAATTTCAGAGGAAGGGACACTCCCAAACTCATTCTACGAGGCCACCATCACCTTGATACCAAAACCAGGCAAGGATGTCACAAAGAAAGAAAACTACAGGCCAATATCACTGATGAACATAGATGCAAAAATCCTCAACAAAATACTAGCAAACAGAATCCAACAGCACATTAAAAGGATCATACACCATGATCAAGTGGGGTTTATTCCAGGAATGCAAGGATTCTTCAATATACGCAAATCAATCAATGTGATACACCATATTAACAAGTTGAAGGAGAAAAACCATATGATCATCTCAATAGATGCAGAGAAAGCTTTCGACAAAATTCAACACCCATTTATGATAAAAACCCTGCAGAAAGTAGGCATAGAGGGATCTTTCCTCAACATAATAAAGGCCATATATGACAAACCCACAGCCAACATTGTCCTCAATGGTGAGAAACTGAAACCATTTCCACTAAGATCAGGAACAAGACAAGGCTGCCCACTCTCACCACTCTTATTCAACCTAGTTTTGGAAGTTTTAGCCACAGCAATCAGAGAAGAAAAGGAAATAAAAGGAATCCAAATCGGAAAAGAAGAAGTAAAGCTGTCATTGTTTGCAGATGACATGATACTATACATAGAGAATCCTAAAGATGCTACCGAAAAACTACTAGAGCTAATCAATGAATTTGGTAAAGTAGCAGGTTACAAAATTAATGTACAGAAATCTCTGGCATTCCTGTACACTAATGATGAAAAATCTGAAAATGAAATCAAGAAAACACTCCCATTTACCATTGCAACACAAAGAATAAAATATCTAGGAATAAACCTACCTAAGGAGACAAAAGACCTGTATGCAGAAAATTATAAGACACTGATGAAAGAAATTAAAGATGATACAAACAGATGGAGAGATATACCATGCTCCTGGATTGGAAGAATCAATATTGTGAAAATGACTCTACTACCCAAAGCAATCTACAGATTCAATGCAATCCCTATCAAACTACCACTGGCATTTTTCACAGAACTAGAACAAAAAATTTCAAAATTTGTTTGGAAAAACAAAAGACCCCGAATTGCCAAAGCAATCTTGAGAACGAAAAAAGGAGCTGGAGGAATCAGGCTCCCTGACTTCAGACTATACTACAAAGCTACAGTAATTAAGACAGTGTGGTACTGGCATAAAAACAGAAAGATAGATCAGTGGATCAGGATAGAAAGCCCAGAGATAAACCCACGCACATATGGCCAACTTATCTTTGATAAAGGAGGCAGGAATGTACAGTGGAGAAAGGACAGCCTCTTCAATAAGTCGTGCTGGGAAAACTGGACAGGGACATGTAAAAGTATGAGATTAGATCATTCCCTAACACCATACACAAAAATAAGCTCAAAATGGATTAAAGACTTAAATGTAAGGCCAGAAACTATCAAACTCTTAGAGGAAAACATAGGTAGAACACTCTATGACATAAATCACAGCAAGATCCTTTTGGACCCACCTCCTAGAGAAATGGAAATAAAAACAAAGATAAACACATGGGACCTAATGAAACTTCAAAGCTTTTGCACAGCAAAGGAAACCATAAACAAGACCAAAAGACAACCCTCAGAATGGGAGAAAATATTTGCAAATGAAGCAACTGACAAAGGATTAATCTCCAAAATTTATAAACAGCTCATGCAGCTCAATAGCAAAAAAACAAACAACCCAATCCAAAAATGGGCAGAAGACTTAAATAGGCATTTCTCCAAAGAAGATATACAGACTGCCAACAAACACATGAAAGAATGCTCAACATCATTAATCATTAGAGAAATGCAAATCAAAACTACAATGAGATATCATCTCACACCAGTCAGAATGGCCATCATCAAGAAATCCAGAAACAATAAATGCTGGAGAGGGTGTGGAGAGAAGGGAACACTCTTGCACTGCTGGTGGGAATGTGAATTGGTACAGCCACTATGGAGAACAGTATGGAGGTTCCTTAAAAAACTAAAAATAGAACTACCATATGACCCAGCAATCCCACTACTGGGCATATACCCTGAGAAAACCATAATTCAAAAAGAGACATGTACCAAAATGTTCATTGCAGCTCTATTCACAATAGCCCGGAGCTGGAAACAACCTAAGTGTCCATCATCGGATGAATGGATAAAGAAGATGTGGCACATATATACAATGGAATATTACTCAGCCATAAAAAGAAACGAAACTGAGCTATTTGTAATGAGGTGGATAGACCTAGAGTGTGTCATACAGAGTGAAGTAAGTCAGAAAGAGAAAGACAAATACCGTATGCTAACACATATATATGGAATATAAGAAAAAAAATGTCATGAAGAACCTAGGGGTAAAACGGGAATAAAGACACAGACCTACTAGAGAATGGACTTGAGGATATGGGGAGGGGGAAGGGTAAGCTGTAACAAAGCGAAAGAGAGGCATGGACATATATACACTACCAAACGTAGGGTAGATAGATAGTGGGAAGCAGCCGCAGAGAACAGGGAGATCAGCTCGGTGCTTTGTGACTGCCTGGAGGGGAGGGATGGGGAGGGTGGGAGGGAGGGAGATGCATGAGGGAGGGGATGTGGGAACAGATGTATATGTATGACTGATTCACTTTGTTATAAAGCAGAAACTAATAAAAAAAATGGAAGAGAAAAAAAAAAAAAAAAGTTACGGTGAAGGTTTGAACCGGGTGCAGGAAATCAGAGGGGACGCTGGAGTTGCCAGGTAGTTCCCCGCCTCTTAACAGCCCTATTGGTCTGCTTGAGCCATCACAACAAGGTACCACAGGCTGGGCGGCTTAAACAACAGAAATTTATTTTCTCACAATTCTGGAGGCTGGAAGTCTGAGATCCAGGAGCCAGCAGGTTTGTTTATCCCTGAGGCCTCTCTCCTTGGCTTGCAATGGCCGCCTTCTTGATGTGTCTTTACATGGCCATCTGTGTGCATCCAAATGTCCTCTTCTTATAAGGACACCAGTCAGACTGGATTAGGAACCACAGTAAAGGCCTCGTTTTAATTCCGTTACCTCTTCAAAGGCCCTTTCTCCATATATAGTCACATTCTGAGTTACTGGGGGCTAGAGCTTCAACATGTGAACTTTGGGGGAACACAGTTCAGCTCATAATAAGAATGATGACCCACAAGGAGCCTGGACCACACCTCAGGCACCAGCATTCCTGCCTCCAAAATGTGACAAGTCCACCACAACCACCACAGGCCCTGGGCTCTGTCCTCTGTCTCCCCCAGGGCCTCTGAGGGTATTATTACATGATGGGGAGTAGCCACCTTCTTCAGTGCCTGATGGAAGGGTTAGTCATGTCATTAAGTGATACCCTTCTAGAGATGCAATCAGCCTATAAAATGTGACTATTTATACCAGCTTGGCCACAGAGGCCTTTCATGCAAATATTTCCTCATTTATTTATTTATTTATTTATTTATTTTTAACACCTTTATTGGAGTATAATTGCTTTACAATGTTGTGTTAGTTTCGGCTGTATAACATAGTGAATCAGCTATATGTATACATATATCCCCATATCGCCTCCCTCCTGCGTCTCCCTCCCACCCTCCCTATCCACCCCTCTAGGTGGACAAAAAGCACTGAGCTGATTTCCCTTCCCACTAGCTATCTATTTTACCTTTGGTTGTGTATATATGTCCATACTGCTCTCTCACTTTGTCCCAGCTTATCCTTTCCACTCCCCTTGTCCTCAAGTCCATTCTCTATGTCTGCATCTTTATTCCTGTCCTGCCCCCTAGGTTCTTCAGAACCATTTTTCCTTTGTTTTTGTTTTTGTTTTTTTGATTCCATATATATGTGTTAGCATACAGTATTTGTTTTTCTCTTTCTGACTTACTTCACTCTATATGACAGACTCTAGGTCCATCCACCTCACTACAAATAACTCAATTTCATTATTTTTATGGCTGAGTAATATTCCATTGTATATATGTGCCACATCTTTTTTAGCCATTCATCTGTCGATGGACACCTAGGTTGCTTCCATGTCCTGGCTATTGTAAATAATGCTGCAATGGACATTGTGGTACAGGACTCTTTTTGAATTATGGTTTTCTCAAGGTATATGCCTAGTAGTGGGAATGCTGGGTCGTATGGTAGTTCTATTTTTAGTTTTTTAAGGAAACTCCATACTGTTCTGCATAGTGTCTGTATCAATTTACATTCCCACCAACAGTGCAAGAGGGTTCCCTTTTCACCACACCCTCTTCAGCATTCATTGTTTGTAGATTTTTTGATGATGGCCATGCTGACCAGTGTGAGGTGATACCTCATTGTAGTTTTAAATTGCATTTCTCTAATGATTAATGATGTTGAGCATCCTTTCATGTGTTTGTTGGCAATCTGTATATCTTCTTTGGAGAAATATCTATTTAGGTCTTCCACCAATGTTTTGATTAGGTTGTTTGTTTTTTTGATATTGAGCTTCATGAGCTGCTTGTATATTTTGGAGATTAATCCTTTGTCAGTTGCTTCATTTGCAAATATTTTCTCCCATTCTGAGGGTTGTCTTTTCGTCTTGTTTATGGTTTCCATTGCTGTGCAAAAGTTTTTTAAGTTTCATTAGGTCCCATTTGTTTATTTTTGTTTTTATTTCCATTTCTATAGGAGGTGGGTCAAAAAGGATCTTGCTGTGATTTATGTCGAAGAGTGTTCTGTCTATGTTTTCCTCTAAGAGTTTGATAGTGTCTGGCCTTACATTTAGGTCTTTAATCCATTTTGAGTTTATTTTTCTGTATGATGTTAGAGAGTGTTCTAATTTCATTCTTTTACATGTACCTGTCCAGTTTTCCCAGCACCACTTATTGAAGAGGCTGTCTTTTCTCCTATGTATATTCTTGCCTCCTTTATCAAAGATAAGGTGAACATCTGTGCATGGGTTTACCTCTGGGCTTTCTATCCCGTTCCATTGATCTATATTTCTGTTTTTGTGCCAGTACCATATTGGCTTGATTACTGTAGCTTTGTAGTATAGTCTGAAGTCAAGGGCCTGATTCCTCCAGCTAAATTTTTCTTTCTCAACATTGCTTTAGCTATTCAGGGTCTTTTGTGTTTCCATACAAATTGTGAAATTTTTTGTTCTAGTTCTGTGGAAAATGCCATTGGTAGTTTGAGAGGGATTGCACTGACTCTGTAGATTGCTTTGGGTAGTAGAGTCATTTTCACAATGTTGATTCTTCCAATTCAAGAACATGTTATATCTCTCCATCTGTTTGTATTGTCTTAAATTTCTTTCTTCAGTGTCTTATAGTTTTTTGCATACAGGTCTTTTGTTTCCTTAGGAAGGTTTATTCCTAGGTATTTTATTCTTTTTGTTGCACTGGTAAATGGGAGTGTTTCCTTAATTTCTCTTTCAGATTTTTCGTCATTAATGTATAGGAATGCAAGAGGTTTCTGTGCATTAATTTTGCAACCTGTTACTTTACCAAATTCATTGATTAGCTCTAGGAGTTTTCTGGTAGCATTTTTGGGATTCTCTATGTATAGTATCATGTCATCTGCAAACGGTGACAGCTTTGCTTCTTCTTTTCCGATTTGGATTCCTTTTATTTCTTTCTCTTCTCTGATTGCTATGGCTAAAACTTCCAAAACTATGTTGAATAATAGTGGTGAGAGTGGACATCCTTGTCTTTTTCCTGATTTTAGAGGAAATGGTTTCAGTTTTTCCCCACTGAGAACAATGTTAGCTGTGGGTTTGTCATATATGGCCTTTATTATGTTGAGGTAAGTTCCCTCTATGCCTACTTTCTGGAGAGTTTTTATCATAAATCGGTGTTGAATTTTGTCAAAAGCTTTTTCTGCATCTATTGAGATTATCATATGGTTTTTACCTTTCAGTTTTTTAATATGGTGTATCACATTGATTGATTTGCATATATTAAAGAATCCTTGCATTACTGGGATAAACCCCATTTGATAACAGTGTATGTTCCTTTTAATGTGCTGTTGGATTCTGTTTGCTAGTATTTTGTTGAGGATTTTTGCATCTATGTTCATCAGTGATATTGGTCTGTAGTTTTTTCTGTGTGTGTGACATCTTTGTCTGGTTTTGGTATCAGGGTGATGGTGGCCTCATATATTGAATTTGGGAGTGTTCTTCCCTCTGTTATATTTTGGAAGAGTTTGAGAAGGATAGGTATTAGTTCTTCTCTAAACATTTGATAGAATTCACCTGTAAAGCCATCTGATCCTGGGCTTCTGTTTTTGAAGATGGAGGGGTCAACCTACCAAGGAATGTAGGTGGCCTTAAGGAGCTGAGAGAGGTTCCTGGCTGACCACCAGCAAGGAAAGGGAGTGAGTGAGTAAATGATGATGTGGCCATGACTACTAAAAATGAAGAGCTTTTTATTGACATGGAAGATTCTCACAATATATTAAGCGTCAAGAAAAGTCCAGTGAAAAAACTGCTTAAACAATAAGCATATGTGTGTCTACAATGCAAAATTTTTCAAAGTCTCAAAACTCATCTGCAAAACCTATTTTTATATTTGTTCCAAACCTAAGCTCAATTTGTATCTTGAGCTGCCATTTCCTTTGGAAGTAATATTTCCAGTACAAGACATTTGATTAAGACATTTGACATTTGATTTAAGTAATAATTCAATCACTTCATGTATGAAAAATTTCAGTATTAGGAAGCTTCCTGAAATTTCCCCATTTTTCCCCCAGGGTGACAACTAAGTTCTTGGGAGAAAGGTTATACCTGAAAGCTATAGCTAAAGTACACCCTTAGGGACACAGGAGACACTTGGGTTTTCTGTGCCCCTCTGGGGCCAGGGCAGCCACTCAGTGTATTCTCTTCGGCTCAGATGCCAGTACGTACCCAGCAGCCATTTCTATTTTCATCACTGATTCTTCTCTTTTGGTGTGTGCTTCCATGTGGTTTACCCTGAACGTCGGACAGAGTGTTTCTCTATTTTCAGAAGGAGTGAAGGAAGGAAGGAAGGTTGAGTGGAAGAGTTTGGGGCTGCAGTATTTCCAGGGAAGTTTGGCAAGGCCAATGCAGAGTCCTCGAACCACTGTCACCCCTCCCAGAAACGGGCCTTCCTGCTGTCCCTGCCACACCGGGTCATCGCTGGGAGCAACCCATGAAAAGGCTGGTCTCCATGGGAATCCGATAATGTATTTCAAGCATGGCAGCTTGATGTTGGTCCTTTATGAGATAAATAATGAGATCCAAATGTTCATTGCAGCTCTATTTACAATAGCCAGGAGATGGAAGCAACCTAAGTGTCCATCATCGGATGAATGGATAAAGAAGATGTGGCACATATATACAATGGAATATTACTCAGCCATAAAAAGAAATGAAATTGAGTTATTTGTAATGAGGTGGGTGGACCTAGAGTCTGTCATACAGAGTGAAGTAAGTCAGAAAGAGAAAGACAAATACCGTATGCTAACACATATATATTGAACCTAAGGGGGAAAAAATGTCATGAAGAACCTAGGGGTAAAAGAGGAATAAAGACACAGACCTACTAGAGAATGGACTTGAGGATATGGGGAGGGGGGAGGGTAAGCTGGGACAAAGTGAGAGAGTGGCATGGACATATATACACTACCAAACGTAAGGTAGATAGCTAGTGGGAAGCAGCCGCATAGCACAGGGAGATCAGCTCGGTGCTTTGTGACCACCTAGAGGGGTGGGATAGGGAGGGTGGGAGGGAGGGAGGCACAAGAAGGAAGAGATATGGGAACATGTGTATATGTATAACTGATTCACTTTGTTATACAGCAGAAAGTAACACACCATTGTAAAGCAGTTATACTCTCATAAAGATGTTTAAAAAAATAATAATAATGAGATTCAAAATATTTCCAAAGCCTTGTATCATCCAGATTGAAAGGTCAGAATTTTTATTTATTTATTTATTTATTTATTTATTTTTGACTGTGTTGGGTCTTCTTGCTGGGCGCAGGCTTTCTCTAGTTGCGAAGAGCAGGGGTTACTCTTCTTGGGGTGCTCCGGCTTCTCATTGTGGCAGCTTCTCTTGTGGAGCATGGGCTCTAGGCATGCGGGCTTCATTAGTTGTGGCACGTGGGCTCAGTAGTTGTGGCTTGTTGGCTCTAGAGCGCAGACTCCATAGTTGTGGCACATGGGCTTAGTTGCTCTGCGGCATGTGGGATCTTCCCGGACCAGGGCTCGAACCCGTGTCCCCTGCATTGAGGGGCAAATTCTTAACCACTGCGCCACAAGGGAAGTTCCTGAAAGGTCAGAATTTTTTGAAAAAGCCATTTAGAGCTAAAGAACCGTAAGGAGCTGATAATATATTTGATTACTGGAAATTCTTCATTTGTTCCTTTGGTCAGAAAGTCATTCTCCTTTTCCAGGCTCCAGTTGACATTATCCCTGCACTCAAGGAGTATACACTTAGGTGGAGAGACAGATATTAATCATCAGCACAAGTACAATTGCAAATATATTTATACAGTCAAGTGCATATGCATACACATTTTTGAGATAATTGGGGCCATGTTTTAGTCATTTTCTATACATTCCTTTATTGAATTCTTTAAATTCTTTAAAATTCTTTAAATTGTCCAGATGTCTGATGACTCTGGCTTGCCTTCAGCAAGAATTGCACCCCCCATGTTTCCTCTTAGTAATTTTCCTTCCACTGACCCCCACCCTGCTCCTTGGCTCTAAATCTCTTCTTGCCCCTGCTATATTTGAAACTGAGCCCAGTTCTATATTGAGGTCTCTTTCCCTATTGCAATAATCCTGAGAAAAACCTGTTTTTATCACTTTACCATCCAGTTCTGATATTTCTTTAATGAGACACAGAAACACTCTCTATTTGCCTAAAAGCAGGGCATAAATTTCCCCTTGTGGAGGGAGCCCCCCCCATCCCCTCTCTCATACCAGGAAGGGCAGAACAACTCTGAATCACCATTAATCCCCAGAGAAGATTCTAGACTCTTATTAGTCCAGAGACACAGGAGAGGAATCCGCATAACAAATCTTACTAATCAACCCTTATCTTCCATTACTTTCCTCCATGTATTTACTTTTCCACAATTTACTGCCTCTAAAAGTTCAAACTCCTTTTCCTGTCTGTCACGTGTCCACAATTTTGTCTCTTTTTGGTAAAAATGGTCTATAAGCTCTCAGCCCTAACCTCCTCTGAGGGTCTTTATTTCTTCTATAGGAAGGCTTCCACGCACACATAAAACAATTAATGTCAAATACAATGTGTATGCCTTTTCTCCTGTTAATCTGCCTTTTGTCAGTTTAATTTCTAGGGCTCCAGAGGCAGAGCCTAACAGGGCAGGAAAGTTTTCTTTTTCCTCCTCCACAGCTTCACAAGGGTGAAAATCGCATGGAATGAGGAAGAGAAAAGGCTCTGAAAGGCAGCGTCATTCCTGGCATCAGTATCATCTGTGAGAAGAGACAGTTTTGCTGTGTTGCGACCTAATGGTTATTTGCAAACTGGACTCTTTTTTTTTTTTTTCCCTGCGGTACGCGGGCCTCTCACTGTTGTGGCCTCTCCCGTTGCGGAGCACAGGCTCCGGACGCACAGGCTCAGCGGCCATGGCTCACAGGCCCAGCCGCTCCGCGGCATGTGGGATCTTCCCGGACCGGGGCACGAACCCATGTCCCCTGCATCGGCAGGCGGACTCTCAACCACTGCACCACCAGGGAAGCCCTGGACTCTTTCTTAAATAGCCTCTGACATTTGAACGTGAGAATTGTCCTTAAATGTATACTATTGATGTCGGTTGATCTGCCCATAAGACCCTGGAAACAGGTGGCCGCTGATTGGTTGGTTTGAAAGTTTCTTTGACCACCGTTTAGTAAGATGGGTCTGCCACAAAATACACAGCCCCAGTATCCATTTGTCTCTACTTATTAAGGTGATGGCTATTCCCAGAGTAATCATGGACCAACTTTGTAGAATGTTTTATTGATCTGGATCCCCCCAGTTGAGTCCCTATGGGTTAAGGGTCCTGCCTCCTGCATCCTCCACAGATTCCCACTGCCTGCTCACCACCACCAGGATTAGAGAAAGCCAAGCCCCACCACTTTACTGGGCCAAGGAGGTGCTCTTATCTACCCCCTTTGTCGCTTGCAGGCTTTGTTATTGGGGGGAAGCACACTCATTGCAGTTTGTGAGGGAAGGCTCTATGCAAACAGGCTTTCTGGCTCTCTGACCACAGCCATGAAGTTAGCTTTCAAATGAAATTCCCAGCTGCTCCCTCTGACTTGACCCCAGGCCACATGGCAACTGGCTAACCCAGTATCAGAGCCAAGCCGCTCTCGTCAGCTCATCTGTGAATCTTATTCTCTTGGGATTATAGGAACATCTGCAAGGTTCATTTTACTCTGCAGAGTAAGGAAAAGAAAAATGCCACATACTGGCTTGTTGGTTAGAAAGGAAAGATTTTCCTTGGAGCTGGGCCGTTTGCTTCTGAATAGCAATGTAAATGAAGTCATTCTGCAGCTGGAACATCTGAAGCGACTGGGCCCAGGCTCAGTGGCAAGGATGTCCGGCCAGGTCCTATGCTGGCAGATGGGAAGATTTAAGGGCAAGCATGTCGAGTCATTGGTGTCTGTTCTGAGACCCCTATACTCAAAAAAGTGGGATTGGGACTTCCCTGGCGGTCCAGTGGTTAAGATTCTCCACTTCCACTGCAGGGGGCACGGGTTTGATCCCTGGTCGGGGAACTAAGATCCCACGTGTCGCACAGCATGGCCAAAGTAAATAATTAATTAATTTTAAAAAAAATTTTAACACAGCTACATTATTAAAAAAAAAAAAAAAGTGGGATTAAAGTAAAGCAGGAGACATGTGAAGGTCCAAAGGACTCCCAGACAGTCAGCACTGTAAAACCCTGAAACAGACAGCGAGTTAGGAAGAGCATTAAGATCTCGTGACCCCTTATATCCTCAAGAATTAAGGACCCACTCTGTTCTCCATCCAGAGGCAACACACTCCCCTAAGACATTCATCTCTACGTCACAGCCTTCTTCTTGGTTCTTCTCTGGGGGCCTTTCATTTGGGGTTTCTGAATTTTATGATATGTGCCCATTCCTCCAGAAAATTATGGCAAACATAATAAACAGGTTTGAACTGTCTAGAGATGGAAGCTAGCCCGTGGAAGGTGGTTGCAGGCATCAAGCGGATAAAACTGCCTGTGGAGGATTTGCTTCTCCTTGATGCAGAGTCTGAAAGCTCTCTCCTGGTATATACTGAAGAATGCGTCCTGTACAATTATAAATACACCTGAATTGTGTCTCACAAAAAGATAGGTTGGAGTCTTACCTCCCTGTACCTGTGAATGTGATGTAGTTTGGAAATAGGGTCTTTGCAGATGTCGAGGAAAATTTAATTAATCAATCAAAAAAATAAATGGAGAATGTTATTCCAGCCAACCTGAGGATCATAACCCAGGAGACAGTCTTTCAGAAAGCTCTGAGGACCATTCCAAAGAGGTAAGGCGGGGGAGGCCAAGTATATATATGTGACTTTGGTGAAGGGGTACATGCAGTCAAGCACACAGCTTGGTAGAAGGTTACTGCTATTCACAAGGGACAAATATCTTAGTTAATGGTTTCAGGGCTTTACTAAGTATGGGAAAATGCAGGAAACTAGGTTCATAAAACTTTCTCCTGAAAAAATCTAACTATCTGAGGACCAGTGTGTCAGTTTTCCCAGAGCAGAAAGTGCCTCATCCTGATCTTCACCTTAAACTCCTTTCAGGGTGTATTGTAAGTCAGTGACATCAGTGGCTAATTCTTTTAGAACTGGATGGTGGGCAACATCCTTTATTTTACAATCCCCTCCCTTTCGGTCGTAATTTTGACCAAGGTTTGGGAGGCAGTTTGTGACCAATTTGTCCCACTGCACTAGGAATGCTCATTCCAAGGTCAGGTGAGGATTTCCTTGATAGGACACACCATGTGCTATTACTGGACCAGACCCAGTTAACAGTAGCCAAAAGTCTCTGTACCACCGGTGTTACTAGTCTGTTACGGTCCAGGAAATGACTCCCTCTTGCTGCTTCTTCCCATATTCAGAGTTACACTATTACAATCATTGATCTTATAGGACTATATATTTGGTCAATTGTTTCAAGTCCCCTAGTCATCTTTTTCTTTTTTTTTTTTTTTTTGCAGTACGCGGGCCTCTCACTGTTGCGGCCTCTCCCGTTGCAGAGCACAGGCTCCCGACATGCAGGCTCAGTGGCCATGACTCACGGGCCCAGCCGCTCCGCGGCATGTGGGATCTTCCCCGACCAGGGCACGAACCCACATCCCCTGCATCGGCAGGTGGACTCCCAACCACTGCGCCACCAGGGAAGCCCATCATCATTATTTTTATCGGAGGCTTAATCACCCATCTGGTAATTCAAGAAACAATACTCTTGTAAAATAGGCAGAATACTACTGGCATAAATATTTAAGCTAAGAACTTCCATTAGGTGTGGCCCAATATCTCCCCAGGTCATCTGACCCAGTCCGTCCGTTCCTTACCAATCACTATTTTTAAGGGAAATTACATATTGGACATTGCACATAAAGTTCACCAGAGATTTCTGCACCTACATGGAGAGTAGTGGGTCGTCATGACTCCTTACAAGACCAAGAAAGGAATGCTATCTTCTAAGGAGTTATATGGCCAAAAGAAGAAAAATTGAGCTTTATGGTTGAGCAGATAGTTCTACGGTTGGGGAGGTCTAGTTAATGCATAATGTAGATGCACAATGCATACTAGAGGGAAGGGAGGAGGCCCAAACTGGCAGAGAAAGATTTTATGTTTAAATTGTTCTTTTCTTGCCTTAAAATATAAATTTTATTTCATGACAGATATAATTAAAATGTCAGTTAAAATGAAGTCATACACTTCCTCCTATTGAAGTAGGGAAGGCCCTAACCCAGTGATTGATGGCCTTATAAAAAGAGGAAAATTTGGACACACTGGAAAATGCCAGGTGATGACAGAGGATGAGATTGGAATGATGCAGCTGCAAACCAGGCAAAGCCAAGGAATGCCAAGTATTGACAGCAACACTGGAAGCCAGAGAAAGGTGAAGAGTGTTCTGTTCAGAGACTCAGATGGAGCAAGACCCCACCCACACCTTGATTTTGGACTTCCAGCCTCCAGACATATGAAAGAATACATTTCTGTTGTTTTAAGCCACCCAGTCTGTAGTACTTTGTTACATCAGCCCTAGGAAACAAATACAGCACCGTACTTTTTCTTTTCCTCTTTTGATAGGAATCACGTGAAATAGAACTTATCAGAATTCCTGTGTTTGTGGACACGAACCTATAGCAGTCCTGGAAGCAGTAAATGTATGGAATCACATATTCTATGCATCCTATCAATCATAATACGCACATTTAAATAAATCATGATGGAGTGAACATGGATCTTCTTTCTATTGTCTCTACAGAAAATGAAATTATAAAATTATTGTCACATGGAGAGGCAGTCAAATGATATACAGCCAAAATTTTTCAGAAAAAGTATTCAGAAGTGTGAAGTATTCAGAAAAGTATTCAGATAGTTATTTAATAAAAATGTAATGTTATCTTCCTGACATTTGTGATGTTTATGGTATTTGTCAGTGTAGTGGGTTGAATAGTGGCCTCCAAAAAGAGGTCCACATCCTAATCCCTGGAACCCATGCAATTTACTGTATATGGAAAAAGGGTCTTCGCAGATATAATTACATAGGGTCTTGAGATGAGGTCATGCTGGATCATCCAGATGAGCCCTAAATCCAATGACAAGTGTCCTCATAAGAGACACACAGAGGAGCCAAACAGAAGAGAAGGAGGCAATGTGACCACAGAGGCAGAGACTGCAGTGATGCGGCCATAGGCCAAGAAAGCCCGGGCCTGCTGGGGAAGTTCCCAGAAGCTAGAATAGGCAGGAAAGGACTCTCTCCTAGAGCCCCTGAAGGGAGGGAGTGTGGCCTGACTGAGAGCTTGATTTCCAACTTCTGACCTCCGGAGCTGTGAGAGAATAAATTTCCCCTATTTTAAGTCACTAAGTGTGTGGTAATTTGCTATGGCAGCCACAGGAATCTAATACAGCCCATTGTTGACATTTTGTAATTTGTTGTGATTTCTGTTGTTCTGAATAAATGATCACTTCCATGCCTACTTGTGTATTCATAGCCTGGTATTCTTTTTCTTAAAGAGCGCTCTCCAAGTTTTCCAAGCTTCAGACTCCAAAAACCTGGACTTGTGTGTTGTTGTAGTTATTTAAAGGCGGTGGGAAATGCAACCCCAGGCATATTTGGGGGAATCCTTCCCCCTTTCTAGGGTCAGACAAGGATCCAAAGAGCTAACATTTGGAAACAGGAACTCTGTGGTTCCTTCCTGGTCATGCTGAGGGGTGGCCCATTTGAAGTCAGGAGAGTTGGGTGGCTTCATGTCCTCCGAACTAAGCAAAGAAGCAGGAATGTTTTGCCTCAATCTCTAAGACCATCATCGCTCTTAGCTTTCTTCTGTACTCGATCCCTTCAGAAATCCCACACTTGTCTTAGCCAGCTGTGTGGTAACAGGGCACAGGCCTCCACCATTCTCAGAAACTCCCCAAAAGCCAAGTGACCACGGCCATCACTGGGAGGCTCTCCACTGGGCCACTTGCTTCTCCACTCCCAGCACGCACCTCTTCTCAAACAGAAGGCTGGCTGGCAGTTTTTCCTCACCACATTATTATTAAGTTTTCAGCTGGTGACGTTGACGTTTTCGAGGTAAAGCAGCCAGGTTGAGATGAGATCTAAGTGGCCTGGCCCTGCTCTGGTGGTGAGCACAGTGCTATGGCGGAGAGGAGGGGACCTGGCCAGCCTTCCAGGAGCCCCTCCTCCCTCCCAGGACCCCACCTCTGCCCTCACAGGAAATTCAAACTGGAAGAGCTGGAGTCCACCCTCCCTTCCTTTTCCAGACAAATCTCCCCATCGTGTACAATACAAGAATGATGTCAGGCATTGCAGCAGCTTGGACACCTCAGAATCTTCCCAGCATCCAGAATGAAGTCTGAAAGGGCATGACATTTGTCAGCAACATCAGCTACCCTGGGACACATTGTCTCCTACCGGCATTTGCCCGGACATTTTGAGGAAAAACACGTCTCAGCCGTAAAAAGACAAATGTACATTGCTGGAGGAATAGTCATTGGCAAGCTGCCTGCCTGAGTAAAAAACTCTTTCCTCCCCTGAGGAGAGGGAAGCAGTCACCGGACAGAAGTCACCAGTTACTGGAAGTTTCTGGAAGCCGTAGAAGAATTCTTCAAACGCTCTTTTTAAAAATGGCCCTCTATTAATCCTGTTTGTGTTTCTGTTATTTCACATAGGCAAAAAAACAAAAACCAGGAAACTTCCCCTTCAAAATATATGTTAGTCCCTTTCACCTCTTCATCGCTATTTTCTACAGCTTTAGTTAAGCCCTTCAGGGCCTCAGTCCAGATGGCTGCTGGTATGTCCAAATAAATCCCCTGTCTCTAGGGCTTCCCTGGTGGTGCAGTGGTTGAGAATCCACCTGCCAGTGCAGGGGACACGGGTTCGAGCCCTGCTCTGGGAAGATCCCACATGCCGCGGAGCAACTAAGCCCATGAGCCACAACTACTGAGCCCACGTGCCACAACTACTGAAGCCCTAGTGCCTAGGGCCCGTGTTCTGCAACAAGAGAAGCCACCGCAATGAGAAGCCCGTGCACTGCAACGAAGAGTAGCCCTCGCTCGCCGCAACTAGAGAAAAGCCCACTCGCAGCAACGAAGTCCCAACACAGCCAAAAATAAATAAATTAAATAAATAAATAAATAATAATAAAAAAAAATCCCCTGCCTGTCTCTCCTCTGCAGTCCACACTCCACAGGGCTCCCAGGGCGCCCTTTCAACACCTCCACTTTCAAAACGGCTTTCCCTGCTCAGGTGGAGGACAAAGGAGTTAGGCCTCTGACATCGTGGCCAATTGGGGATTCTTTGACAAAACACACGCAGTTCAGGGAAGAAAACTTCTTCTGAGTCTTGCCTTGGACCACCCCCCTGTTCTGCACTGTGAATTAAGAATGATTCGTGGGCCTCCCTGGTGGCGCAAGTGGTTGAGAGTCCGCCTGCCGATGCAGGGGATACGGGTTCGTGCCCCGGTCTGGGAGGATCCCATATGCCGCGGAGCGGCTGGGCCCGTGAGCCATGGCCGCTGAGCCTGCGCGTCCGGAGCCTGCGCGTCAGGAGCCTGTGCTCCGCAACGGGGGAGGCCACAACAGTGAGAGGCCCGCATACCGCAAAAAAAAAAAAAAAAAAAAAAAAAGAATGATTCGTGAATAGTTTAATTACAATGCTAATGGCACAATTATGCTGCATTGCACTTTTCATGTTACAAGCATTTAATTCATAAAAGCTAAATATTGGAACGAGGCACTGTATTAGATCCCATTTGGCATTGCTCTCGTTTCCAATATACCCTTTTTTTTTTTTTTCGGTACGCGGGCCTCTCACTGTTGGTGGCCTCTCCTATTGCGGGGCACAGGCTCCGGACGCACAGGCTCAGCGGCCACGGCTCACGGGCCCAGCCGCTCCGCGGCATGTGGGATCTTCCCGGACCGGGGCACAAACCCGTGTCCCCTGCATCGGCAGGCGGACTCTCAACCACTGCGCCACTAGGGAAGCCCGCAATATACCCATTTTAATTACCTCAAAATAAAAGCCTCATGACTCCTGAGATACTCGGCCCCAAATGCTCAGCACTGGAGCGATCAAAGGGCCTGATTTTCAGCAGCGCTCAGTACTGCTGTGTCAAGTGAGCGAGGCTGAGGAATCCCCAGCTGCATCCCTACCCTCCCAGGTGAGTGGGCGCTGGTTCAGGAGGCTCCTATCTGGGCCTGAGGTGGTCCTTGTTCCCGGCTCCGGGGGTATATGGAGCTGAGCTGTGTGTGTTTCCTCAGCCTTTGGTTCTTCTTACCTTTCACTTGGGTGTAACCTTTTAGCGTTTGCAAAGTGCCTGCAGAGCTATTCTATTTTATTCCCCCAATAGCCTTGAAAGGACGGAAACTGACACTCGGAGGGAATAACTGGCTTCCTCAGGCTCCCCTCGCTGGCAGATGCAAAGCAAGAGTGGAATCAGGTGTCCCGACTCCAAACTCAGTGCTCAGTTACTAATAGTAATGGTGATCATTTATGGAGCACCTACTGTGTGCCAAGCATAGCTCTCAGCGCTGACTGCGTTAATCCTCATATCAGCCCTAGAGGGTAAGTTCTTGGATCAGCTTGGGTTCCCCAAAAGAAGACCTTGAGATGAGGACTCAGGTGCAGGCTGTTGGCAAGGTGATCTTAGGAAGCAAGCCGTGGGGAACTGGAAAGGCAGACAGGGAAGGGGGTGATAATAAAAGGTGCCACTAGCCGAAGAGGTTACAGGAGCTTATTCCTTCTGAGAAAACTCTAGAATCCGCGTAGAACACAGAGCAGACTTAGTCACAAAGGGGCAAGAGAGCTGGGGTTTTGACACACCCATCCGAGCAGTCATTGTTTGGGGACAGCTGTCATGTTAGGGGGTGAGGACAGGGCACTTGGACTCAGGAAGCAGGCTTTGACATCCAGAAAGAGCAAAGATGGCAAGGGACGAGAGCCCTGAAGGGACTGAGTGGCATTTGGGCAGCGCCAGCTATACTACAACTACTTGCCCCGTGAGAATTTTAGAGGTGAGAAAATGGAAGCATAGAGAGTTTAAGCCTCTTGCCCAGGTCACACACACAATAGGTGGCAGAGCCCGAATTTAAGTAGTCCGATGAGAGCCTGTGCTCTTAGCCACCAGCTGCTTCTCTTCCTTAGCCCAGGAGTTCCCTGTGCTTTTCACCTCCCATCCTCCAGGTCCTCCCTGACCCAGCCTCCGGCGAGCCCAAGCTGCACGTGCTCCTCTGTCTCTTGACCCCTACCTTCCCACTACACAGTTGCAGGACAGGGGTTCAGTTTTACAGGTATCAGAATCCCCAGGGGCTGCTCAATCATGGCCTGAGGATCCCCAGCCCCAGTCGGACTCCAAAGGTCTAGGGAAGGCAGGGAACTTGCGTTTCTCTCCAGTCCCCAGTGAAGCTGCTGCAGGTCAGAGCCAGGTTCTAGGTTCCATACTCAGGGCGTGACTGCCGTCTCCTGATCCGCCCCAGGGTGTGTGGGTCTGAGAAGCAGAGGAAGCTGGAGATGAAAGGGAGCACGCAGTTCCTGGGGTCGGGTCTCAGGTCCCGGATGAGGAAACCAGGTCCATGTGGGCTAAGTGACGCCCCCATGGTCCCTTCTGAGGTTCTGAGCAGTGTAACTAAAAGAAGTGATGGGCTCCAGGCAGAGAAGGGAAGGGATCACTCTTGCTACCCCCTTGGGGCCGGTCTTGGACGTGAGAGGCAGGAGGAAGAGACTAGAGGAGCAGAGTGAGGTCCCCTCCGGGGGGCAGGACCCACCAGGCACTGGGGAAAACACTGGGCAGCTTCAGTCCCAGCCAGGGCCAGGCTCACAGTGACCCGTCTTCAAGGGTCCCCGTGGGGAAGAAAGTCAAGTAAGGAAAATGGGATAGTTTCTGGAGAACTGAAGGGGAAAGGGCAGTGTTTGCTCAATACGTTGATTGACTTCATCCCTGTGATCTTCAAACAAAGAGCCGATTCAGTTAGCTGAGTTCAAAAAGGATCAGTTCAAACAGTTAAACATTATTTAGTGCCTCACAAGCTAAACAGCCAGTGGACTGAACTTCTCAACAAATTTTGACATTGAATATATATCAGTTATGATTCAAAGATATTTATAGGCACCTACTATGTGGCAGGCAGGGATGCCACAGGCCCTGGAGAGACGATGGTAGACCAAAATCCCTGACCATTTTGACCAATTGAAAAATCCTCTGTGTGTGTGTGTGTGTGTGTGTGTGTGTACCCCCTTTGGGTTTTTTTAGGATGTACAGCGCTCACTGTTCTACTGCCTTCACTGTCCAAATTCCTTTTGCATTCTTGCAGTGTTTGCAGACTTGGTCTCCTAAACACAAGAATGACACGCATTCTGTGTGCAACCAAAGAATGCTGCCCAAACTGTCATCTTATGTGTTTCTTTGGGCTCCACCAGGATGTTGAATTACCCATACAGCATATGTTCAGCAGAGATCCTGTTGAAAGCAAACATCTCCACCACAGCTGAGCAGGAAGCTGAAAAAGTAAATTCAGTTTGGAATTGCTCAAAAAGATGAATTTTCATAGACTAGAGTGGGAGGGGATGATTTATTAGATTGGAAAATGGTTCAGCAGTGCTTGAATGTAGTTTCCGTTGGGTGACAGCGCCCTCTGTTAGTGCCTTTAAGGAAAACAGGCAGTAATTTCCTTGACTGCGTGGTTAGGAGAGCTGTACTAAAAGGTCCTGGTGGGAGGTTGCCAGTGGTTGATTTAGGGGCTTGTCAGGGTGTTTGTCTCCAGGATACTCTCTTATTCACTCCAGCATCTGTGAGAACCACCGCATCACTCAGAGTCTGCCTACCCAGCTGTGTTATTCTCAGGCTGCTCAGAACTCCCAGCCAGGGCTGCTTCCCTCTCTTGTTAACATCCATACTGGCTACCTATCTCCCTTTTGGAACCTGCCTGTACCTTATCCTCTCAGGATGGTGGTCCAAGGCCTTTGGCTTCTGAAAGATCATTGTACTATGGGACTTATGGATACAAACAAGACTAAAGACCCCCCTCCGCCCCATTATTGGTCCAAAGACATTCATGGGCAACTTCTTTTTTTTTTTTTTTTTTTTTACACGCAGCCCTGCTGACAGCCTGTTCTCAGAGGTCAAAAGCCCTCACGACATGGGACCTTTCTACAGCTCCTTTCCTCCACTGAAAACTCCCTTTCCAGCAGCAGTTAGGTGCTGTGCTTCTGGAGTCCTTCTCCAGGGAATGTTTGCATTTTATGAAAGGAGGCTGCTTCCTCCAAGTGCATCTTTGGTCTGTGGAAGGTGGGGATGGCAGTGGGAGGCTTCTGAGCAGCCTTCTTTCTGGTTGGCCCACTAGACCCAGGGACCCAGGGACCCAGGAACCTTGTCATTCCGAAAGGTGCCAACGCCTGCGATTAGAATAAGTTCAAGGGAAGTTTGAGCCCTCCCTTGTGTCAGAGATATCTGCATGTCTTTGTTGCTGTGAACGACTCAAGTGTTTTTTTAATCTACATGTTTACAGGGAGGAGTGGATCAAAAGATACCTCTTGTGGTATCAAGGATAAACCCAGAGTCACCTGTAAGTAAACATATTCTGTTATTTCCCAAGTTTGCTTTCCCCTAAATGTAACAGATTTCTGTTTCTGTGTCCTGTTTCTTTTTTACTGGCAACAGAGAGTGTGTGTAAATGCATGCATATAGATAGAAAGAAAAAATGGAGTCCGTGTTTTCCAGAACATGGGCAACTTCTTGAAACAACCACCCAGACTTTGCTGTCTGGCCAGAGGCTCTGCATAGGAAAGAGATTTCAGGCCAGGAAGAAGGGAGAGAGATATCATACATCATAGACCCAAGGGGGAAACGCTTCTGTATGGTTTCCTCAAATTAGAACTGTAGGCAGCAATGACTTTATAGTGATGGGGCAAGAACATTTCAGAAAAACATCTTGTTTGTTAAGAGTGGTAGTTAAACAAGAAGGTGGCTCTAATGAGGTGGTGGACTACTTCAGCAAACCAAAATCTAAGCCTGTAAATGCCTCCAGGTTACAAATCAAAGTGCTAAGGACGACAAATCACAAAGAGCCCACTAGGCTTTAATCTACAGCCAATCAACAGTCTCCTTGCTTTGCTTCTGCCTTTTCTTTATAACCGTCTCTCTATAGGGGCTTCCCTGGTGGTCAAGTGGTTAACACTCTGTGCTTCCAGTGCAGGGTCACAGGTTCAATCCCTGGTCGGGGAACTAAGATGCCACATGCCATGAGGCACGGCCAAAACTAAATAAATAAAAATAAAAATCTCTGTATAGGTCCAATCGGTGGAGCACTCCTAACGACTTCTGGTTTTGCACTGCCCTGTGTGAACCAGTTTTTGCTCAAATAAACTCAAAAGTTTTAATACTCCTCAGTTTATCTTTAACAAGAGTCAGAGATTCCTCTTTCATAAAACTTCCGTGGTACCCCACCCGCAGGGCTCAGAGCACTCTTGAATACATCATCGTAATATCATGTCTGCATGAACTGTGTAAAGCTGGCTTGACCAAGCTCCCTTACACAGATGTTTTAATGTCTGGTAGATGCAAACCCTTTCTGTAATTCATCGCTCAGCCTAACTCCTGTTGAAATGAGCGCCTTGCCTCAATTAGAGCTGAAGGTTTAAAAGAGTAAAGACTTGCTTGTAAAAATTTTGTTGTAACCTCATGAGTCCCCAGGCCCTGCACTACTAGAGATCGACAGCTGACCTTCCTCCACAGAGGAGGCTGTGCAGACATTTTGCTGGGGGCACATGAAGACCAAAGCCATAGCCCCATGGAAACATTGCCGAGAATGTGCCTCAGCCCCCAAGGGCACAGCTCATCTTCCTGGTTGGGTTACTCCATTGCTGACCTTTAGCTTCTTCACGTGAGGTCCATGAATGGGAGGTGGTTTCCAGCTTTTTGGTGACTCAGGGGACCTGAACTCTATTTTTTTTTAATGAATAAAAAAAGGAAGAAAGGGCAAGAACATGTTCCAATCTTTTTTTTTCGGACTCAGTAACATTCACGTGATATTTTCTCCTCCGCTTCCCACTTGCCCAGGAAATTCCAACCTGGGTAGCTCGGGGGACGTCACTGAAACCTTAGAATAGAAGCCAACGACACAATTAAGGTCCATTTGGATTCCTGCTAGGGTGAACCTGCTTAAGAATCCCTTATTTTTACTGCAACTCTCCTCAGTCTCACAAATGTTTTCTCTCTGGATACTAGCTATTCCCCTGAGCCGGAAGTGGATTGGATATTATTATTATTCCCAGTTCATAGTCGACGGGAGGGAGGATCAGAGGGATCAAGGGATCTGCTTGAAAGCGGTGGGTAATAATGTCGCAATGCCCCCCATTTGGTTCTCTTCCCGTTAAACAATGCAATCAGGTCCACTTTACGGATTAAGACAATCAAGGCAAAATAACTTACTCAAGAAGGCTGTCAGAATTCCATCTTTGCTTCAGTGATTTTTGATGCCACCTTTATGATTTACTAAATTTCCATACATATGCAGTTGGGTCTGTTTCTGCACTTTCTATCCTATTTCATTGGTCTGTGTTTGCATGCACTAGTATTGCACCGCTTTAATTATAGAAGCTATATTAGCTGTTTTAAAGTCTGGTAGACACCCACCTATAGCTTTTCTTTTTCTGTGTTTTCTGGCTATTCTTGCACATTTATTTTTTCACATGAACTTCAGTAAAAACTTGTCATTATATTGCATAACAAAAGCCTGCTGGTGTTTTTTTTTTTAATTGGGATTGAGATAAATTTACTAATGGGGAAATGGCATCGTGATAATGTTGAATCCTTTTATTCAAAAACAAGGGATATCTTTCCATGGGTTTAAGGCTAATTTTTATCTTTCAGAGAGGTTTTATTATTTTCTTCATTTTGACCGCACATTTCTTTTTTTTTAATATAAATTTATTTATTTATTTATTGGCTGCATTGGGACTTCGTTGCTGCGTGCCGGCTTTCTCTAGTTCTGTTGAGCTGGGGACTACTCTTCGTAGTGGTGTGCGAGCTTCTCGTTGCGGTGGCTTCTCTTGTTGCGGAGCAGGGGCTCTAGGCATGTGGGCTCAGTAGTTGTGGCTCACGGGATCTAGAGCACAGACTCAGTAGTTATGGCACACAGGCTTAGTTGCTCCGCGACATACGGGATCTTCCCGGACCAGGGATCGAACCCATGTCCCCTGCATTGGCAGGGGGATTCTTAAACACTATGCCACCAGGGAAGTCCTTTGACTGCACATTTCTGATTATGTTTATTCCCAAGTGCTTGATGTCTTTTGTAGCTATTGTTCATGGTGGGGCTCTATTCGTGTAACTGGAAGCTATTTATTCTTTTTAATAAAATTTTAATTTCAGAATATTTTAGAATTACAGAAAAGTTGCAAAATAGTACAGAGTTCGCATACACACCCAGTTTCCTCTAAGATGAACATGTTACATTTGTCTAAACTTAGAAACCAACATTTCTACATTACTGTCAAAATCCAGACTTTATTCGGCCATCACCAGTTTTTCCACTAATATCCTTTTTCGGCTCCAGGATCCCACCCAGGACACTACATTACATTTAGTGGTTGTGTTTCTTTAGTCTTCTCTGATCTGTGACAGTTTTTCAATCTTTCCTTGGTTTTCATGACCATAATAGTTTTGAGGAGTACTAGTCACGCGTTTACAGAATGCCCCTCACTTTAGGTTTGTCTGACATTTTTGGAGTGTAGGTTTCGGGGAAGCATATCACAGAAGTGACATGGCCTTCAAGGTGACTGACTTTGCACATGTTAATTTTATATCCTGCTACATCCCTGAATTCTTTCACTGTTTGCATTAGTACTCTCATTGATTATTTCGTTTCCAGTTATATTGTCATGTTAGCACCCCAAAAGGATAGCTTTACTTCTTCTTTTCCAATTCTCATGCCTCTAATTTTCCCCTTCCTTTCCCTGACATTTCTTTCTTGAAGTCTTTCTCCCTGGAAGCCATCTCCTCCAGGGTTTCTGTCTCTGGTCCCCTCGGTTTCAGGGCCCTTCCCTCAGGCCGATGTTGTAAGACCCCCAAGTACTAAGTGGGGCTTCAGTACTCCAGCACTTAGAGCCCAGCTTTCTCTCTGTGGGGCTGATTTTGTCTAGGCTTCAACCACACCCTTGCCCCTTCTCCTCTCCCCCCTACACCTGGACATCATGGGATTTCCCTCCCCACCCAAAGGCCCACATGGCAGCAGGAGCTCCCGCTGCATCTCTTTTGAAATCAGGTGTTTATTTCTCTTTCTTCAGTTTGAAGTTTGTGATAGGCCTGTCTCCTAGAAATGCTGCAGGTAAGATTTTGTCTGTGTTCCATGTTGACTTTATGGCTGGAGGGAAGGATGTGTGAAAAGTTTCAGACTCAAGCATTCACCATTTCCCTAGGGCCGATCAGAGCTCTTCCAGACATCAAGTCTCAGGGCTCTGGTCTTTGACTTACTGGTTTCTGTATTTTTGAAACCAGTTCAAAATGGATTAACTGAATAGAGGGCTACCTTATAACCTCTGAAACCAGATGCTTGGGTAGAGAGGCAGCTTCCTTAAGCTGATTTCTGGATGTGGGCTAGCTTCCATGGTCTGGCAGAGAATTCTTTTTCTTTTTTTTCTTTTTTTTTTTTTGTGGTACGCGGGCCTCTCACTGTTGTGGCCTCTCCCGTTGTGGAGCACAGGCTCCGGACACACAGGCTCAGTGGCCATTGCTCATGGGCCTAGCCGCTCCGCGGCATGTGGGATCCTCCTGGACCGGGGCACGAACCCGTGTCCCCTGCATCGGCAGGCAGACTCTCAAACACTGCGCCACCAGGGAAGCCCTGGCAGAGAATTCTTAATGGAAGATGCTAGACTCTCAGTTTGCACTACAGCCTTTCAGAGTGCAGTGGGTAAAAATTTATCTAAATGTCTTGCTCCTGCAAAACAAAGACCCCCATGTTCTCAGTCTACAGCATCTGAGTCCTCACTGCCCTCTTCTTTACCACTTCCAATAGACCATTACTAATAATTTACTTTCTGTAGCATGCAAAAAGCCATTTCTAGGTACCCAATGATGTATTAAACAAAATGTAAATTTATTTCTCTTCCATATCAAGTAGGTCTGGAGATAATCTGGGGTTGCCATGGCAGTTCAAGGACTCAGGACTTCTATCTTGATATTCTGCCAACTTCAATAAATTCCTCCACCTCTTGGTTCAAAAGTGGTTCCTTGAACTCCAGCCATCACACTCACATTCCAGCTAGTCAGAGGAAGTTGCAAATAAGGGCAGAGCTGAGTCATAGAATCTTACCAGCAAGGGAGGTTGAAAAATTAGATCTTTATCTTGGGATGCCACGTGGCAACTAAAAATTAGGGGATAAGGTTCTTAAAAAGTGGAGAATAGATATTGGGGAATGCCAGATCACAAGCATGAACTCGTAACGTAATATTTATTATACAACACCTCACTGCCCCCTCCCAAGAGTGTTATAGCAATTCTTACCTGGCGATTATAGGAACAGGGTTGGTGAATTGTTTTTTAATTCAGATGATTTTGTAAAAAAAAAAAAAATCCTTACTCTGTAAACCTATTAACAAGTCAATTTTAGTACTTCTGATTTCTAGAGGGGCTGGGAGACATTAGAATTATAATGCTACCTTATGGCCCAGTTCCAGCCCTTTTTAGAAACTCTGTTTTTGGAATAGAGTATCTTTCACATGTTTGTTATTTTATGTAGTATATTTCTGTTATTTTGAATTTCTGCAGAAAAGAGCAAAACAAAGAATACTGAGCCTTAGGTCTGTGCGCAAGTGCTGTTATGCTGTATGACCACTAGATGGCGATCATGTTCAGGCTGCTGGAACTCATCCTATCCTTTGAACACGCTCCCTCTCCAATCTCAGAGAAAAGTTTAAAACCAAATCTGTTTCTGAAATAATGCAGTGGGAATAAATCTCAGTCCCCAGACTCTAGGGTGTGAGAAATACTAACAGTCTTTATTTTCTATAAATCAGCTCATGTACTACTTCAAGATCCAAGGAAAATTAAACTTCAGTCATTCTTGGGGCTGTTCCCTCTTCCACTCAACCCCAGGAGAGGGCAAAGGTACCTACGTTTAGGGTTCCACCAACACACTGGGGGCCCCCTGCTGGCATGGGCATCTGTCCACACTGAGGATCACTGAGAGGCCCTTTGTTCAGACTCCCATAGCCCTGTCTGGCCCAGAGCTGCCTTGTTTTAGTGCCACTTTTGGAGCCCAGGCACACTGGGGAGTTTGGGGACTCAGGAATCTAGGATGAGTCTCTCTGATGCCCAACTGGGCCCGTCCCTCTGAGCTCCTTTCACATCCTTAGGGTGCTGTCATGGACCGGGGCACGGATACCTTCTACTCACAGGACCCCAGGCCTTCTCACTGCCCTAGGTTGCACTTGCATCCCCACCTCTCTCTCCAGGCTTCCTTCAGAGGTTCTTTCACTCTCACACCCTATTCTCCTCAAAGGATTTAGGCATTTGGAAACAAATCTAAGAGGAGATGGTTTGCAGGCAACACTTTCTTTCAACCTGCTATAAAGCTTCCTAAACGCAAGGAAGCACTACCTACAGACGAAGTGAAACATAAGTTTACAACTCTTAAATTTAAGTATCCTGCCACACCAATTAAGCATGCCTCTGTAACCAGCTGATAATATATGCCTCTCAAATAATTTCCAAAGCAAAACCAAAATACTAAAATCTTCTACTTACTAGAAAATGCCTTCCTTGGCTGCCTCCTCTCTGTATACCATCTCAGTGATATAGCTCAGCATATAAAGGGCTCAGGATGACAAGTGTCAATTCCACAGACCAGATTTGTCAAAAAGTAACTGATCTCAGGGCAGCCCTGTTTATTCAGAGAGAAACTTTTCACAAACCATGCTTCAATTCACCTTAGCAACTATTCATTGAGTTTTTCCACATGTAGAACAAACGAATGACCACAGTGTTCATGTTATAAGATTTACCCCTAAAACTCACAGATACAGAGAAAAACTAGTGGTTCCTAGTGAGGGCAGGGAGCAAAACAGATGAAGGGGATTAAGAGGTATAAACTACTAGGTATAAAATAAGTAAATTACAAGAGTGTAATGTACAGCAAAGGAACATAGTCAATATTTTATAATAACTTTATATAGAGTATAATCTATAAAAAATATTGACTCACTATGTTGTTCACCTGAAACTAATGGAATATTGTAAGTCAACTATATTTCGATTAAAAAAAAAAGATTTACTCCCAACCTACAGGAGCTTATGACCTCAGGGGAAGACTGAGACTCACATCCCTAACTGTGAGAAGGGCTACAGTGTAGGTTCGGCAGCTCCAAAAGGATAGCTGATGTTACAGGAAGTTAGACTCGATGGATCCTGTTGTCTCAGTATTTCAGCAGTGGCCTCCAAGGGTGAAAACAGCAAGTGCCAAGTTTAGATCAAGGCTGAGAACATTCACACAGAACTTGCCCAGGAGCTAGCACCAGGTTGGTGTTTTTTGTTTGTTTGTTTGTTTGTTTGTTTGTTTGCGGTATGTGGGCCTCTCACTGTTGTGGCCTCTCCTGTTGCAGAGCATGTGGGATCCTCCAGAATCGGGGCACGAACCCGCATCCCCTACATCGGCAGGCGGACTCTCAACCACTGCGCCACCAGGGAAGCCCACCAGGTTGGTTTTGACGGCTGCTGTGGACTGAATTGTGTCCCCATAAAATTCATATGTTGACACCCTAACCTCCAATGTGACTGCATTGCAGATAGGTTAAATGAGGTCATCAGGGTGAAGCCCTGATCTGATAGGATTTGTGTCCTTATAAGCAAAGACACCAGAAAGCTCCTTATCTCCTCCCACCCAACTTTCTTTTTCTCTCTCCCTCCTTCCCTCTCTTGCCCTTCCTCCCCGTAGGTACACTCAGAGGAAAGGCTAGAACTCTCACCAGAAACCAAACCTGCTGGCACCTTGATCTTGGACTTCCAGCCTCTGGACTTGTGAGAAATAAAATTCTGTTGTTTAAGCCACACAGCCCGTGGTATTTTGCTATGGCAGCCTGAGCAGCCTAAGACACCAGCATTACCTTATCACTCCCTAGAAGGATACTAAAGGGTTGAGATTGGTGAGTTCTGGGGTGAATATTTATGTGGACGATTAAGAAGGAAAGTCACCAGAGACTCATGTCCTTGGCAGATATCCCTGGAGGTTTAGAGGACAGTAGGGATTACTGTCACACCCACCTGAGACAGCTATCTTTAGGGTCTTCTTGGAACAGAAGAGAGAGAAATGAAAGCACTGGGGGCAAGCTGGGCATCCACCAATGATGGGAGAAATGTGTACCCCTCCTGGGGGATCAAATACAACATGGTAAAGCAGAGCTCCTCCAAAAGGCCTGCATGGGGTGCGGCACGGGACCCCAACAGTGGGACAGACAACCAAAGCCCAGAGACCGAGGGAGGACTCAGAATCAGGCAGAGGGGAGAGGCGTGGCTGCTTCAATGGATCTCTGGTGGAATGTCCCGTGGGAGATCTGTGAGGGTCTCATATGACTGCCCATGAGAGCAAGAGTCCAGTCTGGACATCTGCAGTGCCCAGAGGGTGCCAACCCAGATGCAATTCTTCATGCACTTGTTATGGTTGAATTGTGTCCTAACCCCCAGTACCTCAGAATGGGACTGTATTTGGAGATAAGCTCTTTAAAGAGGTAAAGAAATTAACAATGAGGCCATTATCCAATCTGACCGGTGTCCTTACAAGACGAGGAAATCTGGATGCATCAAGAGACACTGGGGCTCACGTGCACAGAGGATACACCACGTGAGGACACAGTGAGAAGACGGCCACCTACAAGCCAAGGAGAGCGGTTTTAGGAAGAAAGCATGCCTCTGACACCTTGATCTCAGACTTCCAGCCTCCAGAACTGTGAGAAAATAAATTACTGTTGTTTAAGCCACACAGCCTGTGGTACTTCATCATGGCAGCCGGAGCTGACTGACACACAGCCCTGCACACAGCTCTGGTGGGATGAGCCATAGTAAAACTGGGAAGCCAGGCATGTCCCTTCCCCAAAGCAGGTTGCTCAGACAGAGAAAGCTGGGACAAGTTGGTGAGCATTTAGGATTTTGACAAGTGCACTGATTCTGAAAGAGTGATATGATTCTTAGACCAGATTGGACTTTTGTCAACTAAAAGGACCAGAAATATGAAGAAACTGCCTGATCCTTCATCAGCAGGGCAGGGAAGCATGACTCTCCAGGGCGGCTCTGTAGGAACAGTTAGAAAAATAAAGTGCTGTCTTCTTTGTCCTCACCGATCCAGCTTACTTCATGAAACAGTTAAATTAATATGGACTATGTGCTTTCTTCACCAGGCAGTTTTCTAAGCCCTCTACGTGAATTAATTCCTCTCCTCCTCATTCACATGGGAGGAAACTGACACACAGGCTGTCACCCATTTTGCCCTGGTGAGGGGTCAGTGTCAGGGTGCGGACAGCCTGGCCTTCACTACACTGACTCCAGGCAATGGGCCCAGGAGGAAGGAAAGGATTAAATCCATCTGGACCAATGAAGCAAGGCCTTTTGGAGGAGGTGAGGTTTCACTGAGCCTGGAAGTGCAGCAGGATTTTGACAAGCAGATAAGAGGAAGAAAAGCCTTCCAAGCTGAAGGAACTGTTAAAAGGTGAACAGAGGCACATGAAAACAACGTCTAAGAGGGTATTGGAACAAACATGGATTGGAACCAGACAAGGCTAAACCAGAAGTGGTGAGGGGGACATCCCAACCAGGGGCAAGACATTTACAGAGAAGACCCAGGAAGGGAAGCAGGGACATTATTATTATTATTATTATTTACATCTTTATTGGAGTATAATTGCTTTACCATTGTGTGTTAGTTTCTGCTTTATAACAAAGTGAATCAGTTATACATATACATCTGTTCCCATATTCCTTCCCTCTTGCATCTCCCTCCCTCCCACCCTCCCTACCCCACCCCTCTAGGTGGTCACAAAGCACCGAGCTGGTCTCCCTGTGCTATGCGGCTGCTTCCCACTAGCTATCTGCCTTACGTTTGGTAGTGTATATATGTCCATGCCTCTCTCTCACTTTGTCACAGCTTACCCTTCCCCCTCCCCATATCCTCAAGTCCATTCTCTAGCAGGGACATTATTGAGTGGCTATAGTTTCAGCAGTTACTTTATCTGGGAAGGCTGGATGTCCGTGATTGGTTGTCCTTAGGTTTCCATTTCATGACCTGGAGGCATTTACAGGCTTAGGTTTTGGTTTACCTCCATTGACCAGGATGGCTTTAGAGCCCGTCAGTCTAGTGGCTTCCTTGTTTAATTAAACAGAACAGTTTGAAGCAAAGACACAGAGATGGGAAAGAGCAAGGTTTATTCCAATATGTCTCTGAGGGGTATGGAAGTAGGGAATCTAGTGAGACTGTCGCAGGAGAATCACGGGATTAGAGGGGTAGGAAGCGAAGCCAATATTCCATGCGGGAATCACTCGTTTTACTGCACACACTCACACAGCACAACATAAGTTAGTTATGCAAATAAGGAAGAGCGAAGGGAGTAAGGAACCACCCAGAAGAGGGACCCGGGAAGGAGGCCGCACCATGAGAGTCGCCCCAGGTCCAGCAACGGGTCTCAGGACACACGTGAGTGGGAAGTCACCCTCTGTTCCTACGGAGCCTCCGCAGCTCCGTCTGGAACAGCTCCTGGGCCACATAGAGTCAGGTCCTGGGAGGCTGAGCTTTCAGCCCACCCCTCTCAATGTTATTTTAAGGGGTCCACCCGAGAGTGTAATGGTTACGCCCCAGGGGTCTCTTATCAGTCTCCCGTTCTGCTCCCCGAAAGTCTTTGCATGGATGTGGAACGTTCCTTATCCCTAGTAATACTCAACATCTCTCACTTAAACATTGGATGCTTCAAAACAATCACTGAGGTTCCCATTGGCCATTGTGACTCCATTTTGAACTACTTGACACAGCATACAGGAGGAGTAGGAGTCACATGATTAAAATTACATCATAACAGGGCTTCCCTGGTGGCGCAGTGGTTGAGAGTCCGCCTGCCGTTGCGGCGGACACGGGTTCGTGCCCCGGTCCGGGAGGATCCCACGTGCCGCGGAGCGGCTGGGCCCGTGAGCCATGGCCGCTGAGCCTGCGTGTCCGGAGCCTGTGCTCCGCAACGGGAGAGGCCACAGCAGTGAGAGGCCAGCGTACCGCAAACAAACAAACAAAAAAATTACATCATAACAACCCACCCTTTGACTCTGAGAATCACAGTGAATCTAATACCCTTCAACATTGTAAACTGCCCCAGTTTAAAAGCTTGCTGCAGCTCTTTGCAAGCCTTGCTTGCTCCCGTGTACTTCCCCCCTTTTTCTTTTATTTCTTTTCACTTTAAAAAAAATCACACACAAATTTCACACAAAAAAATTATTTTTCCATTCAATGTCAGTATTAACCCTTTTATTTTTTGACAATTGCAATGTATGGCATTTATTTGGATTTTTATTTGAACAAACTAATTTTTATAAATGTTAGGTATTTTTTCAGACAACCTCAGTGATGTTTTTGTGGTTATTAGATAATGAATATGATTTTATTCTCAAATATTTTTCATTGCCCAACTTTCAAAAGTTATATTTGATGGCTTTATTGTTTAGAATATCACCTTATGTTGTCCCTGTATACCAACATTACTTTCCTTCCTTATAATGGGAATTTCTTTCACAAGCAACGTCTAATTAGAGATGTCTGTCATCTCAAAGTGGTCTAAGTAATTTATTGAGAATTTAATTCACTGAGAAAAGACAGTGTTAAAAACGGCCTATATAATAAAAAAGATAAAAATAGAAACTTATTTCTATTTTTTTAAGAATCGAAACATTTCTAAAAATTAATTTTAGAAAATTAATTTTTAATTTCTTAAAAATAGAAACATTTCTATTTTTTAGGAATGCTATTGGTATACATTTTTTTTAATTTATTTATTTATTTATTTATTTATTTTTGGCTGAGTTGGGTCCTCATTGCTGCGCGAGGGCTTTCTCTGGTTGCAGCAAGCAGGGACTACTCTTCGTTGCGGTGCGCGGGCTTCTCAGGCTCTAGGCACGCGGGCTTCAGTAGCTGTGGCACATGAGCTCTAAAACGCAGACTCAGTAGTTGTGGCGCACGGGCTTAGTTGCTCTGCGGCATGCGGGATCTTCCCAGGCCAGGGCTCGAACCCATGTCACCTGCATTAGCCGGCAGGTTCTTAACCACTGCGCCACCAGGGAAGCCCCTTGGTATACATTTGAGGTGGCTCAATGTTATTATAGTTTGTATTGAGTGTGCTTTGCATAATAGGTTTTTTTTTGAAAAGAGCAGAAAATTATTCTTTTCCTGTTTAAATTTTTAAAAAATTTTATTGTAGTAAAGTCGATTTACAATGTTATGTTAGTTTCTGCTGTACAGCAAAGTGATTCAATTATAAATATACAGATATCCACTCTTTTTTATTGATAGATTCTATTCCCATATAGGTCATTACAGAGTACTGGGTAGAGCTCCCTACGCTATACAGTAGGTTCTTATTGGTTATCTATTTTATATATAATAGTGTGTTTATGTCAATCTCAATCTCCCAATTTATCCCCCTCCCCTTTCTCCTTTGGTAACCATAAGTTTGTTTTCTACATCTGTGACTATTTCTGTTTTGCAAATTAGTTCATTTGTACCATTTTTTTAGATTCCACATATAAACGATATCATATGACATTTGTCTTTCTCTGTCTGACTTACCTCACTCAGTATGACAAGCTCTAGGTCCATCCTTGTTGCTGAAAATGGCATTACTTTGGTCCTTTTTATGGCTCAGTAACATTCCGTTGTATATATGTGCCAGGTCTTCTTTATCCATTCCTCCATTGATGGACATTTAGGTTGCTTCCATGTCCTGGCTATTGTAAATAATGCTGCAGTGAACATTGGAGTACATGTATCTTTTCAAATTATGGTTTTCTCTGGCTATATGCCCAGGAGTGGGATTGCTGGATCATATGGTAGCTCCGTTTTTAGTTTTTTAAGGAACCTCTATACTGTTCTCCATAGAGGCTATACCAATAACCCCTTGATTTTTAAAATTTACTTCTTTTTTTTTAGTCCAGCAATGTATATGATATATATTAGGTTTTTTTACTGAGATAAATCCCAAATATTATAGCAAGTACAACAGCTAGGCCTTCCTTAATAAGGCAACCAAACCAATTATTCCATAAAGAAAAATTGAAAAAATTCCAAATTTTCCACTTTTTAAACCGTGAGGATTATGTGCCATGGAAATTTTTATGTTTAAACCATGCTCTGGATTGCCAAACAGAGCATGTGTTTTCCTTGTTTGAGTCAGCCATACTTAGAACGTCTGCATTCATTATAGCTACAATTTTAGGTAAGTTAGTGAGCTCGGTATCAAATTTGTGTAATGCTCTTTTAATCACATCTTTTTTGGTTATTCTCTGGATCAAATGGGATAGTTTATGTTCAAGATGAGATGTATTGATCCATGGTACATGCTCTGGTCTAATCTCTGAGTGAGTAAAGTGTCTGGGAAGGACTCTGGTTTCAGTGTCATATATGGCATTAGAGTATAGTTTCGTTATTGTAAGTGATGTTCATAACGTGTTCAAAACATACACTTCTGCTACTCAAAGTAGGGTAGCCCTGAGCATAATTCCCCAATTACAGTGTGGGTATTGCTATAATGTCAAAAGCAAATATTCTTTCTCCTCCTTCTTGTGTAAGGATATAGAGTTTACACATTCCTGCATAAATACATCCACTATTACCCAGAGGGTTCAAAATTGATCTCCACTATTACCCAGAGGGTTGGCTGAGACAGTGGGTTCCCAGTATTTCCCTGTTATAATAATAAAAGTGCAATTCCCAGTGTGCATATTGAAGGTGATGTTGGCCTGATTTCATGTCTAGCATTGTTTCTAAGAAAACCCGTCTTTGTTGTAGGTTATTTGGTAAGTCTGTTGTAGGTATTGTAAAGGGTATTCACATCTGAAATGATCGTCAAATAGACAGTGAGTCCCTTTAGGGAAGTATGGTGAATAAGGTTGGCTGCTGGAGTTAAGTATTAGGTCATAGTTCTTTTCATGTAACTATGGGCCTGCCTTTATCAGAATATGGATGGTTAATAATACCAGGGGTTGTTTTTGTTTGTTTGTTAAAAAGGAGGTGCTGGGCAGGGGCTGGTGCTGACGGAGGAAGACTCCTTGTGCTTTCATTTCCTAACAGTTTTGCCGAGTATCAGCCCTGGTGATTTTTTTTTTCTCCTGCACTATGCAGCTTGTGGGATCTCATTTCCCCTACCAGGGATCGAACCTGGGTCCCTGGCAGTGGAAGTATCCTAACCACTGGACCACCAGAGAATTCAGTTATCAGTTGGTCTGATCTGCCATGTGTTATATTGTTGTAGGATTTATAAAGTCTGTTTCTTAGTCAAGATTGAGTATCTCAAGCTGTTCTTCAAATTTCCTTGTGAGGGTTGTACAAGAGATTGCTATAAAAATTTCTATTAAAAAAAGAGATTCTGGAGATAAGCACTGAGATGTCCCCAAGGTCCTAGGAGGATGTTATTGGTAGCAGAATGCTGAGTAGTATTAGAAACAGGGGGCAGTAATGAAAACTGCCATCCTCATCGTCCCTATAATGGGAAAATATTATCTTTCTTAATCTATTGCATCTTATTTTTACCATCAATTACCTATATTGCCTTTCCTGAATTTTCCACTAATATATCGCCTTTGACAAATTCTCTAGAATTGTCTTTGCCTTTTTTCTGGTATAATATTTTAGTGAAGGGTATCATTGCATTTGTACCTGCATTTTTTTGGTTCTTTGCTGATATCCCACTCGTGTTGTGATAATTCCCAGGCTGTTGTGAGATTAGCTCTAAATCTACCATTTGGGTGTATGATGACTTCCCAAAGTAGTGGGTGTTATCCCTTGAGATCTTGTCCGCTTGTGAGTAATCTTAGTTGTTGTTTAAGTGGGCCATTAAATCTCTCAATAGCACTTACTGCTATTGGGTTATAGGCTAAGTGATAATTCCATAGTATTTCCTTCTCTTCACGCCATTCCCTGATAGAGTATCTGATGTGTAGATACATGTGTGATCTGCATATTTATTTGTTCCTTTGCCTTGTCTAATTCTTGTCATCATTCTTTAGACCATATGTCCTTTCCACTTATTTTCCAATCATTTTTCTTTCATTTTCCTGACCAACTTGCAATACCATTTGCTATTGCCCATGAATCTACAAAAATGAATATTTCTCTGCCCTTTCTTCCATGACTGCCTAACTGCTGGGCAGACTGCATGTAGTTAGGCATGCTGCACACTCTTTGTCTGACCTTCCTCTACTGGAGGCAATGGTCACCCATTCTCAGGACTGCTGCTTTCCCGGAGGCAAGGCTGGAGGTCACCAAGGCTGATCCGTCTGTAAACCAGGCATTTTTTTAACCCGCTTGACCAAGAAGAACCCCATTTCCGTATGTTAAGGTCATGGGTTTGTTCCTCCCTCGGAAATTCCAGCAAGCTAATCAAAGGCTCCAAAGATATTTCTTCCATTAAATGTCTTGTTTGACCATTGGCCTTAAGGTTCCTCCACTGTATGCACATCTCCAGGTGAACATTTTTCTCTCTGTTGGCACACCCTTGGTTTCTCCAGAGACATGCTAGCCCATTGTAGAGCAGGTATTTTGGTACTAAGTACGCCAATTCGGTTTCCGTGATGGGTTCTATGTGTAGCAATGCCTCGTATATTGTTCATATTGCTCTTTCAACATAAGGATATTTTTATTCTAAATATGGGAATCTTTTGGTCCAGAATCTCCTTGGTTACCTTGGGTGTATATCATCCTTTCCCCAGGGGCTCCAGAAGCCATAATTTTTATTACAGATTACTTCTAGTCTTAATTTCATTCTTTCTGTAGAAAATTTTAGATTTTCAAAGGTCATTATCTGGTTCTTGAGATGTTCAAATACCTTTTATTGTTCTCTTACCCATTCAAATTTGGTGCTTTTCCTAGCTATTTTATATAAGGTTGGTGATGCAGTGCCTAAGTGTGTTATGTGTATTATATCCGATATCCAAATAGGCCAATTAACCTCTGTGCCTGTTCCTTGGTTTGTGGTGTGAGAAGTGCACTGACTTTATTTACGATTGGGTTGGGTGTGCTTCTTCCTTTATTACTTCGGATCACTCCTAAAATTTTGACAGTGTCTGTTGGTTCATGTACCTTGTCCCTATTTATTGTCCCTCCTTTGTCTGTCTGGAATTTGATCAGATCATTCTTTGTGGTTTCTAATTCATTCATATACTTCCTGCTGACTTTAAAAAAATGCACAACATTGATTGAGTTTCCCACTCAGTGAATTAACAGTTCCAGGGCTACAGCAGAAGACTGTGGATAATCCTTCAACCTCCTAGAAGGCAGCTGTTGAAAACAAGAGGTCTTTGTCTCCTCATTTGTTGGCTAAACTCAGGGAATAGCTGTTTAGTCAAGCAATGTTCCCACCATGTCCGATCTTCCTTCCTGGAGTCTGGGGAAACATATGGGTTAAAGTAAGCCACTGGGTCCATTTTGTATTCCTTCAGAATGCTCTAAAGGAGGTTCTAGTTTTTTGGTAATATGATGCCCTACTCAGAAAAACCCAAAGTCCAGTCAAAATGCCCCTAAAGACTGACCAATGGAAGGGTGGCCTTTGTAAACCTGGAAAATCAAGTATTGTCAAAGAAAATTGTTTTTTTAAAAGCCTTCTGTTCCTTTAGAAACAACACTTGGAAGCCCTGACAAGCTGAAGGTAGAATATTTAATTCTCCAGACTCTTAGAGAATGTCAGTAGGGATTCAGGTTGTGTCATTTGGGTTCTGACCAAGAAGAGGAACAAGAAAGTTGAATAGATAAGCCTGAGAGTTCTTGTCCAATAGTCCTTTATTTCCCATGAGCACCCGCAGGATGTAGAGTTGATGCAGGACTATCCTTCCATCAGTTGCAGTTCAGATCTGCTGTTGGGGACAAATTCATCTGATTGGAAAGGGTATGTAGGAGGATAGGGTAGAGACACGTATGGTGAGGGAGGAGGGAATGGAGAGGCAAACAGTTTTAACAACTTTCCTGACACTACACAACTAAGAGAATCAAAGCTTTAAGCAGGCATAGGAAACCACGCCAAAATTCACTAACCCATTTGGCTTATTTTTTAAAGGTATAAAAACATCCTTTACCAAGTTTAATTTAATCAAGAATGACAGTATGCTTAGAACTATTTCATCAACTGCTTGCTATCTTCCTGAAGCCTGGAAGGAGCCTGACTTCAGAGAGTATGTTGTTTTTTTCCCTCATCCATTAAGGGTCACCAAAGTCCTAGAAACGGCCTTCAGAGAGCCCTGGAAGGTTTCAATCAGGGTAAAGGGGATGAGTGAGGTAGGTTGTCCAGACCTGAGCAATGTTCTAAAAGTAACAGAGTCCAGTACCTGAAGCCCTCCACAACAGTCCCGTCACGTGGTCACAAGAAGTGGTGTGGACATTTGCACTGGGGAGTGACTCTCTCAAAACAGCTCTTGCCATCTTCTAGTTCTGCCACCTGAGGCCTTGTGGAACAAGTCTTGTCCTGCCTTTTCCTGCATAGACCTTCAAATGTTAGCCCACAGTTCTCACATTCCTTCAGAGTCTTTTCTCCACCATGATAGCTCCCACAATTCTCATATGTATTAGTTAAGGTTCTTTCTTTTCTGATGCAAGTTGTGTAACCAGGCTCTGGTTAGCTTTACCTGAGATGTCTCATAGGGTCAAGAGAAGAATGAGACATGAGACCTACGGCCTGAGAAGGCAGCTGCTGGGAGTTCACGGCAAGAGTCTGAGTTCAATTCACATAGCTCAGATCAGTGGCTCTCACCTTCTGTGTCTCTCAATTCCAAATTTCATCTTCCATCTGGGATCAGAGGCCCAGCCCTGGGTCAGTCAGCCTCGGACAGGGGATGTGTGTCTACAGTGGAGACATGGCTACTGAGTTCTAACACAGAGAAACAGAAAAAACACAGGTTCTAGTTTTGTTATTCTGATCTTGATACCGAGCAGGACCCTGGTTCCCCATCAAGGGATACACATAACAATATCTTTGAGCTGTTTTGCAGATATGGAAGCCCCCACCAGGTGGGAGAAGTTAAAGGTGTGGTGCCCACAAACACATAGACACCAGAGCGGTTGGAACCAGAAGGTTGGTGATGCTGACTCCCATTTACCTCACCACCAACCAATCAGAAGAATGTCCACGAGTTGACCACACCCTCTTTGAACCATTACTACAAAACTTCTCACTACCCCTTCCAGGTCGGGACACACAGTTTTGAGGGGATTAGCCCACTGTCTCACCCTTTGCCTGGCAAAGCAATAAAGCTCTTCTTTTCTACTTCACCCAAACCTCTGTCTCCGAGAATTAATCTGGTGTCGGGATACAGAGGCCAGATTCGGCTCCAATCTCTTCTCTGATAAAGGACCATTTGTTAATGTTCTCTTTACAGTGTGAGGTCAAGTGCTGAGGGTGGATCAGACCACGCAGAGCAGGGGACTGTCACCCTCCGATTCCGGGCTCCTTACTTCTATATTACTGTGACCTAAGATGGGGAGCTTTTTTTGATTCACAAGACTCTTCTCAGCTGTCGTCATGTCACCTCCATTTTGTTTTTCAGCTATTTGTTCTGGTGACTTACATGCCAGCTCATTACCCCAAGGATTTTCATCTGTAACATCTGAGTTACGGTTCCAGCTTGCCAAAATCTTTTGCATTTTGATTCTATCACCCATTAGTGTTCCTGGTGAATTTGAGGTTCTTGATGTCTCATTGCAGAAAGAATTCAGTAGACAAGAAGTAGATTTATTTAGAGAGAAACACACTCCACAGAGTGTGGGCTATCTCAGAAGGCGAGAGAGCCCAGAAATATGGCATGGTTAGTTTTTATGGGCTGGGCAATTTCATGGGCTGAGTGGGAGGATTATTCCAACTATTCCAGGGAATGGGTGGAGATTTCTAGGAATTGGACCACTGCCCACTTTTTGACCTTTTATGGTTGGCCTCAGAACTGTCATGGTGCCTGAGGGTGTATCATTTAGATGCCAATGTATTACAATGAGTGTATAATGAGGCTCAAGGTCCACTGGAAGTCAAATATTTCACCATCTTGGACCTAGTTGGTTCTAACCAGTTTTTGTCATGTCCCATGGCTACGTCATTCTTTTAAAGGTGGTGTCCTGCCCCTTTCCCTCCTGTTTCATTAGGGCAGAAAGTTATGCCAATATTACTTTTGGCCGTTAATTTAGCAAAGTTTTGTTTTTTAAAAAAACTGAGTTTGGCAGGAGAATGAACCAATAGCCTCACTGAGCTACCCAGAGAAATTGTTGAAAATGTGTAAGAGAACTCCTTACTTTTAGGAATTTATCATACAGAAATTATCAGCTCTATAAACACAGATTTGAACACTTAGGTTTTTTTCTCATTATTTATAATTGCAAAAAACATTGGAAACTTATTTACTGCCCAACAGTAAGGGAATGCTTAAATAAATTTTGATATACTCATTCAATGAAATATTCTTGCCACCAATAAAAATTTATTTACAAAGACTTCTTTAAGATATAGAAAAATATGTATATGTAATATATTTTACATAAATTTAACAGAAACTTATGTTCTCAATAATATTTTGACGTTTTTCTTTTCCTTTTCTTTTTTTTCAATTTATTTATTTTTAATTTTTTGTCTGCATTGGGTCTTGGATGCTGCACGCAGGCTTTCTCTAGTTGCGGTGAGCAGGGACTACTCTTCGTTGCAGTGTGTGGGCTTCTCATTGCGGTGGCTTCTCTTGTTGTGGAGCACAGGCTCTAGGTGTGTGAGCTTCAGTAGTTGTGGCTCGCAGGCTCTAGAGCACAGGCTCAGTAGGTGTGGCGCACAGGCTTAGTCGCTCCACTGCATGTGGGATCTTCCTGGACCAGGGCTCGAACCCGTGTCCCCTGCATTGGCAGGCAGATTCTTAACCACTGCACCACCAGGGAAGTCTCTCCTTTTCTTTTTAATAGAAAATAAACTGAAAGAAATATACCAAAATGTTAACTGTGTCTTATCTCTGGGTAAAGACATTTTGGTGATATTTTCTTCTTTAGACTATTCTATATATTTTTTCACTTTTATGATGAGTATTTCTTCTCTAATGGAAAATCTATTTCATGACCACTCTCAGTTTTTGATTATTGATAAATTCTTTGCATTTTTGAAGTATGAGGAACTTTCATTCTTTTAAACCATCAGGTGACACAGGGTTTCCTTCACTTTGTCCCCCTCAGGTATCTTTTACAGTAGAACTATCCTGACTGCGATAATTAGCACTTACTGTTGAGCCAATCTGCTGCCTTGGGACCCTCTGTAAGAAGAGGTCTGAAGCCCAAGCCTCTGTCCTGCTGTCTGTCAAATGGCCCCTCCTAAACTGGGAAATCTGCAGTGTTAGCTCCTCAGAGGCACTGTGTGGCATTAAGTGCCTGACAGTAAGCTTCTTTGATTGTAATGTAAGGATCTGACGTTAAGCTTTTGATAGCTGGGGCTTCCATTTCAAAGGCATCCGTCTGAAATAAACATATTGCCTTCAACATAACTAGGTGAAGTGCCAGGCCACCCCACCCTTGAAGTTGCCCTTGTAGGGAGCCTTGGGTGACATAGATAACTGACTGCCTGAATGGCCCTGCTTTTCCCTTCTAGCACCCCAATCCCCACTCTTACATTTTAAATTCACCAATAAAGAGTGAAATCCTAGGCACCCTACCCTGAACACCAATAAAGGCAGACCCCCAGGTCTGCGCTCTTTCTCTCTCTCTCTCTCTGTCTCTCTCTCTCTCTCTCCCCACACCATCTCTCTCTCTCTCCCCACGGCCTCACTGTGTGGCCCCCGGTGTGCTGTGTACCCTCCAGGACTTAGGAGTAATAAACCTTTTTTGTTTTGTTTTGTTTCAAAGTTTCCGGATGTTTGTAGCTGAGGTGCATCTTGCAATCATAAAACAACAATACAAGGGCTGGTCCAGCCAAAAACGCTGGTTACAGTTGCTGGGTACTCACCACAAGTACTATGGCACAGGTGAATGCCCCCAGGGATTCCGGATAGCATCACTAGCCAGAGGCTGAGACCAACAGGAAACACCCTGTCATTGATGTCCTCTAACTGGAGGCTCAGCTTTACTACTTTTCTGAGTGTATCATGGGAGTAGCAGAAAAAACACATCGGCATCGGAGCTTCAGCTCTAGTGGGACCTGACATTAGATCACAGGCCAGGTCTAGGATTCTGTGTGCTGGGAATGAACCCTGGCTGTCATGGAGGCTGAAGCAAAAGGATCGCTGCCATCGCGCCTCACGGAACTGAGCTTGGCCTCATTTCCCTACCCGACTCTTTGGCTGGTGTCCTGTCGCCCCATTCAGGTATTAGCAGTGGCCCCTTTATCCCCTCCCCTTTCACTCCTTACCTGAGTTCCTCAAGATCACCCAGAGCCCATAGCGCCTGCCACCTGGAGACGCTCCTGACTTCTGCTCCCCGCCGGGCCGAGCTCTCGTTGCGATCACTTTCTCAGCCTCTACCCTTCTCGTCTGAGTTTCCTCCTCCTGCCCTACCTGCCTAAGAAATCTAGGACCCAGGACACCTCCTGCCCTGCCCCCCGAGCTCCCTAGGACATTGTTAAGTCTGGTGGGCACATCTGGCGCTGGGAAAATTGAGGGGATGGGCAGAAGAATTGGGGAGAGGGGACCATCTTAAAGTGTACTTTTTTTTTTTTTTTTTCGGTACGCGGGCCTCTCACTGTTGTGGCCTCTCCCGTTGTGGAGCACAGGCTCCGGACGCGCAGGCTCAGCGGCCATGGCTCACAGGCCCAGCCGCTCCGCGGCATGTGGGATCTTCCCGGACCGGGGCACGAACCCATGTCCCCTGCAACGGCAGGTGGACTCTCAACCACTGCGCCACCAGGGAAACCCTAAAGTGTACTTTTTATTATAAAAACAGAAAGTAAACATTATAATCCTCTCACTTAGGAATAACCTTCACTCCTTAACATCTTATATTTTCTTCTAGTTTTTTATGTTGTGATGTCATTTTTATAGCAGTTGAAATCATATAGCAGTTTTTTATAGTAGTTGAAACTATTTAAAGTACCCTGGGATGGCACTCCTCCACTTTGTTTCTCTCCCTTCCCTTTTCTCCCTCCCTGCACTTCCCTTTTTGATTATTGGTAATTGAGGTAAGTTCATATGAGAGGGGAGGTGTGATCGGCACCCTAGTTACCCCCGTTTCTAATTGCGATTCCTTAGTTGTGTTGCCTCATTTGGTCCCCGGCCTCTTTGCAGGGTGGGAGTCAGGGACCAGCATTCATCACCTTTTACATTTGAGGAAACTTAATACTCAAGGAGCTTTAATGGCTTGACCATCGTAACACAGTTAGCCAGAGTCAGGGCCAGCTCTGAAGCGCAGCCTTCAAAGCCCAGTTTCTGTGTCCCTGTTGTAAGCAACGGGTCTGGGGTAATTTGACAACGATCTCCTAGGGGTTTGATTTCAAGTGGGGGGAAGTAAGGGTAAGTGAATGGAGCTAGAAACAAAAGCAGCAGCAAGAAGAGAAGCCAGTGGCATGGTGGGCTGGCTGCCGATGAGCCTACTGGGCTTGGGGAGGCCCTCCAAGGAGCCCGGACTATTTTCCCAGAGGAGAGTTCATGTTCATGTTCTTAGCCACAGACTTTGTTTTCAGTCTATTTGTGCCTTTCTGCTGGGCCATCGATCAGAGGGACAGCCATAAGGCCCACCCTGGAGAACAAGGTTTACCTTTCTCTGGATTCTGTGTGTGAGCGGGAAGGGGGCCCCATCACACCCAGGGTACAGCAGAGTCCCTGGGGCTGCCACGAAACGACCCAGAGTCTTTGACGGGGGCAGTCCTTGGGCACCACTGCACATTCTGCCATCAGCCCCTCCCAGACCTTCTCCTTGGGTTTCTAAATGACTCTTCATTCCTTTTTTCTGAAAAGAAGAAGAAAGTAACCTTAATTGCACTGGTCTCGGTGTCCACCCCCTGGGAGCCCCCCATGTGTCCTAAGGGAATCCCTGCCTCAGAGCTGGAGAGGCGAGGCAGCTTTTAGTGAGCCAGGCCCTGCGAGGGATGCCAGGAAGACATGCATCTCAGCACGTAGCCCCGAGGAGACTTTCGTGGGCCTTGCAATGAGCCATGCATTTCTTATTCCACAAACATTTAATCGGGAGCTACTAAGTGCTGGAGAGGGAGGGGACGTGACCCCCGGCAGCTGTCTGGTGACTGGATCCAGAGGCAAAGCTTTGAGAGTCTGTGCCTGCACAGCAAGTCCCAGCAACCACTGCCCACGTCGCAGACGGGCAGGCAGCGATGGAGAGAAGGGAAAACGAAGTCGTTGGGTGCTGGTGAATTTCATTCTGCCGCAAAGTCCTTCCCCTACCTCCGGAATGTGCCCAATTCTGTTGGACGCCTTCCTATAAATAAACAACGGAGTTTATCCAGAGTGCCGACAGAACCTAAAGTCAGAATTGATTTGAGCCAGAGGGGATTATGAAGGTTTATTATGTTAAGATAAGGAAGTATGAAACCGGATGCAGCACCGAATAATCATCATGACTTTAAGGCGGTAATAATTCCTTTGTGCAGGAAGGGAGAGAGATGAGTTTCTTCCTAAACATAAAGATTAATGTTCCTTTACAGTTTGTAAGCTCACATTCTTGACAGACCACTTAGAGGAAAATTGTGTAAACTCTGATTTTAAGTTGTAATTTTTCTGCATCTCCAAAATTTAATATATTTCCCATAAACATAAATATTAAAATGTGCATCATTTATTAGTTCTCTTGTAAGGAGGACTATCCTTTTTTCTGAGTTTATGTGCTTTGCAATTAGGTGTTAAAATGAAAGTGAAAGGATGATGATAGTAAAGAATAGCTGCTTTTTAAAATATCCTTTTGAGATAAAATAAAAAGTTGACAATCCTATGTTAATCCCCCATATTTATCCTTAAATTTTTATTATTCTTATTATTATAATAATATCATATAACATATTTTATTTATTATATATAGTATTAAATAATGTGATTTATTATATAATATTATAAGAATGTTATTGTTATTAATCTAAACATTTATTATTATTTAAATGGCAGAGCCATTATGTAACTAACTGACTCTTTCTTCTTATAAAATCACCACCACCACCCCACACCCCCAAAAATCAAGAAACAGAAATGCAGCTTCCCTTGTGATGAAACTAAGCAACATCTGTGACCCCAGCTGATCCCAGCTGCCGTATCTGGAGAAAGGCTGCCAAACCTGCTGCTATTCAAACACGAGTGCATGGAGATGGGTAGAGAGATGGTGGGAACCAGAATCAGCAGAGCCAGGTTTGTCCCTTACAAGAAGTTGAGGGAAAAAAAATAAGAAGTTTGGAATGTGATGCTGGGACAGGATTCACTCAGACTCCCCATATTTACAGGAAGCAGGCTGTTGATGAGCCAGGATGGAAGAGTTTACACATTGCATTATGAAGAGCCCCATAGCGGTTGCTATGTGCTGGCTGGAGAGAAATAAAGGTTAACTACTCACCCACTGAAATAAGCTCAAGTCTTTAGAAACTGCACTGCAATTCAGGGAGAATCCTGTGTGTCAGGAGGCTCAGCGTGTCAGATATCAAGTGCTGAGTAACGAACAATCCCCAACCTAATAGCTTAAAAGAACATCCATTTTATTTGCTAAAGATCCTGGAGGTCAGCAGTTTGCACTGGGTTCAAAAAAAAGTGGTCTCTCCTGGGCTCACTCATGAGGCAGAAGTCTTCCTGTTGTTTGGCCAGAGCTGGTCTTAAATGCTGTCCCTTGTGTGTCTGGCTGTTGGAGCTGGAAAAAGAAATTCAAGGAATTCAGCCTGCCTCAAACTTTCTCCATAACAACTTGCAAGACTAGAAGTCAATAGAGCAGTGCCTTCCAAGTTTTAAAAGGAAAAAGTGACCTGGAAATAAGCCGACAGAAAAATGTTTTTAAATGTACAAGAATTCAAGGGATATAGCTTCCATATGCTTTCTTTGAATTAATCACTAAAAGTTGAAGTTTAGCCAACTGTTATAGGCTGGATTGTGTACACCTCCCCCTCCCACACACAACATATTTATATATTGAATCCTAACCCCCAGTGCCTCAGAATGTGACTGTATTTGGAGATTGGGTCTTTAAAGAGGTAATTGAGTTAAAATGAGATCATTAGGGTGGGCCCGAATTCAGTGTGACTGGTGTCCCTATAAGAAGAGGAAATTTGGACAGAAACACATATAGAGAGAAGACGATGTGAAGACACAGGGAGAAACTGGCTGTCTACAAGCCAAGGAGCGAGGCCTCAGAAGGAACCAACTCTGCAGACACCTTGATCTCAGACTTCTAGCCTCCAGGATAGTGAGAAAATAAATTTCCATCGTTTAAGCCACCCCATCTGTGGTACTGTGTTATGACAGCCCTAGCAAACTAATACACCAACTAAGAAAATTAGGGAGATTAATGAAAAAAAGAAGTGGGATGAGCATTGAACCATTTCACCCCAGGGCTAAGTCTAACACAAATGTGGTCAAATGTTACACATGGGCTGAACATTTGCTAAGGGTATAAATCCGGCATTAAGGGACCTAGGTTCCACTTGCGCCCAGGCCCCCAAGTAACTAGCACATTGGGCCAGCCAGTTGGGTTCACTGGGCCACACTGAGCTCCAAGGTAATGAATAACTTTCAAAGCAGGCTCTAGAGTTCTAGGCATTTGAAGCAAGAACTTCAGGGACTTCCAAGAAAATGAGGAGGTGACTCTGGGGGGTCTAAACCCTCCTCCACTTCACGGGCAGCCCCAGGCCTGCTCAGGGAGATTTCATGGAGAGGAGTTTGCTGTGACTAAGGAAGCCCTGAGCCCCAGTGACCTGGATCATTCCTGAGTTCCCTTCCAAGTCAAAAAGCTATTAGCATCTTCAGGTGGTTTCACCGCATTAGACTTAAAGTAATGTAAGGACACGTTGGTAACTTCTATAGAGTTTGTCACCTCCCATGCTTCTAGCCAAGACCCACCACAGGGGCACAAGCTTGGGTCCTCCTCCCTCAGGATAGGCCTGTCACAGGAGATGGATGCTGCTGCTGAGGACAGAGTGGGGTGACCCCAGGAGCCAATTAGGGGGTGAATCCGGGCACCTCAGTGGAAGGCTCAGAGTGACTGCTAGCCCTGATGGACAGGACTGGGCTCTGTTGGAGGCATTTTTGCCCAAGCAAGTATTTGTCATTGTCACTCTTCTCCCCCTCCTCAGCCGATGGCTTGGTTTTGGCAACCAGACCTCAGTGGGGACAGAAATCTTCCTTAACAAGCAAACGAACAGCAAAAAAGCTTTCGCAGCAACGTGAATGGACCTTGAGATGATCATACTAAGTGTAGGAATCCAGAAAGAGAAAGACAAATACCATATGCTATCACTTATATGTGGAATCTAAAATATGACACAAGTGAACATATCTACGAAACAGAAACAGACCCACAGACACAGAGAACAGACTTGTGGTTGCTAAGGGGGCGGGGGGCGGGGAGGGATGGATTGGGGGTTTGGGATTAGCGGATGCAAAGTAGTATATACAGGATGGATAAACAACAAGGTGCTACTAAATAGCACAGGGAACTATATTTAATATCCTGTGATAAACCATAATAGAAAAGACTATGTATCTGTATAACTGAGTCACTTTGCTGTACAGCAGAAATTAAACACAACATTGTAAATCAACGATACTTCAATAAAATTTTTTTTAAAAAGCCTCTAAGAGGCTGACATCGAATTTTTCCTTAAACTCTCCTTAAGGAGGCTCATGGAAGGCAACACCCTTCACATAAGAGGTACCATCATATGCTTCCCTTTTTTAGGCGGAGAAGTCTTCTCTTCCTCATCAGGAGCTCTGGAAGCCTTTTACTGGAGGACAGGGATGTTCTCACGGTGTGTGGTGTGCAGGGTGAAGGAAGGATGGATGGCCAGAGAGCGTGAGTGAGAATTGTGTGAAGAGAGACTGCCAGAATGTTCCTCTGGGACTCACGTTCTGGATGCAGCAGTTGTTTCCCTTCCAGGAAATTTCAGACAAGTTCACAGACCACCATGAGCTTGCAAACAAACTGTTAATAAAGAGGCTCCCAGCTGGGCCTGAGCAGGAAAGGGAGAGACCCTGAGGCCATTCGCCAAACAGAAACAGAAAAACAAGTGGTCCTCCGAGGACAGGGGGCTGAGCATTAACCTGTGAGCTGGGGAGCCCGGAGGTCACAGGAAATGGTCAGGGCTCCACAAAGGCTTTAGAGGCGGGCGACCATCAGGCCCTGGAAGGCAGCCAGGGTGACCGAGATCTATTTTACTGGGTTTCTAATGGCTCCTCTGAGACGCAGCATTGGAGGAGAATGAGTGGAGCAGCCAGTTGCCTGATTGAGTCTCCACAGCGCAACTTGGACGTACTTTTCAAGTGATTCAAGAGCCTTGGTCGCCTCTGAAAGGGAACACGGGGCAGCTGGCCCATAAAAGTGCTGCACTTTGGGGTTCGGAAAAATCCTCTTCAGAGAGAGTCAGAACAGCCCCAAGGGGGTGACGGGGACCAGAGCTCAGGCTAGTCAGGGAAGCATCTGTCACCAGGGTGGCGCGGTCAGTGAGCAAGACACCTAATCAATGCTGCGGATTTCCAAATGGGCGGGAGCGTGCGCTGTGGTCCCTCACAGAGGCTTATTTTGATTTCCTGGGTGGCCTGAGATAAAGCAGTCCCCTCAGAGGAGGCAATCACTGTGTCTATTGTCCGGGAAGCAAAGCAGGACATTCTGGGCAATGGTCCATGCAGGTCCCATGCTTTGCCATGGAGGATTCGGTTCTAACAGACCCCACAAGTGGGTTCAGATTTCAACTCCCAGCTGAGCCAGAGACTTCTAGTTGTCAGTTCTTTCTGGAAGCCAGTGCTCTTACAATGTGCTACTTTTAGTTACCAGGTGATTCCGCTTCTCCTCTCCCCCATTTAGAACATTACTTTGTTATTCATTTGTGTATTCATTCAACGAATGAATATGTATTGTATTCAACGAATACTTCATACAACAGCCACGAGGACAACAGCAATGGTGACATGGTCTGGCACTGCTCCAGCTGCTGTTGTGATGGGCACTGTCTTCTGAGAGCATCAGTTTGATGGAGGAGATACATGTTATTTCTTTGATTTATTTAACACTCACATAGTGAGTGTGCACAGGGCACTGTTCTAAGCACCTAACACATTTAATCCTCCTCACAATCCCATGAGGTAGGCGATATTAATATCCCCATTTTACAGAGGAGAAAACAGAGGCACCAAGACATTAAAGTAAGCTGCCCAAGACCACACAGCTAGAAAGAGGTTAGTGGCAGACAGTCTGGCTCTAGCACCCATGTCCTTAAATGTTACACCATTAAGCAGATAAATGAAAATCTATAGACAATACTGGAATGAAGAGTCTTCTCAGTGCTTGGAAAGAACAAAATGGGGATTTTTCACATAGGTTGGGAGTCAGGGTGGTTTCCTCTCAAATGGTGACAGAAAGGGGAACGTCTGTTCCACGAGAGCGAAATTACAAAAGCAAAGGCCTGGGGTGAGAAAAGTCTTAGTGAATTCACAGACCTTGGAAGGAGGTCCGTGCCATCAGAGGAAGGTGGTGAGCATCGCGCAGCCTGGGGAGAGATGAGTTTAGAGGGTAGGCAGGGTCAAGCCACGTTCAGTTTCGTTTGGTAGATCACAAGGTAAGGTGAAAGAAAGGGGTGAGGGGTCTCTCTTTAAGAAAGCATGCATACATAAATAGAATGATCATGTAGGGAAGTTGCCAGTATTCATTTTGAAAAGGGCCCCGTGGCCCATTTCACATATATTTGATCCTCCCAACCACCCTGTAAGGAAACAGATCAAATTAACCCCTTTGTGACTGCACTCCACCCCACCCCTCCCTGATATCCACTCCCTCTCCTTTGGTGCTTCTAGCAGAGCCTCAGTTCTGTTTCGAGAGGCCATGCATCCAGCCCCGGCAAACACCCCCCGTCCTAGCCTACCCCATGGCCAGGGGTGGCCATGCACACCTTCCTGGCCAATGAGACATTGGTGAGGATTCTGGGAAGCCTTTTGCTTTTCACAGTTAGAGGCATAAATGTGAGTCCATCACCACTTTCTCTTCCTCTCTTCCTGGAAAGGGACAGGACATCTATAGCTACAAGAGCCATCATGCAACCGTGATACAACAAGCATAGGAGAAAAGCCAAGAGACTCCGAGAAGCTGCCTCTGAACCAGTGCCAACAGCCACCTGCAGCTAGACTTGTTATGGGGATGAGGGGTCAACCTTTATTCATTTCAGCCATTTCTGTAACTGAGAATTCTATTACTCATATGCTCTTCCTAAAGAAAACAACTATTACACTCTAAGGAAACCAAGGATGAGAAAATATTAGACTTACAGAGAAGAGATTTAAACCCCAATTCACCTGAGTCTGCATCCAATGATCTTCCACTATACTTAAAAAATTCTTACCTTGCCTTTACGGATTTCTATGTGTGTTTAACTTTCCTAGCATAACACTTGCCAGGCCCCAAATCTGCATTGCTCAGAGCCCCTTCCAGGAAGCCATGATTTGAATCAGGTGACCCCACCCTCTTCTAGGGACCAGACAGAAGTCTCTGACCCAACAGTATCAATGCACACACTAGTCAAAAACCCATGACATGGTCTGCTCCAGAAAAGATGGATTGGCCAAATAAGGATTTCTTTTGCAGGGATTTGAGTTCTGGGAGATTGGAAAAGGAAACAGCGGAGCTGAAGTGGGAAGGTGAGACCACCTGGAAGCATCTCGTGTGACCTGAGTTATGAGGAAGCACAAACAGTGAGAAGCGGAACTTACGATGCAAAGAAAGAACATCTAGAGCAAAGAAGATGGGCTAATGAACCAAGAGCAGGGCAGTGGGAACAGTCCACCCAGGGCAGGCATCACCTGGACAGAGTTTAATCACAGTCATGAAACCCACCCCTAACTGATCTGCTTTTACTATCCCTCTGCCCTGGCAAGTCTAAATAAAATCAATAAAGAAAACTGTTGTTGGTCTAAGTTCTGAACTATCGCTGTGATTATTGTTGAGTTTTAATAATATATATGGAAGCTTCTAATGACTATGCTTTTCATAACGAAGCCTTTGAGAAACACTATCGTCTATGTGTCAGGTAATTCAGAGAACTTCTAGGTAGTGGTCAGTCCCAACAGGCGTAGATTCAGCTACACATATTTGTTTCAAGGATAAATTTTTCACAGTTTAGAACTGTTGAAGCTCTTAGGATATAGCTTACTCCTCCAAAACCCTGGAGTATGACATCTGACTGCATTTAAATGGTAAATTCAAAATAGACCATGACAGGGCCTCCCTGGTGGCGCAAGTGGTTGAGCGTCCGCCTGCCGATGCAGGGGATACGGGTTCGTGCCCCGGTCTGGGAGGATCCCATATGCCGCGGAGCGGCTGGGCCCGTGAGCCATGGCCGCTGAGCCTGCGCGTCCGGAGCCTGCGCGTCCGGAGCCTGTGCTCCGCAACGGGGGAGGCCACAACAGTGAGAGGCCCGCATACCGCAAAAAAAAAAAAAAAAAAAAAAAAAAAAAAAAAAATAGACCATGACAGTGCGATCTTTGTAAAGAAGAAGAAACACAACTTGGGTTACTGCAATGCTGTCACTGCCCGTGACCACTGTAGTTTTAAATTTGTCTTTAAAATCTAAAACCATGACGTATATTATTTTTATTTGGTAAGTACAAAATTAAATTCATTCGTATATGTTACTGAATTTGAATGATAGCTTTACACTGAAATATATTCTTCTTTTTAAACTGTGAATTATTTGTTTTGCAACTAGAAAATGAATCAAGAATAAAATAATTATTTCTGATGATTATTGAAAATGTTTGTCATATAGAGGAATGTAGTGTTCTGTTTTGTTTTGTTTTTGCAGTACGCGGGCTTCTCACCGTTGTGGCCTCTCCCGTTGCGGAGCACAGGCTCCGGACGCGCAGGCTCAGCGGCCATGGCTCACGGGCCCAGCCCCTCCGCGGCATGTGGGATCCTCCCGGACCGGGGCACGAACCCGTGTCCCCTGAATCGGCAGGCGGACTCTCAACCACTGTGCCACCAAGGAAGCCCGAGTGTAGTGTTTTATATGATCTGATCTGTGTGTCAAATATCCCAGGTGCACTGTGGGCTGGATCTCCTCTGCTCGCCCCACCAGTTCGACTTTCCAGCCTTCCCCAACCTAGCCGGACACCAAGGAAGCTGTCCTGGGAGGACCACCTTCATAGCAACCTCACTGCTGGCTTCCCACTGGGCTTGCCCAGTGGCAGCTCCCAGAGGAAGTCAGGAGATCAGGAGAGGGAGAATGAGATTAGGCTATTTGTTCCACCGTCTGCTCCCTCCCCAGTCACCCAGTGGGCTGTGTCCCTCTACAGAAAGCCACAGCTGGGACTCTCTCCCTCCCTCTCTGATTCCCTGTAATGGTGCCGCCCTTTTCCTCTCATGCCTACACTGTCTCTCACCAGGGTCCCAGAAAGACCGTGGTGCCTTAAATTAGGTCGACGTGAGGAACATCTAACAAAGAAACTCTTTTCAGAAATGGCAACAGGTTCTTGAGAACCCACATAGGATAGCCGCAGAGTATTCTGGAACTGACACCAGCCAGGTGATGTTGTCACCCGATGGCCTGAAGGGGCAAAGAGAAGGAGCTCTGGGAAAGGACCAGCAAACCCACAGCCAGGGAGTTAGGTGAATCAATAAATGCCTCAGCCTCCCTTGCATCCTCTCCTCCCACCTCTTACCAGCGCTCAGAAGCTGGGAAGCCAGGCAGCCTGTTGTGTCTCACACAGGCCAGCAACCTGGGCCACTGAGCAGGGGGAAAAGGGTGGAGAGGAGCTCTCAGGGGACAAAGGGAAGAAATCCAGCACGGGAAGGTAATGGCTGCCCTCTGTCTCCAACCCCAAGACCCTTCACAGGGCCAGTTATCGAGTTATTGCTTCTCAGCTTCAAACCCACGCTGCTGTTCTCTGCTCTGTAACGCTGGGCCTGGGGCTGGGGCTTCTGATCTGCCATCTGGCGCTCTGTTTGGTTCTGCTGATAGGAGCTCTACTGGAAAACTGGGAGTCTGAGAAGGAAGAAACAACGTGCTCCTTCCTGTTTGTTTTTGGTGGGTTTCCTGTTTGTCTCCAATTCCAGCCAGCATCACCCAGCCTTGACCTTCACCCCAGCAGAAACAGCTCATTCCTGCATCAGCAGCTGTAGACTCCAGTTTGCAATTTTTCTACTGCTTGCCGAAGTAGCTTCATCGTGCCCCATTCAGGACAGCAATACCAGCCGGCCAGCACCCTTCCTCAGAGGTCTGAGTCCCAGCTCTTTGGGGGCCTTTCTCCAAGCTTAGAGACGGCAGCAGCAGTTAATTGAGTGGCAGGTCCCGAGTTTCTGCTCTGTGGGAGCCCTCATATGTTTTACTGCTTTCAGCTTCTTCCCTCTGTTTCCCCAGCCCTACGGGAAACGGGTTCTTTCTACGGTTCCTTTGCCATGATTACTTCATGTCCTCTTTTGGGCACAGATGAAAGAAGCCTGGATCCCTGAGTCATCAGATGGAGAAAAGCTACCCACCACTCAAAAGAACACAATCACTAAGCTGATATTCGAGCAAGAAAAAGCCTTCAATTGTATAAAGCCACTAAAATACAGGGATTCTTTCTTACAGCAACTAACTGTATATAACTATTATGCCTAAGAGCTTTTTCAAACACATGTTTCTAGACTCCATCCAAAGCCTACAAGATCAGAATCTTCTGGCACTGTGTCTGATAATCTATAATTTTAAAATGCTATTCTGCCTGGTTTGCAAACCAAAACCTAAATCACCCTGAAGAGAGAGACATATATTAGCATTCACCAAGTAGCAACTACCCAAATCATAGATCTGGTACTGAGAAAGAGTTATTCCGTATCCCCAGAATTAACCTTGTGTTTTTAACTGCTCTGCATAATAGAAATATTGCTAGTAGACTCAATCTAGAGGAGATCAGCACAAAGTGAGCTGTAGAGGTATTTGCCATTCCCAATAGAAGAGGGTTTTCAGATATACTGATTACTTGCCAGCACTGGCTGCCCTTGAAAACCAGTGCTTTTGCCAAGTAGGCAGCAGACATTGGGCAAATTTACACAGTGATGGACAATTGCTGGGGCTCCCTGACCCAGACAGCTCAGGAACTCCCAGCATGAGATGGTCTGACGCAGCTTTTCATGCTCCCCTGATTCACACACTTGCTTTAGTCTTTGTGGCTGTTTCCAGATGACAGCAGCGACTAAGGCATGTGCTTGGTGACAGGCATCTTCTTCCCAGGGGTCTCCCACAGGCTTTTGTTCCCAGGACAATTGGCAAGATTTTCTGAATGCAAGTGATAGCCTTGAAAAGGGAGTGAAGGAAAAGGCAGAGCCTGGCTGGGAGACTTCATCCGATGACAAAGGATTATGGTGAATGATGCTGATGGCCGGCAAGTACCAGCACCATCCCTGGGCTTCTCAAGGGGCTCTAAGTGATGACTGTGACTGTGTGTCTATACTTAGGGCAGGAGACCAGAGCAGCTCAAGGGAAAGCAGCCCCTTGACAGGCTCCAGGCAATTCCTTCCTAAGGACTTCATCCTTAATAGAGACCTGGAGAGGTCAAAAAGTCCACCCTCTGCCTTCAAGCAGGATGCCCACCTAAACAATTCACACTGCTCAACAAAAGGGCTCCTGCGAAGCTTACGAGCATGTTCCCACAGCAGCCTGGAATGCCCAAATGAGCAGTAATTATGTCTGCAGAGAGAAACATAGCTTGAAAGAATTGTGGGTGTGACTTCTGGCAGGTGGAATGGAATAGAATCAAATATAGAAAACCCTATGTATTCCAAAACCCACAATGAAAACACACAAAGACTTTTAGCATATTGACAAAGTCCCTATAGCCTGGACTAACAAGAGACTGAGATGACTGGGACTTCCCTGGTGGCACAGTGGTTAAGAATCTGCCTGCCAATGCAGGGGACATGGGTTTGATCCCTGGTCCGGGAAGATCCCACGTGCCGTGGAGCAACTAAGCCCATGCACCACAACTACTGAAGCCTGTGCTCTAGGGCCCACGTGCCACAACTGAACTCATGTGCTGCAACTATTGAAGCCCCTGGGCCTAGAGCCCGTGCTCCACAACAAGAGAAGCCACCGCAACGAGAAGCCCGGGCCCTGCAATGAGGAGTAGACCCCGCTCGCCACAACCAGAGAAAGCCCGCGCAGCAATGAAGACCCAACGCAGCCAAAAATAAATACAATTATTTTTTTAAAAAAAGAGAGAGAGAGAGAGAGAGACTGAGATGACTTGAAATATAAGAAGACCGTGGGGGCCCTGACTTTCTGCAAGAAGGAAACGAGTAGTGAAATTTGCTTAGCCACCCAAAATGGCATATTTGCCCTCATCAGAAATGGGCAAGGAGCATGATGAGGAAGCAACATCTTCCAGAGCCATGGGGGGAAACAGACTTGGGAACTACTCCCAGGAGCAGAACTGGGACAGAAACAAGGAACTTTACCTATTTCTAGAGGGGGGACACCCGACAACAGTTGCCCAGGAGGCTTCAGCATCACTGTGGACCAGTAACTGCTGTGGCCTCACATCCTTCCCCTGTTTAAATAGGAATATCCTTTCTGATTATGCCCTCCCTGGCTCAGCTTTAATCTTTGGTGTATATGGAGCAATTAATTAGTTTTTTTGAGTCATTAGGTATCTGTAAGCTGCTGTTCAAGATACTCCCTGTGGATCAGCTCGGTGCTTTGTGACCACCTAGAGGGGTGGGATAGGGAGGGTGGGAGGGAGACGCAAGAGGGAGGAGATATGGGGATGTATGTACACGTATAGCTGATTCATTTTGTTATACAGCAGAAACTAACACACCATTGTAAAGCGATTATACTCCAGTAAAAATGTTTTAAAAAATTAAAAAGAAAAATAAATAAGTAAATAAAAGTCATGCTTTAGTAGTCATTACTTCCCAGAAGACAGAGCCCACCTTATTTTTCTTTATCTCTGAAAAGCAGTTGACCTGCTTATCTTCAGTTTGTCCAACAGACCCGTCTTCCTCCACCTTCCTCTGTGCCCCAAGAGAAGACCTCTGGCTCTGCCCCAACAGGCCCCCTGGCCCTCTGGCTGCATAGTTGGGTTCCAACAATGGGAAACAGTGCCAGGAGATCAGATAGAGGGAAGAAAGAGGGCTGGCTGCATCCGTCCTCCACACACCTCTTGCGCTCTTTTTCCCTCTTGCTCTCCCTCTCCCTCTTGCCATGTCCGTCTCTCTCCATCTCTCTCTCTGTGACTGCCCCCTCTTCTCCTCCCTTCAGCCTTCGAGCTGGCAAAGTGACCCATCACACTACCCTGTTGTCCTTTTATAAAACTTTCCTTGAAGTACCTAGGCTGAATGTGCCAGCAATATCCTGCTAGGACATTAACTGATATAGTAGCCAAATCCATCATTGAAACCTGGGTAGCTCGGCTCAAAGCATGGTTCTTCCAGGCTTGTTGATAAAGATACTATCTAGCTTCTTCAACCAGGAATTATTTGGAAGCTTTTTTGGTCCTCATAAGGGTCCCGGGCAAAATGATGCCATCTATCTCCTTCATGTGCATGAATATATTTTTTCCATGGGTGGAATAGGTGATCTTTCACCTTTAGGAAGGGACTTGCAAGACCCAAAGAGCTTTTCTGAGATTTTATAAAATCTGAAACTTAAAAAAAAATGCACACAGAGAGGAGCAGACAGGGGCCAGTTGGATCACTATTAAAACGTATTAACACTTTAGGTCCTGAATTTGTGCGTGTCTTCCAACCTCTGCAATTCCAACTTCCCATGTTTATGCAGCCCCTCTCACGTGTGTCTGGACTGCAGGGGCACATACAGGACACACATGAAGAGGGATTCAGCACCAGTCCTGCCAGGCTGGACTATTTCCAGAGGATATAAGTCCTTGTGCCCAGTGGGGATTCAATAATAAAGTTGACGACAGAGGTGTAGATCTACTGGGATGACTGAATTTCTAAAATGTCCTTTTTCATCGTTGCTCTTCCTGGAAATTATTCCAGAACATCTCTGCCCACTTACGTACCATTCCAGCATTTGGGAGGTTTTGAAATGCAAATTCATATCTGCATTTGGTGATTGTTAGGGTTGCACAATATTTAAGCTCCATTCAGGTCTATAGATTTATGAATATTTATACATAATATATACATAATTTCTACATACTTTTAAAACGCTCTCCTCCATTGCAAATTACCTTTAATTAAGAACCTGATAGCAGTATGTTTATTTTTTTATCTTCATGAACTGGTCTAGAAGTAGGCAGGAGGAGAACATATTTATTTAAAAGAAAGAGTAGGGCTTCCCTGGTGGCGCAGTGGTTGAGAGTCCGCCTGCCGATGCAGGGAACACGGGTTCGTGCCCCGGTCCGGGAGGATCCCACATGCCGCGGAGCGGCTGGGCCCGTGAGCCATGGCCACTGGGCCTGCGCGTCCGGAGACTGTGCTCCGCAACGGGAGAGGCCACAACAGTGAGAGGCCCGCATACCCCCCCAAAAAAAAGAAATAGTAAAGAAAATTTAGCAAATAGACAAAAGCAAAGGGAAATGCCACTCAAAATCTCCTCGCCCCAACAAATCCATTCTAATATCTCCATACATTGTACTCAGATATTTTTCTAAGTAGAGATATGTTTGTTTCGCATACAGACTGTAAACTGCACGTACTGTGTTGTTTCTAACATTTTCCACTTTATCAAACATTTTTAAAGATTGAAATATTAGCTTCAAGTGTTGAATTCAACTATGTTGAATTACAACATAGTGATTCAAAATCTTTATACATTATACTCCATTAAAAGTTATTATAAAATATTGACTATATTCCCTCTGCTGTTCAACAGACTCTTGTTGCTTATTCAATTTACCAAGCACTTGCCTTTTATGACAGAATCATAATTTAACTTTTTTATTGTTTTTTCAATACTCTACAGTTAGATATTCTAAATCTATTTTAGGGGCTTCCCTGGTGGCGCAGTGGTTGGTAATCTGCCTGCCAATGCAAGGGACACGGGTTCGTGCCCTGGTCCGGGGATATCCCACATGCCGCGGAGCAACGAAGCCTGTGAGCCACAACTACTGAGCCTGCGCGTCTGGAGCCTGTGCTCCGCAATGGGAGAGGCCGCGACAGTGAGAGGCCCGCGCACCGTGATGAAGAGTCGCCCCCACTCGCTGCAACTGGAGAAAGCTCTCGCACAGAAATGAAGACCCAACACAGCCAAAAATAAATAAATAAATTTATTTAAAAAAATAATAAATCTATTCTAATTTTTTTCTATTACAAATAACTTCTTGATGAACATCTTAATTCAAAAAGCATTTCTATGCAAATCAAGACTACAATGAGGTATCACCTCACACCAGTCAGAATGGTCATCATCAAAAAATCCACAAAAAATAAATGCTGGAGAGGGTGTGGAGAAAAGGGAACCCTCTTGCACTGTTGGTGGGAATGTACATTGATACAGCCACTATGGAAAACAGCATGGAGTTTCCTTAAAAAACTAAAAATAGAGCTACCATACGACCCAGCAATCCCACTACTGGGCAAATACACTGAGAAAACCATAATTCAAAAAGAGTCATGTAGCACAATGTTCATTGCAGCACTATTTACAATAGCCAGGACATGGAACCAACCTAAATGTCCATCAACAGATGAATGGATAAAGAAGATGTGGCACATATATACAATGGAATATTACTCAGCCGTAAAAAGAAACAAAACTGGGTTATTTGTAGTGAGGTGGATGGACTTACAGTCTGTCATACAGAGTGTAGTAAGTCAGAAAGAGAAAAACAAATACCGTATGCTAACACATATATATGGAATCTAAAAAAAAAAAAAAAAAAAAAAAAGGTTCTGAAGAACCTAGGGGCAGGATGGGAATAAAGACGCAGACATAGAGAATGGACTTGAGGATATGGGGAGGGGGAAGGGTAAGCTGGGACGAAGTGAGAGAGTGGCATGGACATATATACACTACCAAATGTAAAATCGATAGCTAGTGGGAAGCAGCCGCATAGCACAGGGAGATCAGCTCGGTGCTCTGTGACCACCTAGAGGGGTGGGATAGGGAGGGTGGGAGGGAGACGCAAGAGGGAGGAGATATGCGGATATATGTATGTGTATAGCTGACTCACTTTGTTATACAGTAGAAACTAACACACCATTGTAAAGCAATTATACTCCAGTAAAGATTTTTTTAAAAAAGCATTTCTAATGTTTTTATTTATGATTATTTCCTTAGGAATCATCCCCCCTCAAAAAAGAAAAAGATCAGATTATGTTCTCACAGCTCCTTTTATATCACAATCATGTATTATATATTGGAATCATTACTAGATGAATGTCTGCTGTGTCTCTTACATTATAACCTCCCCAAGTGTGGCACATTGTCTGTTTTGCTCATCATTTAATTTCCCAGCACCCAGCACAGTGCCTAAGACATACTAGGTGCACAATAAAGGGGATATTGAGACAATGAATAGGCAAATAAGTCAGTAATGCAAAACATTCTGTTTTTGCAAAACAGAAAACAACCCTAATGTATACAGGGACCTAAATATTTTTGTAATGTTACTAGGACAACTGAATAGCTATTTTTTAAAAAAATTAATTAGATCTTTACCATTACCATATGTCATAATAAATCAGAGATTGATTAAAGAGTTACATATTTAAAAAGCAAGCCACACACATCCACAAATAAGATATGAGTGAATATTTGTTCTAAATTATATAACAATGAAAGAAATCTGAAAGGGTAAATTTTCTGGACCATACAAAAGCATAGAATTTCTACACATCAAAAATATCACAAACTGGACTTCCCTGGCAGTGCAATGGTTAAGACTCCGTGCTTCCACTGCAGGGGGCACAGGTTTGATCCCTGGTTGGGGAATTAAGATCCCACAGGCCGTGCGGTGTGGCCAAAAAAAATCACAAATAAAATTAAATAAGTAGGATTCCTAGAACAATACTTGCTCAGGTATGGAACATGAAGGATTAATATCCTTCTTCTAACAGCTGTCTGCATGCATCTATAAGAAAGAAAAATTTTAAACTAGTTGATAAATGGGAAAAGGATGTGAACAATTTACATATGTAAGGTAAATTACATATGGAAAGTAAACATATAAAAATGTTTAACTTTAATAGTAGTGGAATAAATTCTACTTAATCAGTTGCCATTTTCACATATCAAGACTAGAAAAATCTATTCATGTTCAATGCTGATGAGAGTCTGTTAAAGAGAGTCACATAATTTGCTGGAAGGAGTGGACATTGGTACAATCTTTCAAAATCTTTGATAAGCTTTTCTTCAATATATGCCACCTCTCCTCACCACTGCCTTGTCATTTTGTGTCCTTATATTTACTTTGTATCAATGCAACTGTATGTTGACTTATTTGTTTTCCCCCATAGCATAAGGATATACACATACCCATCCTTAAGTAAAAATATTTTTTAAAGTATGAAGTTTTTTCCCATATATTTTCACCACAAACAGCTGCTATTATCAGCATTATTATTTTTGAACCTTGGAAATCATCGTAATAATAGAAATTAATTTCTTAATTTAGTAATGTGTGTGCCACTGTTCTCAGCGTTTCAGCTGCTCTTACCAAGCTGTCTTTCAAGGGCTTCTCTCTTAAGGAACTCTTGCATCCCCTGCCAGGAAATAGAAAGGGATAGAGTAGAAGTATCTGGGATAAGGCGGGGGGGGGGGGGGGGGGGGCGCGGCGGGGGGTTGTTGCCGAGCTTAGGCTCTCTCGAACTAGTGGCATGGAGACGTGAAGAAAAATGGTGTTAGAGAAGATAAATGAGTGACTTTGCATTACTTGAAAAACAGAACTAAGGGGAGGTACAATAAAAGAGAATGGGAAAAAGTTTGTATTGAGGTCAGCATTAGCAGAGCACGACGCTGTGATGTCCTCAACAATGGACATGGTAGGCTGCAGAATTCCTGGACCCTCTAAGTAAAGATAATGTTTGCCAGTAGGTGGCAGTCACACGTCTAGAGTAGCCCAGGACATCGCAGACCAAGTAATTAGCCTTACTGATGTGTTTCCTCTGGCCACCCAGCATCATGAATTCTTATTTCAGCTTGGACTTTGGATGCATTTTACTATTTCATGCAATTTGTCAGTGCTCATGACAACTGGTCAAAATCACAGCCTAAAGTAGTTACTGCTGTCGAGGTTACCAGTGTGGTTTTCCTTCCATTGTTTAGGAATCTACTCTTAGACATCTCTATTTAATTTTCTCCTTGGGAACTTGACACTACTTCTGCCTTAGAAATTATCATAAATGATATCCCAGACAAACGTTTCTTACAAAAAGAATGAGTAGCACAAGGAATTGGCCAGCTGGGGTTTTGCTTTGTATTGGTTTGGTTTTCTTGTTTGGTAGATTTAAACAAACCTCTCCAATATTTTCCAAGCAAGACTAACATTGAACAAACCATGTTAGATCACAATGGTATGAGATGCTAACCTATTTTAACAGATGCTTCTGTTGTAGGTTCTCATTTTATTCAATGTGCACTTAAGTCTCTGAGTTTGCCCAGCAAGATATCAGAAATACAGATAACACCCTTTTATAAAAAGCTTTGTTCTCAAGATAGAGAACACTGTGCATGCAGTGTTTATATATATGCATACAACTAGAATGAACCAAATATAATGATGTTAGCACTGATCTAGATTTTCACAGCCATATATTACTTGAGTGGCTTATGCCCATGTTTCCTACTAAGAAAGGATATCCAGTGGAGACCCAGAGGGTCAGATGGGCTCTTCGAATGAGCCAGTGAATCATCTTCAGCCCCAGGATCTCTCCTGTTATTTTTCACAGGCTCTGCAGCCACGCAGGAGAACAGGTTGCAAAGTTCAGAATAGCTGCACTTACATGGGGAGCTGGGTGTTTGGAGGTTCGTTTTGCGGGAGAAAGAAGTTCCTCTGAGAGCTACCGCATCATATGATGGGAAAACATGATAAACCACTATTTCATGTGATGGAGCCTGCAGCAAGGCCAGCGACTGAATGTTGGTTATGGGTCACTCCTCGCCTGAATCCACGAGAACACTTCTCTCTGCAAAGGTCTCTGACTGTGGCCCCAGACCATCATCAGACTGTGTCCTAAGTCGCCATGTTTGACAACTGTCTGCAAAAATAAACAATTTTAGCTGCCGTATAAGATAAAAAGGTTCTCAGTTTCATAGTATTGACCTCCGCAAATGAAGAATGTCCTCCAAACTCTAAAACGAAGTCGTTCAGAGGTTATATATAAGCATGAGTTATCTACAGATACATTGATTACAGAACATGTTACAGCTGAGTCCTAAGTGCTTTTGAATTCACAGTAACATCAACTCTGGTTTATGTTTCACCAGTCCCTATGTCCAAAGGGGAAGCCAGTTGTTGGGGAATAGTAGTTAGTGTAAGTCAATATTTCAGAGGAAAAGCATTAGGGATAGACCTCCCCACTCACCAAACACTCTACTTCTTTTTTTTTTTTTTTCTCAAACACTCATTCTTGACTAGGAACAGTTCATTATGGAGGACAGTTTCACACTTCATGGTGGTAGAAACTTCCCCTGTGTCCTTCACTGCCCACTCTTTGTACTTAATCAGGAGTTTATTTGGTACTTTTCACCCTCTTTCTGTACTTAGTTTTCAGTCTTGGTTAATGCCAAAAATGAACCACCTAATTTCAAAGTGATTTAAGTTCATATTATATATAGATATGTTTGAGCATATATACATATGATGATCTTCACATATATAACTATTCACATATTTATGTTTATATCACTCATATATGGATGCATGTGTAGAAAAGGATTTGGCCCTTTTTACTTTTTTATTTTTTTTGCGGTACGCGAGCTTCTCACTGTTGTGGCCTCTCCCGTTGCGGAGCAAGGCTCCAGACTCGCAAGCTCAGTGGCCATGGCTCACGGGCCCAGCCGCTCCGCGGCATGCGGGATCCTCCTGGACCGGGGCACGAACCCATGTCCCCTGTATCGGCAGGCAGACTCCCAACCACTGCACCACCAGGGAAGCCCTGGCCCTTTTTATTTAAAACTAAGAACCTATTATGGACTGAATATGTGTGTACCCCCCAATTTCATAGGTTAATGTCCTAGTGCATAATATGATGGTATTAGGAGGTGGGGCTTTTGAGAGGTAATTAGGTTTAGGTGAAGTCATGAGGGTGGAGCCCCAAGAGGAAGAGATACCAGAGCTTCCTCTCTCCACTGTGAAGACACAGGGATAAGGTGGCTACTTGCAAGACGGTAAGAAAGTCCCCATCAAAAACCGAATCTGCCCAGCACCTTGATGTTGGACTCTCCAGCCTCCAGAACTGTGAGAAAGAAATGCCTATTGTTTAAGCCACCCAGTCTATGGTATTTTGTTTTAGTGGCTCAAGCTGACTACGACATAATATATTAATATACATGAAGTGGGCACAGCGTGGAAGGCCATGTTCCTACCTGTCAACAATAGTTATTATACATTGTGGAATTGCTTCCTTTTCTGATCGCTCTTTTTTTTTTTTTTTTTTTTTTTTTTGGTACGCGGGCCTCTCACTGTTGTGGCCTCTCCCGTTGCGGAGCACAGGCTCCGGACGCACAGGCCCCGCTGCCATGGCTCACGGGCCCAGCTGCTCCGCGGCATGTGGGATCTTCCCGGACCGGGGCACGAACCCTTGTCCCCTGGCATCGGCAGGCGGACTCTCAACCACTGCGCCACCACGGAAGCCCCTGATCGCTCTTTCTTTCTTTTTTATCTGTGTTTTCCAAGTTTGCTGTAATAAACAAATATTACTTTTATAGTTAGAAAAAAACATAATGCAACAGTTTTTGAAAAAAAATATCCGATTGAAATAATAAAGCAATATGTTCCAATAAAAAAGGAAAGGTGGGACTTCCCTGGTGGCGCAGTGGTTGAGAGTTCGCCTGCCGATGCAGGGGACACGGGTTCGTGCCCTGGTCCGGGAGGATCCCACATGACACGGAGCGGCTGGGCCCGTGAGCCATGGCCGCTGGGCCTGCGCGTCCGGAGCCTGTGCTCCGCAACGGGAGAGGCCACAAGAGTGAGAGGCCCACGTACCGCCAAAAAAAAAAAAAAAAAAAAAAAGGAAAGATGTTATTGGTCTTAGAGCCTGTCAGCCAGGATGATTCTCAAGTCTGTCTACCAGGCGCTGACTCGGCCAATATTACTTGAGTGTTTCCTCACCTTAAGCAGAGGTGGTAACATGTGGCTGATCCTATTCAGGAACGTTGAGCAAAGGAGAGGGTTATAAGAAAGCTCTGTGTATGTACCTAGACTGCCTATGTGAAAATGTGCTGACTCACTTGAGTTACATTTGCACTTTCTGGGAACCGGCTGTGTATCTCCCATTATAGGGAATTCCCAGCAGCTGGGGCCATGCAGGAGCCCTCCAGCGGAACTCCCCGAAGCCCCTGTGCAGCACTTGTGAACGGTAGCAGTTTGACAGAGCTGCCAAAGTCAAGACTGCAAGAGGTGTGTTTCATAGGATATCCGGACCACGGAATTCCATAGCAACTGGGGTTGTCAGCTAAAATACGGGGCACTTGGATAAATTTGAATTTCAGAGAGAGATGCACAATAAATAATTTTTAGTTTATTTCCCAAATATTGAACAGGATATACTTATACTTTTTTAAAATTATTCATTGCTTATCTTGTCGACTGAAAAAAATGCACAACAGAAAAGTTGAGAATTATATTTTATTCAGCGGACTTTCTGAGGACTTCAAGCCTGGGAGGCAGCCACTCAGAGCTATCTCATATAACGCTGAGAAGCTCCTCCGAAGAGGTAAGGGAGGAACCAGGATATATAGGAGTTTTTGCAACAAAGACCAGGCAGTCGGAACATCAAAGATTACTGTTAATTAAAGAAAACCAGATATCTCAAGTTAAGGAATTTAGCGCTTTTCTGTGTATGAAAAGATGCAAGAGTCTGGGCTCATTGAAATCATGCCTTTGATGTGCACCTTAGTTATCTCCAGCCAGGATCCTGTTCTTTCCCACCTGAGTTCCCTTAGGGCTCAGCATATGGGGCATCTGTAGTGGCTTGATGGTTGCAACATCCTTTGTTTACTGAAATGGCAGACAACATTTTTCACAATCTGAAATTCAAATTTAACTGAATTTTTTATTTGTTAAGTCTGGTAACCCTAATGGGGAACATTCACCCTCCCCCTTCCACTTTGGTTTGTTGGTTGGTTTTTACGTATTAAACTCAGCTACTTAATAGTTTAGGTTTTACAGATACATGCTGAGCCTTTCAGGGAGGCACCACTTCAGGTAAAGCTGGCATGCAATAGACAGTGGGAGGCCACCTGGACAGTGTCAATGGTGGGGCTGGCTGGCTGGATGCACAAGGTGGCTGTCAGGGCTCCCTTGGGCCTTCTCTCAAGACACTGTAAACTGTAAAGAGCTCCAAGTGTGACTGTTAGGGCCACATCTTAGCCTTCCTTTGGCCATTGTACAAACGGAGCACTTGCAAAATGCAATGAGCTCACCTAGCTGTAGACTGAAGCCATTGTTGGGCCCCAGTGAGACTTGCCTGGGGCAAGGAAGGACTGGGAAAGAAGAAAGGGCAGCCCAGCACGGGGTCAAGATGGTGCCACAGCCTGACTTTCCACAAGGACTCTCTTGTCTCTGGATGGTGGGACTGTTGATGTAAGGGAGCCTGGGATGGAAAGTCAGCTTTCCCTGTAGGTGACTCAAACAGCCAGCCAGGTGTCAGGGCTCATAGGCTGAGAGTGTGAGGGGCCTGACCCAGTGCCTCTTGGCCACCAGCCAAATGCCTCAGATCCCCACTGTTGGCCTCATACTCTGGGAACACTTGAACATTTGAACTAGAGGATAGCATTCTCCTGTCTAACAAACACATTCAGAGGAATTCCACTCTCTGGCAAATGATTTCCGAATAGTCAGACAACAGAAGCGAGGGTTCAGGATAAAGGTGGAGCCATAGATCAGGAGTCAGGAGTCCTGGCTGTGCAGCTTTAGTCAAATCTCTTCCCCTCTCACCTCAGGTCCCTCATTTATGAATTAAGAGGTAGAACTTGATGACCATGGAGGCACTTCCAACTCTATAATGCTGATAAATGAGTGAGATGCAGGATCAGTAAACTCTGGTAAGGGAAAGGATTCTGTGACAGGTTAGACATATAAAGCTCAGTTCAGGTCTCAAGATTCGCTTTCGAATGGCGCTCTAAGGTGACAGGGGGTGGGCTGAGATCACCGAGGAATAGCAAGGGATGCGGGGCAAAGGAAGAGCCCAGCCCTCTGAGACCCACCCCCTGAAGCTCTTCATTCCACTCCCGTAAGGCCCAGCTGTTAATAATAAGGCCACATGTACTATACGGGAGAAAGTGATGCTAAATTCAATAACCATTCAGTATGTCCTTTCTCCAGGCAGGACAAAGTCTTGGCACCAGAATAGAAACTATAACTAGCTGCTCATATGGGCTGAATTTCTCTCATTCATTACTAATTCAACAAATATTTATGGAGCATCCACTCCATGCCAGGATTCTTGTAAGCTCTGAAGAGAGTATTGAAAGCCCCTTTCCCCTCTATCAGCAGAATAGAAGGAAATAGTCCACAGGGTATCATTGCTCTCTGGTTGCTAACTGAGCCAAAGCAGATTCCATGCTACTCCAGTGTTTTGTTTTTTTCCTCCCTCATTCCCCGTCTTCACCCAACCATGTTGGTTCGAATCATCCCTAGAGAAGCAAGGAGAGTTATGGGTTGAACTGTGTCCCCATTCAAAGACTGAGGCAGGGTCTGGGGAACTGCCAAGGGCTGGTGCTTTGAGGCCAACCTGTTCACTGGTGCCGGCGGCTGTGATGTCATATGTGCTCCGCTGACTCTCTTCACCATCTTCCCTTGCTCTTCGTGGATTTGGGGTCTCACCTTGGGCCTCCCAGCACCTCTCATACCCAATCCAGGCCATAGGCCCACTCCACCTCTGTTTGAAGACTAAGTTTTAGCTTCATTTTGTCTTCCCCTGACCTCCAGTTTCTGACCCAGTCCTAACCTTGCCTTGATACCCAGAGCTCGTGGAGGCTGTGCCCCAATTTAAATTGATGATAGGACAAGCATGTTGGAGGCTGTTCAGGGATCATGGAAGGGAGGAGCGGGGAGCAGGGAAGGGGCTTCATAAAATAAGGATGCATTTGGCTCAGATCATAGAAAAGGTCATAAGCACTCACACTTAGATTTTCCCTAGCACTTTCGTGTGTATCTGCTTCGAGTTATACAACCACCTGATAGACAGTTGAGACCGATGTCATAATTGTCTTTATCCAATCTCCATGTTACAGATGAAGAAACTGAGGCTCATACAGACTACGAAACTTGACCTAAATTATGCAGCTGATGAGTGAGGCGGCATCTGGGTTTTTTGTTTTTTGTTTTTTGTTTTTTTGCTCTACGCGAGACTCTCACTGTTGTGGCCTCTCCCGCTGCGGAGCACAGGCTCTGGACGCACAGGCTCAGTGGCCATGGCTCACGGGCCCAGCTGCTCCGCGGCATGTGGGATCTTCCCAGACCGGGGCACGAACCCGTGTCCCCTGCATCGGCAGGCGGACTCTCAACCACTGCGCCACCAGGGAAGCCCCAGCATCTGGTTTTAATACAAGTTCTTTCTGCCCTGCCAGGCTCTCTCCTGATAGGTCGGCACTCAGAAACTGAAGGAGGATGCGGAGTCAGGCTGAGGTGCTGCAGGCAGAGGCAGACCAAAACTATCATGGACTTGGCTCTTCCTCCTTGTCAAGTGCAAACTGGCCAAATACCACACACTAATAACAAAACACCTTGCGTTTAGGCAACACCTCACAACTGACAGTGTCCTAACAAGCATGACATCATCTGATCCTTACAAATAACCCTATAAGGTAGGCTTGGTGAACCTGGTTATCCTCATTTTACAGATGAGGCACCTAAGCAAAAGAGGGTTAAATGCCTGACCCCTGGTCACAGAGCCAGGGGGTGGAAGAAGTAGGATTCAAGCCCAATGTTTCTCTGCAAGTCCATCTTCTTTCCTATCACTCAGGAATGGGGTCCAGTCCAGGAATGGCAAATACCTGGCACACATACAGCCCTATCTCCTAACATACCCCAGGCAGACATTATTAATCAGTCACAGCATTGTGCTTGATTTGACCTCAAGTTCCTTCTCAAAATAGTTCTCCAGGAGGCCATTATCAGCTCAAACTGGCCAGCAAGATGAAGACTATTTTCCAGACTGCTCCAAGCAAGGCACAGAGACCTAATGCAGAGTGCAATTCATCTGATTAGAGATCTGGTTCAAGACTCAAAAAGACCCTAATCATGTGACTGTTCCCGTACAGTCAGTCTTACCTATTAACGTGTGACCATAGCAACAATAATAATGGTTAAGGTTTTTGGAGCACTTACTGTGTGCTAGGGCACTATATTAGGCACTTTACATGCATTTTCCTACAGAGTAGATCCTATCATTCCCATTTTAGAGGTGAAGGAATGGAGGCTTTGAGAATTTAGGAAACTTGCCAGATGCAGCCTGATCCTGCCAAAGCCCGCAGAATCCCCACCTTGCTATACTGTCTCCTAGACTGTACACCAATGGGTTTTCGATTCTTTGTGAGGAGAAGCATTTCTTATTTTCCCAAACCCTTAAAATCAAAGAGGGGAGTAGATGCCAAGAGTAAAGTTAAGCAAAGCAAGCTCCCTGAGAGGTGGCTTTGAGGAAGAGAGCTTGCAGTGTGAACAGAGCTTGGCCATGTGAGGTGGAGCATCCACGCATGTAGACACAAAGCCCTTGGCAGTGCAGGACAAGCCAATGGTAAGAAACTGGGGCCGGGGGCTAGCTCTCCCACACTGCCACATTCTGGCATGTTCTTCAGAGGTGTTCAAGAACCTAAATTTGGGCTTCCCTGGTGGCGCAATGGTTGAGAGTCCGCCTGCCGATGCAGGGGACACGGGTTCGTGCCCCGGTCCGGGAGGATCCCACATGCCGCGGAGCAGCTGGGCCCGTGAGCCATGGCCGCTGAGCCTGCGCGTCCGGAGCCTGTGCTCCGCAACGGGAGAGGCCACAACAGTGAGAGGCCCGCGTACCGCAAAAAAAAAAAAAAAAAAAGAACCTAAATTTTTCTCTGAACATTCACATTGCTATGAAGGTATGTTTGTCAAGGTAGGAGGGAAGAACACATTTGTAGCTTGATTTGTAACTTGTGGCACTTCATCATATGGTCAATGGGCCTCCTTTTGTCCTTTTGCCCAGTGACATGCATTTGTTACGGGTGGATTTGGTAAAAATGAGGCTTCCCTGCTTCTGCTGTTTTTGCTGCTTCCGCAGGCAGGCCGCTTCTGGTTTTGGGTGTTGGTGGGAGCAGAGACCCCAGCCCTCAGTCACTGGCTTCCTGAGGTCAGAGCAGGTGACTTGCATTCATTTAGTGCTGTCAGTTGCAGCAGAGCCAGTAAGGGGGTGGCAGTGGTTCCTGATCGAAGCAGCCTCCTGATCTTGGCAATGGCGGGGCGTTCTGGAGCCAGCTCCCTGGTTGAGAAGGCAGCCTCCAAATGCAGAAGAAACTTCAGCTCCCTTGGTGGCCTGATTCTTTGGCATCACTTAAGGAGTTGTTCCTGAACCTTAATTTTGAGTCAGCTTCTGCAGCCCTCTCAATGATTCTCTAAACCATATAAATCCCTGAAATAAATCCTTTCTGCATGAAACAACTTAAATGGATCCTGCTCGATGTTACTAATCTCTACAGGGCACTTCATAGCCTGCCTTCCATGACTAAGATTCTGGTATCTAAGGAAACACACCTTTAGCTACATTCTGTGGTCTCATTGCTCCATTGAATTGTGTCCTTTGGTAAGGTTTGCTCAGTCTTGGTCCTGTACCTGGATTCAGCCTCTCTGATTCTTCCTTCAGATCTCTGTCTGCCTGCCTTGGACGGTGTGCTTCCTGATCATTGTCTCTCAGGTCTTCCTTGGTGCCATCAAAGCCCAGGGGCCAATCCCAGCACCACCCCCCTCCCCAGCCTGGGCTCCTGGGGGCCTGGACCAGGTCCAGCAGCACTCCAGGGTCTTCTGTCTCAGACAAAAGATCAGACAAATGTATGGCAAGGCTGCATGCATCACAGCTCCGTGAGAGCCATCTGAGGACGGTCACTGGAATTGTACACGAAGAGAGTGCATTTGAAGAGAGGGCAGGAAGGACTATGGAGATAAGCCTGACCTTGGTGACCCTGTTAAGTACTGAGAATGGCACTCCCTGAAATCAGAGATTGCAAAAGCAAACGGAAAGTGTTCCTTGTTTTCGAGTTCTTCTCCTACAGTTTCTCCGAGAGTCTTTCAAGGGCTTGGGAAAAACCAAGCAGTTTCATTTTACTACAAGTCCCTGCAAGGAAGTCTCCAAATTCCAGTGACCCAGTTTTGTCCACTTTCGCCTCTTCAGGTTTGAATGATCTTATACAGACTTACAGCAAGTCCACTTGAAACCATTTTTGTCTCATTGGGTTTCATCTCCCAGCTCATGAGCTCACGGGTTTTGCATGATTTCAATATGAAGTCATCAGCTCGTCCCCAAATTCCCAGACAGGCTCGAAAACCTCAGGATTCTTTGAATAAACTAGAGGTAAGCCCCATGGTTTGCACTGAAACCTGAAACCCAGACTTTCTCCCAGGTGCTCTCATGTATGTATATTTATATTTATTATATGGTTCAAATCTTTCTCTGTTTCTTAAACACTAAAACTTTCCAGCTTGCTTTTTTTCTCCTTAGCCTTTGCACCTGCCCAGTCAGAAAAGGAGAAGGCCCAGAAGGAACTCAGTCCTGGAGGAGTCAAATGGTCAAAGCTCAGGAAATATTGAGCCCTCTCTTTTACAAAGGATCATGTAAGTACACGCTGGGAGCTGAAGCAACACTGAGATTCTGGTGGGAGGAGAAAAGAAAACTCCACCATAAGACGCCTGCATAAGGAGTGGAAAGTGGTATATATTTCAAGTATCCATTAATAGAGTCAACATGCTGGAAACAAGCCAGAATGTGTAGGCCTGGAATTCTGGAATGTGTATTGACAGAACATTTCTGATTTCCAAAGTCATAGCCAACAACAAAAATCCCATTGTGGTATCAGAGCTTCCATTCTCTCTTGTATACCCATGGGTTCTCTCTGAGCATAGCCCATGAAAGAGTTTATAAAAAATAACAAGACATGGACATATATACACTACCAAACGTAAGGTAGATAGCTAGTGGGAAGCAGCCGCATAGCACAGGGAGATCAGCTCGGTGCTTTGTGACTGCCTGGAGGGGTGGGATAGGGAGGGTGGGAGGGGGACGCAAAAGGGAGGGGATATGGGAACATATGTATATGTATAACTGATTAAATTTGTTATAAAGCAAAAAAAAAAAAAAGAAAGAAAGAAAGTAAAAAAAAAAATTAACAAGAAAGTCATAAAGACGGCAACTTTGAGTTTATATCAGTAGTTTGAATTTTAAGAAAACACAACTCCTTCTTCAAATGTAAAAATCCACATTACTCCATCTAATTTGATTCAAACAAGTACTATTATATGAGCCCCTGTTACTTTCTCAGTGCTGAGTAAAGTTGCAGGAAATACAATAGAACTATATTAAATGATTCCTTTTCTTGAAGAGGAAGAGAGACAAATATTAAACATGTTGAACTTATTAGTTAGAGAGCAAAGCCAGGGAAGATAACCTGAAGCATGTTACTGACATGAAACCTGGTAGGCAGTGAACAAAAGAAAGAACAGGGAAGTCAAACAGGTAGGTAAGTATTAACTGGAGACGAAATCCTTGAAATAGTCCTTGAGGTTTGGGTAGGATTTGGGAGGTTTCTGATCTAATGTTAATATAGTTAACTTTGCTCTGAAAGGAAATGGATCTAAATATAACTTGTCCCAAGGAGAGTTTGGGGAGTGGTCAAGTAGAAAGGAACAAGACTCGATACCCATCTCCTGGATGAATTTGAGCTGCTCCAAGTACTGGAAAGCCCTGAAGTGAGAAGATTGTAATCCCAGTGGAAAAGTGGAAGGGAAGCCAATGTGGGTAATTAGCCATGGCAGAGCGCCAGATCCCACATCTTGACCACTTTATCTTTGCTTCCTGTCTGTCCTTGGAAGAGATATTGTCAGGAATAGTATGAGCGTCTAGGATGAGGAAGGAGAAAAACCTAGCGGTGAGAGGTGAAAGATGTCTGAGAAGACCGGGTGGATGGATATAAGTCATTGGGTAAATTAACTCCTACACCACGTACATTAAAAGTCCAAAATGGAATGAATTGCCTCTACCATTCTCCCCGAACCTGGTCATTTTTCTATGTTGCGCATTGTATTTAATGCCACTTTCATTATGTCGGCCATTCAGAATGGAAGTTTCTTTCTTCCTTTTGTAGAAGAGGAAAAACTTTTTTTTGACTCTCCTATGTTTAGTGGCTGGGGCCTCTGAGTTAAACTAACAAAAGACAGATTAACAGGAAAAACAGTTTATTTGCATGTGCAATGTGCATAAATGCAGGAGTGCTCAGCGATGAGTAACTCAAAGCGTTGTTAGAATTAGTAGATTAGAAAAAGGGAGCATGGCGAAAGACTCTCATGGGAAGAATAAATAGGCTTCTTTAGAAAAGACAGGTTTTTTAGGAGAACAAACAAGAGATAAGAAAGCTTTTGGTAATATTTGTCTCTACAGGTATGAGCAGTCTTTCTGACCTCATCGGGGTCAAAAATTCCCCCCAGAGAAGGGATTTATGGTAGGTTTACTCTTGGTCTCTCCTGGGGGCAGACCTGCCCCAAAGAGAGAATTTATGACAGTCCTCATTTCTCAGAAGCTTCTGCCTTTAGTCAGATAAGAGAAGCTCTGAGAAGGCTTCTTTCTGTATCTGTTGAATCTCAAATGTCTTCATCTTAAAATAATCTTTGAACCAACCCTAGGGTTCTGAGTGGGTCTCCACACCTGCAGCTCTGCTTTTAGTTCATAGCCTAATCCTCTGCTAAGACTATGAGTTTCTAAAGGATCTTATTAATCATTTATCCCCAGAATCTGGCATATGGTTTCCCACTTATTAAATAAGTTTGAATCAATGAGTAAATAAAGTAAAAGAATACTGTTTTCCTAATATTTATCAAAAGGCAATAAACAAAAAAATCATGACAGGACACGTTTACAGGACAATTCCTGGAGATGTCTTTAGCCTTGATCTGTCTCCTGAGATGCCCACCTGTCTTCTCAACTCTTTGTAGCCCATCTCCACCAGGTTTCGTGGGCATCTCAAATTCAGCCTATCCCACTATGAACCCATTGTCTTTCCTGAAAACCTATCCTTCATATGTTTCCTAATTCAGTGAATGGCATGTCACCAGACACCCAACTGCCCAAGCTTTATAAATGTTATTTCTCATTGACTCTCCTCTTTGCCCCTATAGGGAATCATCACACAGTTCTACTGATTCTACCTCTAAAATATCTCTAGAATAAGCACCCCTTCTGCCCCCATTCTGTTCTCATCATCCTCACCTGGTGTTCCAGCAATCTCTTAACTGGTTTCCTATTTCGAATGTCTTTGCTCTCCAATCCATCACCACATTTTTCAAAACAGGTCACCAATCAGTCTGCTCCTGAAAACCCTCTAATACTCCAGTGCTCAGGAGTCATCTTTGCTTACGTATGAAAGGACATTTTTGCGACCTCACCCTGCATTACTGCTGGACATAGTCTCCCCATCACACTTCTAAGGGTCACAGGCCAGCTCTCTCTCTGCTTCTTTCCCCACTCTGGCTCCTCAGTTCTGCTCCCAAGTCACGTTCAGATCTTGGCCCTCTTTGCTTCTGGTCACCTTAAAGAATTTCAGAGCTACTATCTGCTTTCTTCATGTTCTATTCCATTAGGCAAAAACAGCTTTTTATAGAACCTCCAGAAAAGAGAGAGCATAATGATGGCACAGTCAAAGGGACCCTCAACACCGTTGTTTAAAGATATTTATCTGGTATTTTCTATGTCTCCCTAGCCATGATCCCCTCGAGGCCATGACCTCACACTCTTCCTTGTTGTTCAAGACCTTCCCTCTTTAGAGCAGAGTCTCTTCCCATCTTCTCTGCCAAAGTCCTAATGGCCCCCACCCAGGCTCTAGCAGACAATACTGAAATTCACGTGTTTATTAAACAAACTCTTCATGTGAAGCTGCTACCATCTAGATTAGGACCACCTGAGCTCACCTTTTATAACCGATCAGTTCCATTAAGCTATTTGCCAGAACAAAGGTGCAGTTCTCTCCTTGGGAGGAATTCTGCCATCCCCTTGGGTCAATCAGCTCAAATTACAGTTAGCTTTTACAACAATGTGCTTTGTTGGTGTATTATTGGGGTTAAATCAGATCTTTTTTTTTCCCTCGACTAGTTAATATTTTTGGTTCTCTCTTGTCCAGAAAAGTGGTCTCCCAAGTGGAGAGAGAACCAAAGATGTTAGGAAGAAATTCCACTGGGTTATGCAAAGAAATTATTGATACTAGTTCTTTATTTATTTTTCAATTCTATTTTTGTTTATATTTATATATGTTAGTCTATATACAATATACAATATACTATATTTATATGTCAAGGCAGGGTGGCTAAAAATATTTGCTGACAAAGGTGTGAAATCAAAAAGTTTAAAGACCATTGTTCCAGAGGGCAAAACCATGATCTTAGCGTAGCTTCTAAGCTCTCTGCAAACAGTGCCCAGCCATATTTAATTTGTTGAAAGATAATTAGTTTTTTTAAAAAAGACAAAATTATGACCCTCATATAGATATAAAATGAATACATGTTGAAGATTTTATTTAACTCATTATTAATGAGGGAAGAGAATTGGAGAATCCAAAGAACAGGCATATTTATAGATCAGGAATACTGAAAGAAATGTACAAATTCAGGTAAGACTGCCTTCTTCCAAAGTGGGGGAAGGAAGTCAATTGGAACTTCCCAGGATCAAAACTTTACATCTCTAGGGTCAAGAATTATTTTGCATTGCTATCATTTGTCTATAACTTACTGAGCTGTAAAATAGTTCAAATGATAGGCTCAGAATCTATAGACAATCAAAATCAGGAAGGGTGTGCTCCAGACCAGGGCACCTAAGGCCTGTAGGCCCAATCCGGCCAGTCAAATGTTTTTGTAAATAAAGTTTTATTGGAACACAGCCACATCTATTTGTTTAGGCACTGCCAATGGTGACTTTCCAGCTACAAAGGTATTCTTGAGTAGCCCAGACAGAGAAAGAAAAATTTCTTATCTGGCTCTCTACAGCAAAAGTCTGCCAACCCCTGCTCTAGAAAACAATGCACAGTTTTCCAACGAAGCGCAAAGATTTCTCTACACCTTCTTTATCCCAAGAGGGCCTCCCTCCCAATGGTCCCAGATGCCACCATAGCTTATACGCTGGTTCTCCTGAAAGATTCTCGGGACTCTGCACTAGTGAGTCTCAACACATGAATCGTGAGCCCCCAGAAAGTTCTCTCAATGGGCCTCAGACTGATTCCAAAGTCATTAGCTCTCTCTGTTTATTTGGCAGTGGGACCTCTCGATAGTAAACTGGAGAACTTCTGCCAGAGCCTGTTAAGGGCTGAATTGTGTCCCCCAAAGATTCACATGTTCAAGTCCCAATCCCCACGCCAGAAAGCGACTGTATTTGGAAATACAGCCTACAAAATGTGATTAAGTTAAAATGAGGCCTTTATAGTGGGGGCCTCATCCATTATAACTAGTGTCCTTCTAACATGAGGTGGTGACGCCAGGGATGCACACATTGAGAAAAGGCCATGTGAGGGCCCTGTGAGAGGGCAGCCATCCTCAAGCCAAGGAGAGGTCCCAAGAGAAACAAAACCTGCCCACACCTTGCTTTTGCACTTCCAGCCTCCAGAACTGGGGGAACATAAATACCTATCATTTAAGCCACCCAGTTGGTGGTACTTTGTTATGGTAGCCCAAGCAAACTAAAACAGGGTCGTTCATATTACCTGATCCAAAAACCGCAGCAGGGCTTGGAAATTAGCCTGCAGACGTCTGGCAGATACCACTCTATTCTTTGGGGACTGAAAGCAATGATCAACCATAGACTGATCCAGACAGAGTCAGCCCATTTGTGGTGACTAATGGTAGAGGATATTTTCCCCAGACACTCAATCATTAATTCATCCATTAATCCTTTATAAGATGATGTGGCCATAGAGGGAGGGATGCATATGTGCCAATGGTGATGGTGAGAGAGGGGTGAATAGAATGAATTCTGCTCTGGGGATTCATGGTCTAGGAATGGAGACAGATATAAACACAACAAACTGTCTCAGACCCCCTGTAGACTAGCCTGAAGGTATAAAAGAACAAACCAATAAGAAATCACAATACCAGGTAACAGGTCCTGTGAGACAGGGATTTTTTTTTTTTTTTTTAAGTAATACGGGAGCCCAGAGGACAAAGGAATTGATGCTGTCAGAGCAGAACGGACAAGGAGGGAGAAGTGGGCGGTTGTGGAGGGATCCAATGAAAGGAGTCCTGGTGGAATGAGACTTGATGTGTGAGGGGAGGTTCAGGGTTTTAGCTTGAAGGCTCCTGCACTGTCCTATAGCCTTGAAGGTTCATGGTAAGCTTAAAAGAGATGTTCTCACAATTTTGGGCTTCCCTGGTGGCGCAGTGGTTGAGAGTCCGCCCGCCAATTCAGGGGACACAGGTTCATGCCCCGGTCCGGGAAGTTCCCACATGCCGCGGAGCGGCTGGGCCCGTGAGCCATGGCCGCTGAGCCTGTGCGTCCGGAGCCTGTGCTCCGCAATGGGAGAAGCCACAACAGTGAGAGGCCCGTGTACCGCAAAAAAAAAGAGATGTTCTCACTATTTTTGCTTAGTCAAGGCATAAAACCCTAGTGTCATGCATGCCATCCATTCCCTCTTTCTTAGGGCCAAAAACTCAAATGGGAAAGAGAGAGGCACAAAAATGAAATTCCTATGTACTCCTGAAATGAGACTGATGTTTTATTTGTGAAAAGAAAGTCCTAGCCACATTTTAGTGGCCCTTACTAACCCAGTAGGTTTCTAGTCAGTAGCCCTTATTGAAGTCAAAGTTGGTTATATAATTTGATGAATCTGGGGCACCCTACCAAGTGTGTGCAGAATACTCTCCTGATATAATTTATCAGTGTTGAAATCAATGGGCAGCTTAACGGTGATCTCCCTGTCCAAATTTCAACTGCATGTCATACTGCCCCTTTTATTGGTAAGAGGAAAGCAGCGGTGGTTTTTAATCCTACAGCTTCTGTTTCTCTCTTTGCTCTTGTTTTGTCAGGGTAAGGGCTGTTTCTCTTCTTATATTTTCCATGATGAAAATAACTGATTAATCTAGCTATATAAATGACCAGTGTAAAAACATTCAAATGATACCATTTAATCTTTACCCTGATGACATCATCAGAAATCTTCTGGACCAGAGAGAATGACAATGTACTTCAGCTTTTCCCCTCATACCACTTAAGAAAGCCCTCACACAAAGTTAGCAACTCTTACAAGAAAGAGGAAATATAAATTGTTTTTAAAACAAAAGTAAATTTTGGGGAGGGCTGGGTAGGGTGGGAATTATGTGGCTAGTTCTTATGAACTCCAGGGAAGCAGCTGGTGAATTAGCCACAGTATTTGATCTTGCTCAAACAAAACAAAACAAAACTCATCAATTACACTGAAGTGTCTTGACTTTTCTAAGGAAAAGAGAATGCTGTTTGGTAATTGCAGAGTTTTGGTTTGTGTTCGTTTTATTAACTTGTAAAGTTTTTGAGATTGTATTCTGAAAAAAAAAATCAATAAGTAACACTAGATTCTTAGCTCTCATTTCCAGGACAAAAAATCAGCTTACCCTCAAGTTGAACCTGCATCCATGTGGTCATAATTAAATGCCTTAAAAGAACTGAAAATCATCTGAGAACCATCTGACCACATTGTGAATGTCCAGCTACACGTAAGAGAGTGTCCCTGGGCGGCAGATGGCTGTTTCTTAAATGGCATCTATAGATGATGGGGAGAAAATGCTGAATAAACATCAGGACCGAAGCTAGAAGGAAGGAGTTTTTTTTGTTTCTTTACATCATATATCTGAGTCCAGGTGCTCAAGAGCCATAAACAGAAGGAACTTGAAATTGTAACATGAAGAATTCAGTATGGTCTCCAAAACATCCTGGGGGCCTGCGGGATGTTGCTCTTGCCAGATGTAGAGCAATGGAAAGACAGATGCAGCAGGAAGGAGCTGAAGGGAGGAAGGGCATCTACTGGGTGCCTCCAGAGAGGCTTTATAAGCAGCACTCAAGGACATAAAGGATGGAGAGGGTTTGCAGGGGCAGGAAAGTGAAGACAGGACCTAAGATGGGCAGGACATGCCTTGTACAGCTGGGAAGATAGGTGGGTTCCAGCGTTGTTCCCTAGACAAGGAGAAAAATAATGCAGGGTTTTATGTATGAAGGGAAACAATCAGGTTCGTATTTTTAGACGCATAATACAGGTAACAGCGCAGAGAATGAATTGGAGAGGGGAGTCTTTGGAAGTGAGGAAATGGGTTATAAAGTTAAGGCAATATAGGCCTTGAACTGTGGCAGAGACCAAAGGAGTAGAAATTAAATGTAGGCAGACCCTAAAGTTAGAACAAGCACTATTTTTTTTTTTTTCCCTCAAAGCAATTGTTTTCTCTGTCCACTGATGAATCTCGGCCCCGGAAACGCTCACTTCACTGATGACACACTTGCCCTTGTTTCCAAACCTTCTCCCCACCCCTCCTGCCACGGGAGAAAAACCAGGGAAATTTCTCTTCCCCCACAAGAGCAGGAGGGGATGGAAGGTGGCACTTTTACCCTACATTTCAGGGACAGAAAACAGTGGCACTGGCATGCTGGCTTCCTCTCCTGCTTCCCAAAGGGCCAGTGGGATCAATAGCAGTTCTGTTCTAGATTCCTAGCCATATACTAGTTCGCTGCTTGCTAAATGCCATTACTCTCCCTTTCTAGCCCTCTCAGGATTGCTTCAATGGCAAGAAAAGGAATGCAATGCAAATACCTGACTTCCAACAACGCGTGTAAAATGTAGCATGCGCATCCCGCCGTGGTGAACAGCCAAGCTGTCCGGATTCAGATCCTAGCTGTGCCAACGTCCTCAGCTAAGCCAGTGACTTCACTTCTCTGTGCCTGCTTCCCCACTGGCCCACGGGGGAGAGGATGCTACCTACCTCATAGGGTTGTTAGGAGAATTAGGGGAATATACGTAAAGCACTTGGACCAGTGTCTAGCACAGAGTAAGTGCTTAATAAGCGTTAGCGATTATTATTATAATATATCAAAATATTCATTTCTCTTTTCTAAAATGAGAACAACAGTAGGTGAGAGAAAATCTCAGCAGGGAGATGGTTCTACCCTGTAGGCAGCATAGGGATGCTAGGGTATGAGGAGGAAAGGGGGTTACTAGTGCAGTCTAATGTGGAGACACCTTTGGGGAGGGGTGCTGAGTGGAGGGCCACTAGCCCACAACAAACCAAGTTTGGTACCACGGCTGTACAGGACTACAGGACTCCGTGTTACATGCCAATTGGTGTTTTCACTGGTTGACCAAAACTACCACTCCAGATACAGGCGATTACTGAAAAGATCTTCCTCCCCAGCACAAATGGTTTGTGTAAGATATTCCAGGTTATTTAAATGAGAGTTAAGGAAAAAACAGTTCTCCGTGTAAAAGCCCACACCTCTGTGGAGCCAGCCAGAGTCTGTTTCTGTTTTCTAAATAAACTCATTTGTATCATTTTTTTAAGATTCCATATATAAGTGATATCATATGATATTTGTCTTGCTCTGACTTACTTCACCTAGTATGATAATCTCTAGATCCATCCATGACCTAGAATCACTTTGCTGTACACCTGAAACTAACACAACATTGTAAATCAACTATACTCCAATATGAAATAAAAATTAAATTTAGAAAAGAGATAATAAAAAAAAAGAAACACAGATCCTTTAGTTGTTTTCTGGACTAAAATTATTCTTTTAGCTGAGCCCTTTATTCAAACAAAAATTTTCTTGGAACCCTTATAAATACAACAGATAAGCACAGAACTGCTTTGGGGAAGCAGTGTGTACAAAGGTGGGAATTGGTGCGATCCGTCTGCCTGAATTGTCCACCCAGGGGACAGGCAAGAGGGGAGTGTGTTATTTGTAGAGAACTGAAAAACAACAATAAAACCAATGAATACTTGGTCTGCTTTGTGCTATCGTTGTGCACTGACAATTCTAAGTAGCATCAGCGATCGGATACTCCCGTCTGCCAAGGTGGACCACCATGCACACCACTGGGTGACGTGAGCAAGAGAGGTCAGCAATCTGCCAACTTCCCTCCCAACCCCCCAACCCGAACATGCCTCAGTGGCTCCATGGAATGAGTTTTAAAAACCATCAGTCCAGCCCACTCTGCTTATCTTTCAAACCCAGAAAGGTTAAATGACTTGCCCAAGGTCACCAAGCTAGAGTAACACACAAAAGTGACATTGAAATTCAGAGTCGGTGCCCTCTGTGTGTCTACTTTCCAAAGGCTTCATCTGGGTGAAGAGGAGGAGTGCCTTGTTCTTTATTTCCCCTGCTTGATTCCCTAGTGGCATGGGTTGAATTGTGACTCCCCAACCCAGAAGTCCTCTATTGAAATCCTAATCCCCAGTACTTCAGAATGGGACGCTATTTGAAAACAGAGTCATAGCAGATACAATTAGTTGGTCATAATATGAGGTCATTTAAGGTGGGCCCTAATCCAATGTGAAATTGTCCTTATGAAAAGGGGAAATTTGGATATAGAGACACATACATAGGGACAATGCCGCTTAAAGATGAAAGCAGAGATCAAGGTGATGCATCTACAGGCAAGAAACACCAAAGATTGCTGGCAAATGACCAAAAGCTAGGGGAAAGGCCTGGAACAGATTCTCTCACATAGCCTCAGAGGAAACCAACTCTATCAACCTTGATCTTGGACTTCCAGCCTCCAGAGCTGTGAGACAATAAATTTCTATTGTTTAAGCCACTCAGTTTGTGGTACCTTGTTATGGCAGCCCTAGGAAGCTAGTACACCTAGTAAATAGGGAATCAATCGTACATTGCACCAGTGGCCACAAATGTGTCCTTACTTAGACGAGGCCCCTGAGACATCGCTGCAGAGCTGCAGAGTAATGCACACCAGTGAGCTGGAATACAGGTGGAAAGAGCCCCAAAATTCAAAGCTGCAGAGCCTTTTCAAAGATTCAGTAATTAAGTCTGCAGAGATGGTTTCCAGTCAGTTGCCAGTCGCAAACCCAACTTCATGGGACTCAAAGTAAGATCGAGTTATTGTCTCCCACAAGCAGGAGGGACAGAGAAGTGTCTGGGGAAGACTGGAGCCTGAACCCAAGTTCCCTAGGACCCTCTGTCTATCACTTCTCTGCTGTCAGCATCACTGTCTTCTACCCACGTGCAGGCAGTGCGGCACCCAGGCCACCCCTAACAGCTTTGGGCACCGAGAGACAAAAATGAGGCTCTTTTTTATCAGCTACAGCCAGGAAAATCCCTGGGGAGAGTTCTGCTTGACCCAGCAGTGTGGTCATCAGTGAGAGCAACGCTAGCTTAAGAGGGGGGTAGGTGTGCTTGGCAAGGCAAAGCCCACCTCCCAGATGCTCTGGGACCCATACACTGTCCCCGGCAGAATTTTAGGACTTGGGACCATTGTTCCTCCCCTGTGGAAGTATCTCCATTTAAAGACAAACTACACCCTCCTTACTTTCTCACAAATATGCAGAAAATGAGTTAGACCATTTGGACCACCCATGAAAGCCATCTGTGCGTAGGAGGAGAGGAAACATCCATGCAGGTGCTGGTAGCGCTTCCCAGAACCACAGAGCACAGAATCAGACCAAAAGAACTCCTTAGAGGAAGCTGACATCTCCTCCCTGCCATGGGTGAGGAGAAGAGGCTGCATGGTAATCTGTAGCTAAATCCAGGAAAGTGCTCCCAAAACAGCATGGGAGGGCTTCCCTGGTGGCGCAGTGGCTGAGAGTCCGCCTGCCGATGCAGGGGACGCGGGTTCGTGCCCCGGTCCGGGAAGATCCCACATGCCGCAGAGCGGCTGGGCCCGTGAGCCATGGCCGCTGAGCCTGCGCGTCCGGAGCCTGTGCTCCACAGCGGGAGAGGCCACAACAGTGAGAGGCCTGTGTACCGCAAAAAAAAAAAAAAAAAAAAAAAAAAAAAAAAAAAAACCAGCATGGGATTAAGAGCACATACTCTGAAGCCTAGATTCAAATCCCAGCACTGCCCCTTAAGAGCTGTGTGATCTTGAGCAAGTTCCTTAATGTCTCTGTGTTTCAGTTTACTCCTCTGTAAAAGGTGGGATCATAGGACTACTTTCCTCCTACTGTGAAAATCATAGGAGCTGATTTACATAGACTCCTCAGGCCATTGCCTGGCACTCTATACACAGTTCGCTGTTTTATTATTTTGGTTGTCGTTATTACTCCAAGGAACGAGAGCTTTGAAGCGGGACAGCCGTGGGTCATCCCACAGCTCTAACTCATACTAACTGCAACCTTGGACAAGTTGTTTAAACCAGCTGGTGCCTCGGTTTCCCCACCTCTAAAACAGGAGTGATAATAGTACCTTCCTCCTGGCGTTGCTGTGAGAACTTTCTGTGATCAGACATTCCAGGTGCTCATTAGGATGGTGCCTGGCACAGGCTAAGCACTCGGCAAATGTGTGCCGTTGTCACCCTGCATTTAAATGCCTTCAGCCCTATCAACTCGAGCAGTTATTAAGACTTACTACGTGCTCTCTGTGGCTGGGGCTATGTACTAATACCTCGGGGGATGCTGGGAAGATTAGGACTGGAAGAGACCTAGGAGATCTTGTCCAACTTTGTTATTTGTTGGATTTTTAACTCCGAGCTCCGAGCAACTACATCTTCATCTGCCGAAAGAGACAGGACCCATCTGCCAGCTCCCAGGAGAAGCGAAATTGGCGGCAACTCAAAAACTACGAGACTGACTGGGAGGATGATGCGTGTTGTACCTCAGAAGTGGCTGGGTTTGCTGGCAGCAAGCAACTAATTACTTGAAAAATCTGTGGGAAGGCAGAGCAGTTCATATCTGCAGAGTAGTGAGAGAACGGCCCGCTGTGAGAAAATGTCAACGACGTATGGGATTGGAGATGTGTCAGTAGTATGCAAGCTGTTCTCCATCCTAAACAGTCCTGCTGGGTGAGACTTAGTGGGCGTCATAGTGAGCCAGAGAAGCAAGTTTTTGACTTAGCTGCTTTTTTTACTCCAAGTACTGCTGTGAGTTAGCATATGGCATCTCAAATGTGTGAATGAACTGTAATTTGTATTTGGGATATCTGCAGCTTGAAGTGATCTATTTGGGAAAGAAGCAAAAAAAAAAAATTTACAAAATATGATAGAGACCTGGATGTCTTTAAAGGGAATAGCCTTCAGGGTCCTGAAAACAAGCTCTGACATGCAGGTGCCTTGCCAAAAATTATCCCAAGCCATCCATCTCCGCGGTCCCACTTCAACGCTTGGCAAAAGTGGGAATGAGGCAAGGCAGCGCCTCTACCGTCCTCATGCCTCTGTGGTTCCAATAATGACATCATCTGTTACTGAGTTCCCCTCTTCTAATAATGGAAATCAGACTTGGAAAATCACAATCACTCAGAATCAGCTACTTTTTCAAACCCATCTCTCCCATCTATAAATATACACAACCAGTTCCTCAACTTTAAAAATCATTTTATTTTTAAAGAGAGGGCAGCATTGGAGTAGTATAAAAGGGAACAAGGATGATATACCCAGAAACATCAATCCAGAACGCCTTTTGTTTGTAACCCTCTCTGCCTGAACAACATCCTTCATAAAAGCCTCACGTTTCCCCTCAGGTGTATTAGATGTTCAGACCTGTTGGTTTTTTAATTTGTTTTAATCTGGAAATTATTGTTTCTCATCTTGTGAGAGAATGTACTTATAAACCAATGCTCACCATCCCTTTTGGGAATTAAAAAGATGAAGACAGTGTGGCCCAGATAATTTCTTCTATTAAATTAATTAAACAAGGAGACCATTAGACTAAGCGGACTCTAATGCCTTAGCAGCCTATGCAAGCAAACCAAAAGGAAGCCTGTCAATGCCTCAAGGTTATGAAACCAAACACCAAGGACAACCAATCACAATCAGCCAACTAGGCTTTCTCTATTAAGGCAACTGCTTAAGCGACAGACAATCAAATCATTTCCTTGATTTGTGTCCCAAGTCTTCTCTATAAGGCTTGCCTGCCCCAGCTCCCTTGGGTGGAGAGCTCCTAACCACTTCCTGTTTGGTACTGCCAACTGGAATTGATGTTTGCTCAAATAAATGCTTAAAAACGTTAGGACGTCTCAGTTTATCTTTTACCACCCCCCCCCCCACAAAATAGATGGGAGGGAAGGTGAAGACCATGGGACAATGAGTGTCACCAGCTTGACACTCTATATTCCACTCCCAGAGACGGCATCAACTGGAATGGGATAGAACTTGGTGTCAGCATCCTCCATAGTGGACAGCATCCATTTCCACCAGCGGTGTCTAAATATTCATTCACTCATTCATTCATTCATTCAGGAAATGTCTATTGCATACCCACTCTGCCCTAGGCACTAGACAATGATGACAAATCAGACCTGGCTGCTCTTCTGTAATAAATAGAAAGGTATATCAGGACAAAATGAACATTTGTCCTCTGCGGTATTAAACCCCAATGGTCTACATGTACTTTGAATGGATCTTTTATCCACACATGATTTTGTAACATCATATACTGGTCATCTGGGAAATCTTGATCTCCAAAAGGTTGACACATTTTATTATACAACATCAATATCATGCCTCCTAGAATATGTCCTAGGTTCCCAGGTGCTTGACAGTCATTGTTACTGGCTATAGTAAGCATTTGTTCCCCTTTTTTGGCAGCTCAGCATCTGAACTGTTCTTCATGATTAGGGGCTGCCCCTCTCGATATGTTTTCGTGAAAAGCAGACACCAGTCCCCAATGCCAGAGTCAAAATTTCCCAGCATCCCTTGCAGCTTGACTGAGGACAGTTACAGGGCTCTGGTGATCGCAACATCCATGCTGGATTGGGACTTGGGATGCCAGAGCCTGGCATCCATTCTAGTCCTAGTGGAGGCAGCTCATCGGTGAACTCCAGGGATAGTCACACCAAGGTGGTGCAAGCAGTGGAGTCATCTTATGACCAGATCTGCTACGATTTGGGAGGTTTACCCTGGCCATGTGGTCTCTACTCCTAGTTTTCTGGTGCTCCTGGAAATTCAGTGACCTAGTATTTTAATACATTTCTTTCTGCTTATATTAGCCAGGCGTGGTTTCTGTGACTTGTGCTAAAGTTCCCAACATCTGTAGCCCCTCCAACTTGAGTCTACAGTACAGCCACTACAAACACCTCTCAGCACCCAAGGGCTAGAAGTCTAAAGTGTGTAGGAAGCTGTCCGTCCATAACAGAAAGCTCTATTTGGTCTCCTACTTTTTATGCTATCACTGCTGGTTGGCCATAACACAGTCATCATTTTCAAGTCACATAATTTTAAATTAATCAAACTGCATTTTGGAATTCCTATGGAATCAGTAATCCCATCTCTAGGAATCTATCCTGAACACATTATCGGTTGTTTTACTTTAAGGATGTTCATCACAGATTATTGATAAGAACAATAAATGAGAAACAACCTAAATATGAATCATTGAAACATAGCTGTGCTGCTAAAAATAATGTTTTCAAAGAACAATTAAGGTCCTGGAGGGTACAAAATTTTATATAAAGTGAAATCCCAATTTTCTGTAAAACTTTCACTTTATATGGATGACATATGTCCTTGAAGGTGATAGATCAAAATATTGACAGCCATTATGAGATTACAGGTACTTTCTAGTTTTTTTAAGCTAGAAAACAACTAGGTACTATTTATTTTGCAAATACTTGTTTACTTTGTGTAATTTAAAAATTTTCTGCAATAGGTATATATCAGTCTTAAGAAAAATGTTAAAATATATAAATATATATTACAATAGTTACACTATATAAGTATGTTTGGGATTCTGAGTTTTCACTAATTCAGACTATTGCCCCACCAGTATTTGTAGATCAGTGAGGTTCAGTCATATTTGCAAGAGCACATCAAGACAATGATGCTCGTAAATTAGGACGCTTCGCTATATCTTATCAACAATAGGCATATATTGTGACCATCCCTCACACTCTCCTCCAAATGCAATGAGGCACGATTCTGGCCTGTGAGAAGCTTACAGGACCTATTATGGATTTTTTTTTAAATATTTTAAAACAGAATGACAAGGTAAGATAACGCCAAGTGACAGATGAGTAGTACGTAGTTAAAGTCTACAGGAATTCAAGAAAAGGCTGCTCGCCCCAATTGAATGGTTGGACAGTTTTCCTGAACGTGGTGGGACTTTTACTCGAAGCCAGTGGCTCTCACTTTTTGCCTTCAGAACTTCTTTCTACTCTTGAGAATGATCGAAGACACCAAAGATCTTTTATTTGCGTGGGTTATACAGAGAGATTTATCCAGTTAGAAACTAAAACAGAAATTTAAAAAAAATTGTTTATCAAATTATTTTAATATAATAATAATAAACCCAATTCCATGCTAACATAAATAATATATTTTATGAAAAATTACTGTATTTTCTAAAACAAAAGGAAAATTAGTGGGAAGAATAGTATTGTTCTCCATTCTGCAAATTTCTTTAATGACTTGTTTAATAGAAGACAGCTGGATTTTATATCTGTTTTTGTATTCAGTCTGTTGAAACTTTGTTTGGGTTGAAGTATATGAATAAAATACAGCCAGGTACAGATAAGTAGTTGGAAAAGGGGAGAGTACATAACCTTTTCCAGATAATTATGAGTATTTTTTTCTTTGATAAGATACCAAATCTCAACAAGTAGTAATCTTTTAAAGTTAGTTACAAGGTGGAATCTGAAACCACATCAATGAACATTTGTTCTCTGTTATATTAAAACCCCTTGGTCTACATGTACTTTGAATGTATCTTTTACCCCTGCATGGTTTTGTAACCTCACACACTGGTCATCTGGAAATTTTGATCTTCAAAATGTTGACATATTTTATTATACAGTAATAAAAAAGTCATGTTTTTTAATATTACCATAGATCTCATCAAAAACTCTTCCATTACTGGGAATCTGTCAAACTCACAGTTGTATACAAATTTTCCAAACTGTAATTTTTGCTGGAAAGCCCCAAGTTTATTAATGTTAACAAGTCTTGTCAGTTGTTTTCTTTGAAGTGACAGATTCAGTTCATTTTTGAGAAAATGTTTGCCAAATATCCAAATTTGAATGACTATAGTTTGTTCATGAGTTATTCTTTCAGATAAAAATGCTGTTCCATGAAAAAAAGTGGCAGTTCAACTCATAGTTCAATTGCACAAATACTTTTCCTCTAGACAGTCATTGACTATCCACATGCAGCAGAGGTGCTTTGTGCATCTTTCCCATTTCATCATACAGAATATTAAAAAGATGTGGACTCAAAGGTCAATATTTAATATAATTAATAATTTTTGTTTCTTCAAGCACATTCTTATGTGAAACTGGTATTTTTTCCCCCTATAATTGGGTCTTGGTAATGAATAAAGGATTACTGGTACTCTTGTTTTCACCCACCAGTGCTTTTGCACCACTGGTGCAAATGTTAATACAGTAAAAAAGGAAACCAAACAATATCTTAGCATTATTATGATAATAATTTTGACCTCGGGACCCTCTGAAAGCGTCTTGTAGCCACCTGCTCCCCCCCGCCCATGTTTCCATAGATATAATCTGAGAACTGCTCTAAACCTTGAAGGAAGGGAAGACTTTGACAAGTCATCAGGAAATGAATGCCCATGGATGTTGGCTGCTTAGTGAGTGGAGAGAAGCCAAAGCAAAGGCTGGAGAGCTAAGTAAGTGCTAAACTATGGAAAGCCTTAAATACCAGGGAGTGGAGTTTGAATATTATCCCATGGACAATTGGGAAATTTTAAAAACCATAGTGCTCATTTATTTAGCACCTACTGTGTGCCTGGCATTTTGCACACATTATTTAATTAACACTCTATCTTAGTCCTATGAGACATGTATTATCATCCTCATTTGGTGGAAAAGGAAGCTGAGGCTCAGTGAAGTTAAGGAATATACCTTAACTCACACAGCTAGCAAAAGTAAAGATACCCAGGGAGGTGAGACTGCAAATCCTGGAGAGACAGATTCCAACTTCCTGCATTTTGAACTTTCTTCCAGGCCACATTTTTCAACTCTGCTAGGTAGGATCCTGGAATGCATATGTTCCTAACACATCTAGTCTGCCATGAAGCGCTCTGGCTATAAATCTTGCATGTTTACTCTGGTTTCCCTAAGGGCAAGGGTCAAGTCTGTTTATATGTTCAGAACATTGTGGCCACTTAATAAATCTTTAACCATAAAGGTAGTGATTTTTATGGAGCCCAGCTCCACCCAGTTCCCTTTCACCTTTCCCTGAGTTTAAACTGCACATACCGGAGTAAGAGGATTTTTTTTCCTCCCAAGAGGAACTTGGAGGCCCGTATTTTCTGAACTTGACTCTGGCCTTCAGTGACCACAACAGCTCTCTCTGCACGATTATTACCGCATATTCGTACGGTAAGCAAGACTTGTCTCCTTCACCTTCCCCCTTCTTGGAGAGGTTGGCTCTTACTCTGGAAAGAAAATGGGCTTTATAGCAGGCTGACCTGAACTTAAATCCTGGTTCCACCACTGACAAACTGTGTTACCATAGACAAATAATATAACCCCTCTCAGCATCCTTTTCTCTCTCGAAAATGTGACTGTAATACTGTCTTCTTCAGAAAGTCGTTGAGACGAGTAAGTGAAATAGTGTAAGGACATCACCACTCCTGCGGCCTTTTCTTTCCCCTACAACTCCAGTCTGGTCCCACAGAGCCCTTCTCCAGCCTCCTAGGGTCCTGGGCTTTTTCAGAGTCAGGGAGGCCTGGCCTGACTTACCAGCTCCTAGCCCACGATGAACTGCTCCTTTGATCAAATATTCTCTGTTTTCACACCTTGGGTTAGTGCTCTCTGCTTCAGAGATTATCTAATAAATGAAACAAACAACAAAGAAAACCAAAAACAAATGCAAAGCCTTATGTTTACGTCCACAGGAATTCCAAAAGGTGTTCCCAATTGCAAACGGTATGAATGGTTTTGCTGGTCAAATAAATTTGAGAAACACTGAAGACTAAATCCCTCTCCTTGGTTGGAGCTGTTTAGCCTGTTAACGGTTTTGAGAACTCCCAAAGAAAAAGAGAGCTCTGCTACTTCATAGCACAGCTAAACAAACTGTGTGCACCGACGGTAATCATCCATCTCACCCTCAAGAAAAGTTTTCTCTAATACTATTTTGAGAAGCACTAGCTCACTCTCAAGCCTATGATTCCTTAAGGAGGGCATCTCAGCCCCCAGGCAGTCTCCATGCAGGCTGAGACACACTGGCCCGTATCTCAAGAAGTCTGTGAGTGCTAGGTCTAAGAACAAATGCTAAAGGCTGGCACAGGCAGGAAATAGCACTGATTTGAGGAGAATTCAAATCCAATACCTAAACCTCTACAGCACTTTTCAGCTTACAAAGTATTTAAATATATATTACCTCCTTCAAATCTGCTGTCTCCAGTTATCCCTCAAAAAGCCTTACGGAGCAGTCAAGCTATGGTTATCTCCCTTTCTAGGTTCTGAAGTTAGGGCTCAAAGAGATGAAATGACCCCCCAAGCCCCTCAGCCAGGAAATCTCTGAGTGATGCTAAATGCAGCCTCTGGCTGGACTGGTGGGCAAGTGATGCATCTGAGGTACCAGAGAAGGATAAATGAGGGAAGGAGAAGTTGGGGGAAAGGAAGGTACAAAGGACAAATGCAAGCAGTTCTGTGGGTCATCCACTCTACCTGTGTGCACTGTGTCCACATACCTGTCTTCCCCAGCACCTTTTCTTCTCTCAGGAGCCCCAGAGCCCCAGGAAGCAGAAGCTGGGACTCAAGAACTGCCAAGTCCCCACCAAATATGAGTCCTGGAGGCACCTCTAGGGCATTGGAGGGAGAGACTGCCACCTTCCCCACCACCCCAGCTGCCAGCCTGGCAGAGAGAAGGCACCTCTAATGCACAGTTAGCTCCAAACCATCCCTCTTCCTTCCCTCCCCTGACAGCGTTTCCCCAGCCTCCCATCAGACTTGCCAGGGGACGTCGACCAGGACCACATGAATCCAGGACTTCAGATGCAGTATTTCTTGTTAAAATGTTAGGTGTCCTCTTCTGGGTCACCCAGGCTCTTCCTAGAAGCCAAGAGAGGAAGAGGAAGAGAGAAGGAAGAAAGGAGAAGACAAATACGAGAGGCAGCGATGACGTGCGGATTGGACTCATTTTCCTCTTGAGCTCAAGGCCATTTTCAGGATTTTGTAAACTCTATGCTAACAGCTCAATGATGTCATCTTCTAGTCCAAACGCTTTATGTGAATTGGTTGTCATAAATCTGAAATTGCCCCTCTCTCCTTAGCAGTCTCTGGAGTGCTCTCACCTGTTGGAATAAACTATAATGAATGTAATGAAGACAAAGAATGCATCACAAACATGGAAATTCTGACTTATGATAGCTCTGAAAATAAAACAATACTGGTCATGGGCACTGCTGTGCTTGGGTGCTGGCCCAGAAACTTTCCATTCCTGGGAGGAGAGATTTCCCAATAAACTTCATCTTGCTTTTTGTGTTAACAACAGTATGCTTTTACTTTCTGGTTCTTTTGACAAGAAATTTTTGGGTTTCTTTCCAAAGAAGTCAGGGTTGGGACAATTAGGAAAGATTTTGGAACATTATCAGCACGCCTGAAGCTCACGTTTTCAGGAAGTAGAGAGTGACTATTTCTTTGTCTGGGGTAAGGAGGCAGTTTCCTACATGGTAGTTAATAAAACGTTATTTCTTACTAGAGAAGCAAGTAAGATTGCCTACTTTAATCAAAAAATATCTAGAGTTAGGAATGCTGAAAAATTACTAGCTGTTAATTCCCACCCCAATTACAAGTTTAAAAAAAAAAAAAGGTATTCACTGTACCAAATTTCCATTCCTTTTCTGTATCCTAATATACCTATTTCATATATATAAAAATTTGCTTTTTAATCAAAGAAATGTATCATTTTTATTCTATTTATTTGTTGACTCCATGGGTAGGGTTAATGATAGAAGACAGAGAGCTGAAGTTTTTTATCTTTTTTTTTTTTTTTTTTGCTTTTCCTTTTTTTTCCCCTCAATTTATTTTTTTAATTTATTTTTTATTTTTAAATTTATTTATTTATTTATTTATTTATGGCTGTGTTGGGTCTTCACTGCTGCGCACGGGCTTTCTTTTTTCTTTTTTTTTTGAATTTTTGAATTTTATTATTATTTTTTTTATACAGCAGGTTCTTATTAGCTATCCATTTTATACATATTAGTGTATATATGTCAGTCAGCGAGCAGGGGCTACTCTTTGTTGCAGTGCGCAGGCCTCTCATTAAGGTGTCTTCTCTTGTTGCGGAGCACAGGTTCTAGGTGCGTGGGCTTCAGTAGTTGTGGCACATGGGTTCAGTAGTTGTGGCTTGTGGGCTCTAGAACGCAGGCTCAGTAGTTGTGGCACGCTGGCTTAGTTGCTCCGCGGTATGTGGGATCTTCCCGGCCCAGGGCTCGAACCCGTGTCCCCTGCATTGACAGGCAGATTCTTTACCACTGAGCCACTGGGGAAGCCCTGTTTTTTTATTTTTATTATTTTTTTCTTTTTTGGCCGTGCCACGCGGCATGTGGGATCTTAGTTCCCCGACCAGGGATCGAACCCGCGCCCCCTGCATTGGAAGTGTGGAGTCTTAACCACTGGACCGACGGCAAAATCCCTCAATTAATTTTTTATAAGGAATTATATTAGTTGTTAGAGCTGCCATAACGAAGGACTACAGACTGGGTGGCTTAAACTACAGAAATTCATTTTCTCACAGTCCTTGAAGCTGGAAGTTCAAGATCAAGAGTCCGGTAGGGCTGATTTCTTCTGAGGCCTCTCTCTTTGACTTGTAGATGGCCATCTTCTCCCTGTGTCTTCACATGGTCTTCCCTGTGTGTGTGTCTGTGTCCTAATTTCCTCTTCTTTTTTTTTTGCGGTACGCGGGCCTCTCACTGCTGTGGCCTCTCCCGTTGCGGAGCACAGGCTCCGGACGCGCAGGCTCAGCGGCCATGGCTCACGGGCCCAGCCGCTCCGCAACAATGTGGGATCTTCCCGGACCGGGGCACGAACCTGTGTCCTCTGCATCGGCAGGCGGACTCTCAACCACTGCGCCACCAGGGAAGCCCCTAATTTCCTCTTCTTATGAGGACATCAGTCATATTGGATTAGGACCCATTCTAATGACCTTATTTTAACTTAATTACCTCTTTAAAGACTCTGCCTCCAAATACAGTCATATTCTGAGGTACTGGGGGCTAGAACTTCAACATAAGAATTTGAGGGGAATACAATTCAGCTCATAACAGGAATCATCGGTCATAAGAAGTCTGTGGGTGACAGCATAATGGAATGAGAAATTAAATGAGGAATAGCAGAAGCAACTAGATGAGGAATCATAAGAACTGGCTTCCAGCCCCACCCTGGTTATTTACTCATTACAGGACCTTGGGCAACTTTCTTACCCCCTCTGGCTATCTGATCTTTCAAAGTCAAATGAAGAAAGAGAAAATGCCCTAGATGGTTTCAGAGGGCCTAGGCAAATCCATCAGTTTGTCAGACTGGATAATAACACAAGGATAGGCAGCAGCAATAACACCCTGCACTGATTTCTTGGTGGCCGGAGGGAGAAGTTTTCACCTCAACCGTGGGACATGGTTTCTTCCAAATAAACACCAGAGGAAAGTCAGCGCAATGCTTTACATGAATGCTCAATCACAATCAGCAAGGTCTGCAACAAAGTGTGAAATCCGATTTTGCACACCCTGGGGTATCAAGAATAACAAAGGGCATGGAACACTTTTAAGACTGAAAGAAAATGAATTTTCATTCACCTTTAAGTTAAAAATAGGCAAGTATGGGGTGGTGAAAGCAAATAAACTGTGATAGGAAATAGCAACTTCAAGGGAATCCCTGTGAAGGCTTGAATCCTATATACATTTCATTTAAAAAGTTTAAATCCCTAGATGGCTCGAAGCACTGCTTGAAAGAGTGGGAAGCGTGGAGTGAGTGAGTGCAGCTCCCAGAGGGACCCACCTTCGCTGGGAAAGCGTTGCCCCTGGGCACACACCCTCTGCACTGCTGAGACCTTGAGTGCTTAGACCTCCCGGAGAGCTTCCACCCGCCTGTCCCTGTTGACCTTCACATCAACCCTCCGAAAACAGGCTTTACAACTTACACCTTCGTCCAGATCAGAAGCAAAACCCAAGCCCTGTGTCCACTACAACCTCCCTGCCCCGCAGGACACTATCCCAGTGCATGGACACCGCGTGTGGGTCAAGACCTTGACCTTCTATGAAAAGGAAAGGGGATTTTTGTACCTGCAACTACCTTGGTTTTCACGGATGCTGCTCCCAGCTGGCCAAGGTTGGGTCTCCCTAATCAGGCTGTCTTGCTGGCAATGCTCCAGGTTCCAGACTTGGCCCTCTTCTCTGCCCCCTTACCAATATTTGCTGAATACTTAAAACATGCCAGGTTCTGTGCTAGGTACTGTGGATAGAAATAAAAACAGATCCAGGTGCAATCGTTTCAAGAGCTCACAGTGGTGGGAGAGACAAACCAGCAAATCAAATCTCTGTTCAGTCCCATGAATGCCACCTGGGCTGGGTCCTGAGAGCCATGGAAGAACAGAGAAGGTGGATGGGTGCACAGGGGGCAGGGCAGGGATGGAAGAATCTAGCAGGAGGTGATACTTGAGCTGAGACTTGAAGGCCCACTGAAGCCGGCTAACAAGGGAGACAGATGACCCAGGTCACACTTAGGAAATATCAGGTAGTTTGGGATGGCCTAGGATTGGTCTAAATGTAGGAGTCTGGAAGAAGATAAGTCATAAGACTGAAGATAGAGCCCCAACTATACACGAAGGAATGTAAACTTAACTGTGAAGGTCATGGAGTCAAATCAGACTGCCCCGATCTGCTCATCCTAGTGGCATGGCCTTAGATGAATTGGCTGAATCACTGCGCATCAACTTCCTCATTGTGAAATGAGAATTATATCTACCTCACAGGGCAGTTGTGTAGATTGAATAACATCATCAATGCAAAATCCATAGCACATGAGGTCTTAAGCAAAGCCATTCATTTGCATTATTGCTATTGTTATTATCATTATTGGTAAAGGAGTGACATGGCAAGCTTTGTGTTTTAAAATATCTACTGATTATTCTCTGCTTGCCCCCACCAGATGCATTTGCTTCCTTTCCCTGCCCTGCTGTGTCCTGAAAGGCTAACCCCCAAACTGCACCTCCAGGCTCCCTTGTTTGCTGGTTTCTAGCCAATTGAGCTAATAGGAGGCACCAGAAGGAGTTTACAGAAGAGAAACGAGAGAGGTTGGGGTATTTCTTCCTGAAGCTCTTCCTGATTCAGGGCAGCTCTTCTGGTTGTGGCTGTGACTCTCCACATCTTGGATGAGCTGGTGTGCAAGCAAAGCCTGAGGCAAGGACTTGGGTTCTGGAAATTCATTTGGAAGGAGATTCCAGGAGTGAAGAGGCAGGGAGGGTCGGACAGGGGAGGGAGAAAAACAAACGGAGAGTGTGATTGAGATCCCCCCTGGGAGTAACTGCAACGTGCCTCTTCGGGGACCTCTGAGAAGGGTATACAGGATGCCTCTGGGATTTCTGCCAGAGGGTGGAGGCTCCCGTGCTCCACCCACTTTGCTGGGTGCCCCGGGGCATCAGCACCCCGTGCTTTTCTGCTGCACTTTCAAGCAAGCCAAGCAGGTACAACTTCAGAGAAGGCCCTTAGAAATAAATCAGGACACTCGCCTCGCTTCTGATGCAGAGCTGTCAGGGTGAGACCACAGCTGCAGCTGAAGTTGCAGGGAGGTTGAGGGGATGTGACAGGGACACAAAAGCCTTTGCTATACGTGCCAAACATGGTTTCTGCAGGGCTACTCTCTCCTCGACAGCTTCAGGGCCTCCCCTTCTTTATTTTTTTTTTTCCTTGTAGGTCCAGAAGAGGTCCCCCTCCCATGCTAATCTCCTTGCCCACAACTCCTGCCCGTGCCCTGGCCCCCATGCCACTTCCGTAAATACTTCCTTCCTTGAAGTCCTTCCGCTGTACCAACAGAATGGGACTCTGCTTCCTGCTGGGACCCTCACGAATACAGACAGGTTATTCTGGCTGCAAAACTAAGGTTGCCAGGGCGTGAGATGACGATCCCAGCTGAAGCTGATGAAGGCGTGAAACTTGACCAAGGCAGAGGAAGAGGGGCTGGACCGGAGTTGACATTTAAATGAGCCCCCCACCCCTACCCCAAGGAGCCGCTGGAGGCTTGGCTAACCTGGGAAACCGAGCTACCACGCTGATCAGGCCTTAACAAGGAACCTCTCCCTAGGATACCGGCACTAGATCAAGGGCCACACAAAAGCTTTGCTGTCAGAGCAAACTTGTAGCAGTGGATTTTCAGAAATGATGAAATCAGGAGCAGGAAAGCCTTGGGTGAGGGAACAACATCAAGTTCATCTTTGGATCCTTTCTCCTCAAATGTCCACTGCCAGCCTCCCGCCCTCTGCACCTATAGGCAGACAACAGATGTTTGCTGAATAAACCTCCATTTCTAGTGTTGCTATCTTTCTCATATTTGTCAATAACTATCTTATAATAGTGTTACTGTTATGGACTGAATGTTCATGTTCCCTCCCAAACTCAAATGTTGAAGCCTTAACCCCCAATGTAATAATATATGGAGGTGGAGCCTTTGGAAAGTAATTAGGTTCAGATGAGGTCATGATGTTGGGGTCCCTATGATGAGATTAGTGCCTTTTAAAAGAAGAGGAAGAGACATTAGAGCTCGAGCTCTCTCTCTTCTCTCTCTCTCTCTCTCTCTCTGCTATGTGCGATGCAGTGAGAAGGTGGCTGCCTGCAAATCAGAAAGTGGGCCTGACCAGGAGCAGAACCTGCTGGCACCTTGATCTGGGACTTGCAGCCTCCAGAACTGTGGGAAAATATAATACACCAGGGAAAAAGAGGGTGCTCTCAACCAAGTGAAAGTTAGAGTTCAGACATTGCACTGGATTTCACTTTTTGTAATCTAAAATTTTCTGGAAAATCAGTGAGTACTGTCTGAAATTTCCTCCAGGGTAGGGAACATACTATTAGTTTCCCAAGGAGGGTAAGAAAGAATTAAGTTGTCTTGTCTTATTCCCTTCCAGCTTGTGCTCATTTCATAAACTGATTTCACTTATTCCCAAGAGTTAGTCCTTTGGCGCCTGCCTTCCACTGCCCTTTTCGCCTGCATGCTGGCAGTTCTGCCAACCACCCAGGAACTAACCCATTGCTCCATCAGGTCACTGACCAGTGGTCTCGACCCTTCCCCGTGCAGGACCATGGCTCTGAGCACAGGTCTGGGGCCATGTGCCAACCCCAGCTCCACCCCTCACCAGCTGCATAACCTCAAGTTCTCTGTGCCTCACTTTACTCATCTGTAAAATGAAACGTAATAGACCCTACTTCACAGAGCTGCGTGGTTCACATGACATAAAGGTGAGTTTATGCAGCCCGGTGAGTGACACTGATCCTTATTTCTGCCCCAGTCCCCAAGGCCCGGCAGACAGGAAACTCTGATCAAGCCCAGCCTCTCCCGCCACAAACAAGCCACAGGCCTCAATGACAGGACCCTCCATTCCCCTCACTTCTAGTAGCTACCCCTCAGAAAAGAGGTGGGGGAATTTTGCGCTTATTTCCCCATCACTCTACTTAGAGACAACAAAATCTGTTTCCTTCCAACTCATAATAACCATCCTGTGTGGGAGAGAGGGGATATGGAAACAGAAAGTCTGCTAACAGAGTTTGAAATCAGTCTCCTAAGGGGTGTTAGGTGCCGGGCAGATGCAAAGAAGCATGAGGTGCCCCTTGTGTAACACAGAGTTTACAGATGATAAGGGATGCAGTCCCAGCCATATGGTTCAGGGACAGCACAGCACCGTGTGCAATTCAGGGTTAAGTTGTGTCGGGCCGAGTGGAGTTGGCTGAGAGACTCCACGAAGCCTGAAGCAGCCTAGAGGCCACATCCTAGCCATGACCATCCCACCTAGTCAAGGACACCAGAGGCGTCCTGATTGTGAGTTTTTCTTTCCCAGAGGATGTATATACATCCTGGACGTGTCCGGTCATCAGGTCTGACGTACATCTTTTGGCTGGGGAATCACCAGATTGTCAAAATAAGTGACTCAAACCTTGACCAGCTTTGATAACACAGGGGTGTTTCCTTCTGACAGTGTCCCCTTCTTACGGTCGCCACCACCTGCCTGGGGCACCTTTGAGGTGCCAGCGTGGACAGCTTGGATGAAGTGTCTCATGGGGACCTGCTTGAGCCCCAGCAAAGCTGTTCGGGGTGGGTGCAGGGGAGAGAATCCGGTCCCACCAGATGCTCCTCGTGTCTCCTCTTCCTTCCCCAGATAGAATCTGTTGCCTTGGAACATTAATTTAGCCACAGGGACCTCATCATACGCCAGAAGAGTTCCCCCCAGAGGAAATGGAAGTGTTTTTCCTGGCAGCCTGCCAAAGCATTCAGCTGCAAGAGGGGAGCGGTTCCCTTTGGCAATGCCATGCTGTGCCGTTCAGCTTCCTTCTTCAGGGCCCACACACTCATTTCCCCAACTGCAGAGATTGTCGGCTACTGATAGCTCACAGCCAACTCCCTCTTCGGGAACTGCCTTCTGCCAAAGGATGTGGTCTCTCCTCTGGGGACAGCCTGCATCCAGAGACTGGTCTATATGGGATACAAAGCCCTGTTCCCCCAGCCTCAGTTGGGACAGCTCTGCAGGGCCGTCCCCACAGAGGCTCTAGAGCTCTCTGCAGGACCAGCTAAGGCCTCTGTCACAGCTCCACTTCTCCCTTTGCCCAGTCTGACTTCCCTCACCCCCCCAACAGGAGCTATTCCCAAAGCACTCTTCAATCAATCTACATGCAGAGTTCAGAGGCTCAGGGTCTATTCCTTGGAGACTCCAACCTGTACCAGTGTGGCTGCCTGGAGGCTCTCTAAACCCCCTCTGCAGCTAGGCTTGACTCAAGTGAGTGTGAGGTATTGTCCCAGGAGTGGCACCAGAAGGACATTTTTCTACTTCTGGGTCCACAAGACCTTGGCAGGGCTGATTCAGGGGCCAGACCTCCACCCCACTCCCCAGTCAGGTTCCTTCGGACTGATCAACACCAGTGGTATCATGTTTTGATATCATCTCTGTTTAAGCACCTTTCTTTACGATGGCTTGAAGCCTTTCAGGGCAGCTTCCTGAATTTCCATCACGAGTCTACAAAGCTCAGGAGCCCAGCTACCTCGAATGTCTGAAACAAAGTGCAAAGTCTTGCAACGTCCAAACTCCAGAGTCCCCGAAGTGCTCGAAGAACCAGCCCTGCATCCTCATAGGTTTGTGACATCATTCCAGCCCTGTACTCCACCTACTCTCTAGCCCCATCTTGGCATCTAACTGGCTATGAGAGCTGGACACCTCACCTCTCCTCAGTAATCCTTAGTTTCCTCATTTGTAAAATAGTGGTAATGAAGAGCACTCCATTTCTAAGCACTTTCTAGAATCATCTAGTCCAACACCTACTGAAGGTGAGAATTCCCCTTGAACATGGCAGCCAGTTTCTGCTTGACCAGCACCGGGACCCCACAATTTCATGACGCCCCCAGTTTTTGCTGTTTGCTCTAGTTCTTAGAAAGCTTTTCTTTATGACAAACTGGAATTTACCTCCCTGACTTTCTACCACTGGACCTAGTTCTGCTTTAGGGGCCATAAGAAATACATTTCAGCTTTGTTCTACATGAAAAACTTTCAAATACCACTCCCTTCCACCACCAACCACCAAAACACCAGGTTTCTCTTTTCAGGCTAACCTTTCCTAATCCCCTTTTCATATAAGTTCCAGGTTCTCCAACATCCTGGTTGTTTTCCTCCAGGAAACTTCTAGCTTCATCTTTCAAGGTAAGGCCTAGAATGGAACTCAATATTCAAGATGCTTTCTGGATAATAATTTCATTTGTGCATTCAAAATAATTTTCAAATGCACTTCCTTGTTGGCACAGCGGTTAAGAATCCACCTGCCAATGCAGGGGACGTGGGTTCGATCCCTGGTCCCGGAAGATCCCACATGTCGCAGAACAACTAAGCCCATGCACCACAACTACTGACCCCGTGCTCTAGAGCCCGAGAACCACAACTACTGAGCCCGTGCACTGCAACTACTGAAACCCACAGGCCTAGAGCCCGTGCTCCACAATGAAGAGTAGCCCCTGCTCGCCGCAGCTAGAGAAAGCCCGTGTGCAGCAACGAAGACCAAATGCAGCCAAAAATAAATTAAAGAAATTTTTTAAATTATTTAAAAAACATTCGACTTGCATCAACTTCTTTACATCTATCTGTTCAGCAAGATGTTTGTATATTAAATATATTATGCCACTGCAAACTTAAAGATTTTCTTAGACTCATGGGGTTTAACTGGGTTAGCATGCACCTGGCTGCAGTGATGAACACCCAACAAACAGTGGCTTAAGAAATAAAGATCTTTGATTATCTCACAAAATGAAATATATACTCAGAGATTGGTGATTTGGGTTTTGTGGAGTTTTTTTTGTATGTAGTTTTTGTTTTGTTTTGTTTTGTTTTGATTCAGGTTTGATGAGGGGCACTTCTGATTGCAACATTCTTATATATGTATTCTTGTGTGTGTGTGTGTGTGTGTGTGTGTGTGTGTATTCTTGTATAATCACATTAAAGACAACAAAAAAAGGCAAGTCTCCTCACCCTCCCTCTCCTTATCAGGGAGCAAAATCCTTCTCAGAAATTACGTCAGTTGACTTCCTCATATGTCTTATTGGCCATAACTAGTCATTGTGCCCGACACGAAACCAATCAGTGGTTATGGGAATTAGGATTATGTACTCAGCTGAGACCAGTCAGGGTGTATCCTGCTCTGACCACCACGGCCCCCCACTGCCCCCTGAGTTGGGGATGAGTCTTTCTTCCCTGAACATACTGCCAAAGAAGAAGGCAGTATGGCATTGTCTAACACTCCACAGTATCTGCCATAGAACCTTAGGATACACAGTCACTTTAATGTAACCTAACCACCTTTCCAATAATCAAAGCTTCAAGGCTCTACTTAAATAAATGGGGGCACAATTCTCCAAGAAACTATTAGAAAGTTTATCCTTTATTCTTTATAATTTAATTCTAAAGTCTGTTCTGTGTTGCTTAGGTCACCCAGAATAAGAGGACTTTCTCTTCCAGAAAGTGGCCTTTCCAATAATTAATGTTTTTTTCTCCCAAGTTAAATATAGCCAACCCTTCTCTAGTCTTCATCATATGGTTTTGAAAACTTGCACAATACTAGCCATTCTTCTACAGATGTCTTCCAATTTTCCTGCCTGGTGCCCACTAAATTCCAGGTTCCAGTATAGCACAGAAACCAACTATTGCTTCATTGTTTTAATTTAAGTTTAAGTTTAAGTTTAATTTAAGTTTAAGTTTAAGTTTAATTTAATTTAAATCTAGATTTAGTAGCAAAGGTAATGTATATTTACTGAACAAATACTTTAACAAGCTGGTGAGCTTTCAAAGATCACTATGAGATATTATCCTCTTTGGAATATTTTCCTCCCCAGTCTATCCTGAATCCACCCATCTCTTCAAGTTTATTTTCAGCTTCGCACCAGCATTATACCTCTTCAATACCAGCTACCTAAAGCCATTATAAGACTGCATGTGTGTTTCCAGAAACAGTGTTTACTCCAGATTTGAGAATATTCTCCAAACCCAATGGATTTGACTACTCGATTAATTGGTTCTCCCTTTGGCAATTTTGGAATTAGCTTCCCTGTTTTGGATTCAATTTTTCTATTAATATAGCCCAAGATCACACTGGCTTTTTAGGCATCACGTTTTTTAAATCCCCCTCATCACAATTTCTTGATTCAGCTTATTACTACTGATAATAAGTATATATGTGTACTGCAGTTCATCCATGTCTCCTTCTCGTAGAATTTGTTCAGCTGGCTCTGTGGACCAAGTACATGGCCTTTAATCTATGCCTATAACATTTCATCTTCTTGGATTTGACCCATTGCTGTAACAAAAAGGTCTTTGGATACTGATTCTGCCATCCAACAAAGTCAGTATCTCTCTCTTAACAAAGTCTAGGAACTGCTGTGAAGAATGTTCTGTAAATGTCAGACAGTAATATGTGACTCATGCCTGCTGCCAGGAATTTCAGACAATTTCACACTACATTTGTAGCTAAGCCTTTCAGATTCATGACCAAAGAGGGCTGCTTTTTCTGCATCTTCCTCTCCATTTTGCATGCCTAGTGAAACTGGCAAAGAATTTAGAGAAAACAGCTCCTCTAGGAATTCAAAAAAGGTAGGATGACCACAATTTCACGTGCCCAGGGGGCTGGCCTGTACCATGTTGCCTACCTGAGCCCTCATATACAGTCCTTTGTGAAGACTTTGTTTCCAGTGGCTTCCGCTCAGCCTAGATACCAAGTCCAAGTGCCTTTTCCATCTCTTTCCCTGGCTTTCACTTTCCTGCTCCCCCTGCCTCAAAAGGCCCTATAATAGGCTTAATAAGGACCCCCAAAGACATCAGGTCCTCATCCCTGGAACCTGTAAATGTTAACATCTGTGGCAAAAAAGGATCTTTGCAGATGTGATTAAGTCAAGGATGTTGAAGTGGAGACATTATTCCGGATTATCTGTGTGGGCCTTAAATGCAATCGCAAGTATCCTTCTAAGAGGGAGGCAGAGGGAAAGTTTACTACCCACAGACAGAAGAGGAGGGGGCAGTGAGACCGTAGGCAGAGACTGGAGTGACGTGACCACAAACCAAGGAATGTTGGCAGCCACCAGAATCCATAAAAGGCAAAGAACAGATTCCCCGTTAGAGCTTCGGGAGGGAGCGTGACCCTGCAGACGCCATGATCTAGGCCCAGGAAAACTGATTTTGTACTTCCTGCCTCTAGAACAGGGAAAGAATATATTTCTGTTATTTAAGCCAACAAGCTAAGTTTGTGGCCATTTTATATAGCAGCCATAGGAAACTAGTATGGACCCTAAGGACCCCTCTAGGAAAGGCTTGAGTCCAGATCCTTTTCTTCCCACTGCAGGTCCATTGGAATTCCTCCTACTTCCCACATTCTGCGGTGCTTATATAAGCTTTTTTTTTTAATGCCCCCATATTTTTTCTCACAAATACTTTTCCTGCTCTTCAAGTTACCAGCCCACCACATCACTGCTCCTTCACTCCTTTACCAGGAAGAGCAGAACTGCAGGACTTGAACACCCTCACATAGCTCCCTCTGCATCTTTTCTTTTTGTGGTATGCGGGCCTCTCACCACTGTGGCCTCTCCTCTCACAGGCTCCGGATGCGCAGGCTCAGTGGCCATGGCTCATGGGCCCAGCCGCTCCGCAGCACGTGGGATCCTCCCGGACCGGGGCACGAACCCGCGTCCCCTGCATCGGCAGGCGGACTCTCAACCACTGCGCCACCAGGGAAGCCCCCCCTGCCCTGCACCTTTTGATGCATACCAGGAGCTGTACCTGGAAGAGAACTGCTCATGGCACAACTCCATGGGGCACTGTTCACATTATATCCTGTGTGAACGACGTTCTCTGTGGCCCGCCTGGAGGATGGACACACACACACACACACACACACACACACACACACCCCTCTATTCTACCTGTCTGTCTTTTAGCTTACATATTTCACTTTGCTTCCTTGATCACTCTGGCAGGAAGTGCTCTTTTTCTTCTTTTTCTCTTTCATTCTTCTTTCTGAAGTTATGAAGCTCCACGTTTCTTCTCCCATTAAGGCATTCCTACTATAGTTAAGACTTCGCCTCTCGGTATTGTCAGCTCTCAGGAGATAGGTTAGGTTCCATAAGCCTTTGTGACCCCAGCGCACTTTTCCATAGTTGCCCTCATTACAGTGAGACCTAGATGTCAGCAGCCAGACCATGGGTTTGCAAGTCCCCTAGCTTGCTGGCCTTTATGATTTATTCAAGATGGACATCAACTCCAAGCTCACAAAGAGTGGGATGAGATGGGGGTAGGTGAGTGGTCAGAA